>NC_080710.1:8185779-8494529 GCF_019097595.1 Hemibagrus wyckioides | reverse complement strand
CTTCCCAAGGATATTAACTCGACTGATGTTGTGATGGTGGTGAGTGCTGTGTGACTTTCGAACACACCATAATCACACATACTCTAGGTGTTAAACTGGATCGAGATCTGCTGAATGTGAAGAGCATAGTGTTTACACTGATCAGACATAACATTATGACCACCTGCCTTATATTCTGTTGGTTCCCCTTTTGCTGCCAAAACAGCCCTGACCCATCATGCACTGTGTATTCTGACACCTTTCTGTCAGAACCAGCATTAAGTTCTTCAGCAGTTTGAGCAACAGTAGCTCGTCTGTTGGATCGGATCACACGGGCCAGCCTTCACTCTCCACGTGCATCAATGAGCCTTGGCCGCCCATGACCCTGTCACCGGTTCACCACTGTTCCTTTCTTGGACCACTTTTGATAGATACTGACCACTGCAGACCGGGAACACTCCACAAGAGCTGCAGTTTTGGAGATGCTCTGATCCAGTGGTCTAGCCATCACAATTTGGCCCTTTTGGTCAAACTCACTCAAATCCTTACGCTTGTCCATTTTTACTGCTTCTAACATCAACTTTGAAGACAAAATGTTCACTTGCTGCCTAATATATCCCACCCACTAACAGGTGCCATGATGAGGAGATCATCAGTGTTATTCACTTCACCTGGCAGTGCTCATAAGACCACTCCTGTCATGATAAAGATGAATGCATCAACATGGATACAAATCCATTTTAAAATATAGAAGTAGGCTAAAAGATTTGCTTTGTCACTATTGTGCTATTATTCATTATTTAATACTCTGAGTTTCTGCCAAGCTCCATATTGTCTTGTACAGTTATCATTCATATTATTTTGCCACTAAGGTATATTCAAAAGAAAGAAACCTTTATTATTGTCACATATACATTACAGCACAGTGAAATTCTTTCTTCACGTATCCCAACTTTGGAAGCTGGGGTCAGAGTGCAGGGTCAGCCATGATACAGCACCCGTGGAGCAGTGAGGACTTTGCTCATGCAGTGGGGCTTGAACTCTGATCTTCCGATCAAAAACCTAGAGCCTTTACCACTTGAGCTACACATTTCATTCCAAAACTATCTTTAACTATATTTGCCCTTTTTTTTTTATTTAACTACAGAGCTCAATACTGCACAGCACTGCTCAACTGCTAGATTATTGTATTGTAGTGTATGGCACCGTCAGGCTTGAACCATCTGTCTCCTGCCTTGGGCTATTTGCACCCATGCAGTTTATGTAGGGCGGTGTTAATGTAGTTGTTTGTTGTTTTATGTAGCTCTGTGATCTGTGTAGCTCCATGGACCTGGACCAGCTATATATGACTAAAAGCCTCTTGATTTTCTTTGATTCTGAACACAACTAGCACTATAAAGGGGCGCTGCACTGAGCCAATTCAGGAAAGTGTTTTAATGAAAGATATTTTTTTTGTTTGTTTTTTGTTTTCACAGGGCGCATCTGGCCGTGAAGTCAAACTCACCAGCACTACCCCAGAGAAAAAGCCATCCAAGTGTCTTTTGTTGTAATCGCATCAGCAGCAGACACTCCAGACCCAGCACACTCCAACAATGCAGCAGTATTACACACAGATGGATTATTAAGTCTAGAACATTGTGGAAATTTAGCAAAATGTGTAAACTGACCTAAATGATAAAACCCTACATAAAAGATATCTTTTTAGGATTTTTGTGAAGGTTTACTGTAAACAGGTTTATTTACCTTATCACAACAGCTCTGTAGTCGGGTTTGAGTTATTCTACATTTGCACACTTTCATATTTCTGCTGGAGTTTATTGCTTCTGTTTTGTAAACAGCTTCATTTGCAATTTTTTGGCGTGAAAAGGAAATTGCGTCACATCACTGCTAGCAGGAATTAAGAGGAAACATGAAGGGCAAATTATGGAGGGAACATAGGAAAATAAGTGTTGAGGTAAATGGAAGGACATAATGAACTACAGAAAGGACATAATGAACTACAGAGTGTTATAAGCAAGTGAGGTTGTATTGTTGTAAAAGTGTTTGTGAGAGAAAGTGGTGTTTAGAAAACTGTTGCTTTTGTTTTTTTGCATATAAAAAAGCACAGCACTGTGTAGTCTCATAGCAGTACCCCCCCCCACACACACACACATTCATTTCAGAGAACATATTTCTTTTTCTGGATAGCTGCTTTTAAGCTGCTTTGAATAAACTGTAAAATATGCAAAGTCTGCAACTCTGAGTCTGGAAATCCTTCTACATTCCCAAAGTGTCTGACTTTCATATGTGGCTCTCACCAAATTGTTATATTACAAGTTAAACCGGTCTATTTTGTATTCTTTTTGACTGTATGGATCACTGCGTATAAAAGCTGACAATAAAGTTGCATTTTTGCCTTCTATATGAGATTATTGGTCATTCAGTAGAGCGCAAACCTACAGGCCCATTACCTAATAATAATAATAATAGTCACTGATCTCAACCAAGCTGAACACCTATGGAAGATTTTACAGTGGAATATTTGAGGGAATTCCCCAAGATCATCATAACACCAACTGAGGCAATAGATTTTGGCAGAATGGTAATGGTCATTCCACCAGTACAATTCCACAGACCTTCTGAAAATCAGTGACAAAATGGTATGAAGGTATTCTGGTGGCTAAAAATGGCACTATATATGCTCACTATATGGCCAAAGGGTTGTAGACAACTTGCCATCATACTCGTGTATGATTTTTAAATTTCCGATTCAATATTTACTCCTTTAGATGTTATAATAACTTCCACTCATGAGAGAACTTTCCACTAGATTTTTGCCTGTCATGATTTGCTCAATTACTCACAAGAGCATTAGTCAGGTACTGATGTTGGGTAAGGAGGCCTCGGGGTTGTCAGCAGGTTCAGTGAGGTTGACCTCATGTCTCGAGTTCTTCCACATCAACTTTGGCAAATCATGTTGCCATGGAGCTTGCTTTGTGCACAGGAGATTAATCATGCCGGAACAGGATTGGGCTCATTGGTTTCAGTAAAGAGACACTGTAATCCTACAGCGTACAAAGGCATCATATACAATTGAGTGCTTCCAACTTTTGTGGCAACAGTTCAGGGGATGCATGGTGTCCACATACACTATATTGCCAAAGGTTTTGGGACATTTGCCTTTACATGCACATAAATGTAATATGGAGTTGGCCTGCCCTTTACAGCTATAACAGCTTCAGCTCTTCTGGGAAGGCTTTCCACAAGGTTTAGGAGTGTGTTAATGGGAATTTTTGACTATTCCTCTAGAAGCACATTTGTGAGGTCAGACACTGATGTTGGACGAGAAGGTCTGGCTCGCAGTCTCCGCTCTAATTCATCCCGAAGGTGTTCTATCGGGTTGAAGTCAGGACTCTGTGCAGGCCAGTCAAGTTCCTCCACACCAAACTCCCTCATCCATATCCTTTCTTTGTGCACTGGTGTGCAGTCATGTTGGAACAGGAAGGGGTCATCCCCAAACTGCTCCCACAAGGTTGTGAGCATGAAATTGTCCAAAATGTCTTGGTATGCTGAAGCATTAAGAGTTCCTTTCACTGGAACTAAGGGGCCAAGCCCAATCTCTGAAAAACAACACCTTAATTCAATGATTTGGAGGGGTGTCCCAAAACGTTTGACAATATAGTGTGGTTTGTTTGGTTGGTTGTTTTATATTTTGTTTGTTTTTGTTTATTTTAATAGAAAAACGATCAGGAACTTGGATGTAATTCTTTTTCTTAACCTGTAAAAAAGTTATTATTTTCAGCTATCACATCTGTCCCTTTGCTCACCCCACGCAATTGCACGACATCAGAGATAGTAGTAGTAAACGCACCAATGTGCGCATGCTGTAGGTGCTGCATTTAGTTGGCTGGCCTATCACGCCACTTGGCTCGTATAAATCGCGCAATGCATCACGGATGTGCATGCCCAGCATTTACTATGTCCCCATTGGCTGTCGACCAGAAGCGCGTCGCTAAGCAACCGCCCTCGTGCAGAATCAGCACCTAAGTGAGGCGAGTGCCGCATCGAGCAAATCGCACGAGTTCTCGCGTGCGCTATGACGCGCCCATCCGGGGTTTTTGATTGGGGCCGTTCATTAAACTGGCCAAAGAAAGTTTATTTGCCCATTGTAACGTTTGGACAGACTGAGGCGATGTTAATGTGAGAAAGAACAGAGTGGTACGTGATTATAAAACGAGCGAGCAAACGGATGAGTCCGCATGGCGGCGATGACGTAGCGCGCAGCCGATGCCCACGTCCGGGATCCGGACAGGGACACGGGAGTCTGCGTGACTGCGGGAATGAAAATACAAAACTCACAGAACAAAACGGTAAAAGAAAAAATCTTAAGAGATTTAGCCGATGTCCGAGCGAGCATTAAACGTGAGTAATTCTTCTAAAACCTCAAATAGATTGTAAAGAGCTTTGGTCACAATCTCTATATAGTTGGAACTCATTTTCCGACCCGGTGACATCTTTTTTTTTTTGGTTTTACTTAATGAGGCGGCTTGATACCGGGAAGAGCGCGAGAGTCTTGTAGGAGGACGGATGCTTATGTTCTCCAGACAGGGAGGAGAGAAGTCAACAATTCCCACTTCCTCCAAAGTGGATCATCCGAAAGGGCCGATCAGCTCCACCTCCACCGCGGCCTGCTGAAGCCTCCGTTACCGCAATGGCACACGGATGCAGAGGGATGCAGGAAGCGCGCGAGATGCGGAGAGACAGCGCGAGGCTTGTGGTGATGGGGCTAGGGCAAACACTTACAGAACTCTGATGAGGAAAAATAAATAAATAAATATATATATATAGAGAGAGAGAGAGCGTAGAATGTGTTATCGCATATGCAAGAGGTAAATGCGTTACCAAATATTATCAAACAAATGTTACGCGTTTATGAACAGCTCATTTGATGCATCCTGATTTAGTTTCCCAGTGGTGTACCCGCCTCGAGATATCGCCAAAGTAATTTCCAGTCATTTTTTGGACATTGGCCGATTTTTCTATGAAAGTCTTGTGAAATAAAATGCCGTCACCGTCCGACTCGAGCAGCGCGGCATCGCTTTCCGGCTCGCGCGCCTTTTCGGGGAGCCGCAGAGGCACTTCCGGCAGGGCAAGGGCAAGCGCGCGCGTGCTGCTCTACCTGGGCCTGTGTCACCTCGCGCTCGGCGCCATGGTGCTCGCGTTCAGCTTCACGAGCCTGGCGTTCAGCGCCTCTGCCCGGGTGCGACAGTCCTGTCCTTTCTGGGCTGGTTTCTTCGTAAGTCTCTCTCTCTCTCTCTCTCTCTCTCTCTCTCTAGCCAAAGCTTGTTAAAATACATATCAATAATAATAAATAATTAAACCGATATTAGTCATGTTTTATAATACTATATAGAATATCTGAATGAAAAAAAAAACTCTTCTTCTTCTTCTTCTTCTTCTTCTTCTCCTTCTTCTTCTTCTTCTTCTTCTTCTTCTTCTTCTTATTATTATTATTCGGTCATCACACACACACACACACACACACAAGCAAACAACCCTAAGGAATCCCACAGATCCTGAGAGAACATGCACACACAGAAACTCCACATAAGAGAAGACATAACAGAAACTCCACCTAATATCGTGTGGCGTTATCACAAGGCACATTCAACCAAAGTCCTCACTGATTCACGTGTCGAATATGACTACAGCTATCATAGAAAGTCATTACAAATGTGTCTATACCTCAAAAGAGGAATCAGACGCTTGCAGTTTTGCCAGTTGAAGTAGTTTACACAAAATTTTAACAAAACTTACAGCAAAATCAAGCATTTTTGGCTACAGCAATCACAAAAAAGCCTCATTTCATTTATTGAAGGGTAAGTTATTCAAACACTAACTGGCCCTTTGTGAAAAAGTAATTGTCCCCTTACATACTCATACGCATCCATTTAATCGAATTGAATTGATAGTTATTAAGGAAAGAAAGTAATTTAAATATATCAGCATAGAAAGGGTTTACAAGGATATTTCCAAGGCTCTGAGACTTTCACAATCCACAGTGAGAGATTTTTATCTCCAAATGGAGAAAACCTGGTCAGTGTTCCTAGAAGTGGCCTACTTAAAATTCCTCCAAGAGTGCACTGGTGGCTGGTTACTAAAGAACTCAAAGGAACATCTAAAGAACTGCAGACCTTGCTCGCTCCAGATAAGACCAGCGTTTATGATTCCACCATTAGAAAGAGACTGGGCAAAAATGGTACACATGAGAGAGCTGCAAGGTGAGAACACTTTCTTCTGATAAGCAAGAGGAACATACTGACCTGCTTCACATTTGGCAAAAAAAAGGACCTTGATGCCCTCAAGTATTTTGAGATAATGTTCTATGGACTGATGAGTTGAAAGTGGAACTTAATGGAAGACATGACACTTGTTACAATGGATGTAAAGTCAGTCAAACATGGTGGGAATATATAGATATATTGTGATGGTGTGGTGATGTTTTGTTGCTTGAACCAATTCTGCTCTTTATCAGAAAATCCTGAAGGAGAACATCCAGTCATCAGATCATGACCTGAAGTGCAATTGGGTTATGTAGCAAGACAATGATCCAAAACATGCCCACTTTTGAATAGCTTAGAAGAAAGAAAATGAGCATTTTAGAGTGGAATAGTCAAAACCTGAACTCCACTGAGCAAGCTTTGCACTTCATGCATGAAAGCCCTCCAGTGTGGTTGAATGAAGCAATTATGCAAAGAAGAGTTGTATAAAATTCCCCCAAAGTAATGTGAAAGACTGCTCTCCAGTTATCAGACATGTGTTTGCAGTTGTTTCTGGCAAAACCAGTTGTTGAGGGGTGCAAAAGCAGTTTCATTAAATGAGAGGATCATTTTAAATTTTGTGTTTCCATGTGATCTCCTTGTATGAGGATCTGAAACCGTATAATGTTACAAATATACAAAAATGGAGGAAATCATTTAGGGACAAATATACAGATATATTTTTTATGCCATTGTATTTGACAGTGAGGAAGTAAAACCATTTCCAGTTTCTCTTGATACAGTGCTTCTGAAACACACCTTGTCAATGACATAAAGTCACAGTTATTTCCACATTTGACTGCAGGTCGTGGCTTCTGGAATAGTAGGAGTGATATCTTGGAGGAGACCCTTCACATTAGTGGTATGTTTGCCATTGTATGAGGAAAACCTGTGGGCTTGTTGGAATGTTGTTAAGAGGGAATAAGTAACAGATGTGTTTTGTGCAGGTTTCACTGTTCATGCTGCTGTCTGCCGTGTGTGTGATTCTCAGCCTGGCTGGCTCCATGCTGTCCTGTCAGAATGCACAGATGGTCAAATCGTACCTCACCTGCCGGGTAAGCTCTCTTCCTTTTTTTTCCTTTTTTCTCCTCTTATTCCCTCTCCTTTATGCTCACATCTCTCACTTTTTGCACATTACAGGTGGAGCACGGTCTGTGTGTATGCTGTGACCCAAAACAGACATGCTCTTTGATAGAAGATGAGACTCTAGTGCTCTACCTGCATGCCGACTGCCATTCAGTGCGGCACCAGCTCAAGGTATTTTCATTTAGCTTTGTACAATGGTTAGACTGATACAATTCAACTTGTGTGAAAAGCATGTTCGAGGGAGTGGGTGGGGTTAGTCTGTATTTCTCTGGAGATTTCTACCAGTCACACAGTAATTATCTACCATTATGTACTCAGGAAATGCTTATTGGCTGATTATATTACATCACACAAGGCCAGTTAGCAGGCCCAGAGGGTGTTACAATCAACATCACATTTTGATCATTTAAGCTCACTTTCTGTGTGTAGAACAGGATACAGTAGGTCCTGACGAGGAGATGACTGAAAAATGTACGGGCTGCACAGGCAGGTTTAGATTTAGAATGATAAATTGTTCAAAATTATAATTATGCATGAGACTGAAATAGAGAGAGAAACATAAATAAGCAATATTATCAAATCATTGCAATATGTTATATAAGAATCAGACTAATGACAACAACTACAATAATAATAATAATAATACTACTACTACTAATAATAATATTTTTGAGCTGTTTTCCTGTATTTTCCATCCATCGGCACACAAAGAATAGCTAAAATCATTCTTGCCTCAGTGGGCATCTGTTAGTTTTTGCTGCAGTTATCACCCTACGATTGCAGAATATTGAGAATGAATCAGTGGAACTGATCGTTTGCACATCAAGTTGAGAATGATGACCTGAGGATTTGACAATATTTGAATATTTGTTGACAGATGAAGATTTGTTGATTGATTCTTTAACACCTGCACCTATTGATGAGTTGACACTAAGCTTTTTTTAATAAATTTACTGCATTTTAAAGATTTTAATCTTTACTAATCTTGACAGGTCTAATCTTTTACTTATGACAACACCTATTTACTGATTATTATGTATATTGAGTCCATGCTCTTTCTTGGATGTCTGTGTGTGTGTGTGTGTGTGTGTGTGTGTGTGTGTATTTAGGACCTGCTGTTTAGTGCCTGTGGACTAAGCATACTTTCTACCATCATATGCACTTTGTCAACAGTCACCTGTAGCATCCATATTTTTTCTCTAGACTTGCTTCATCTGGTGAGTATCAGGCAGTATTTACACGAATATTTTGCTACAAACAACACATAAGTGCATATTATGATGAATGCTGGAATGTCTTTGTGCTCTTCACATACACAACTCTTTTACAAGACCAACCTCGCCTCCTCTGTGTCTCTGTAGCTGGCACCTCACCGAACACGTTCAGTTAACCCAGAATGCACCACTCCTCAGGATGCCTTTCTCACTAATATGATGGACTTTGAAGAGTTTGTCCCACCCATCCCTCCGCCTCCTTACTACCCTCCCGAATACACCTGCAGCTCTGAGACTGATGCTCAGAGGTAAGAAACACACACACACACACACAAACACACTGCACTTATCACACCATAATATCCTCTCAGTACTTCTAATTAACATTTTTTTAAATATTAGCATGTGGTTTTGGCTTCTTCATTAAGGATAAATAGAAACTTAAATGTTATATCAGGATTTCTGTAAAGCTGCTTTGTGACAATGTGCATTGTTTAAACACTTTATACAAATAAAATTGAATTGAATTGGTCCGACACCATGTTAGTTAACACCTGCTTCCTGTTTCACAAACTTCTGTGTGTTTCTGTGTGTCTGCAGTATCACATATAACGGCTCAATGGAGAGTCCTGTGCCTCTGTACCCTACAGACTGTCCTCCTCCGTATGAAGCAGTGATCGGGCAAAGGGACCCCACCCTGGTAAGCGCATACAAGGGACTATTTAGCTCGGTCTTTTGAGTAAATGATGGTGTGATTTTTTATGCAGATGCATGAGATTAAGCCTATGACTTTCTCTGTCTGTAGCCCACTCACGCTGGCGAGGCTTCTGCTGAGAGAGGAACCTCTGTGGGTTTCAGTGGTGAAGGTACTCAATTTTATGTTCACCTTGTTTATGCAGTGCCACTATTTGTCGCTCTCTCTCTCTCTCGTTCTTTCTCTAACTCACTCTTTCTCTCTCTCTCTTTCTGTCTGTCTTTCCTTCAGTGTCAGGTGACAGTGGCTCTCTGCTGATGTCTGAGATTGTAGATATTCCAGATGATAGTTCTCCATCAGAGGACTCCTGTGTGCTGGAGGTGGCATTTGCAGTGCGGACGCGGGCACGAGGCGTCAGTGAGGGAGGGGAAGGTGTTGACTACAGCATCCCACAAACACCCACGGCTCGCTGCTGCTTCAGAGGCGAGCGGTCCAACTCCTGCTCCTCTCCCAGCACCTACAACACCTCCACATTTAGGTAAGGATGTACTGCTGATAATATTTTTTTCATTCCTTTATTGATCACAGTTATGTATTTGTGGGATGGCCCAGATTCTGAAGTAACCAAAAAAAGCTCTTGATTTTCTCTACTGTAAGAAAATATACATATATATTGTTTATATATACATATATAATGATTTTATTAGGTTACTTTCTAACCTTGCCTGCATAGATTGTGCTGGGTAAGGAGACCATTTAATATTTACCATAAAGAAATATATTAATAACAAGCACATTATCCACCAGAACAGACATGACTGAATTATTCAGTGATAATTCCCTATCCAATTTTAATGCAGGCAGGGTGATCAGGTGACGGAGGAGGCTCGGGTTTAAAAATGAGTGATTTTTGCCTCAGGTGATGAGGCTGATATGGATAATGGATAATGGATAAAGTTTTTTTCACCAAAAACTAGTTTTTCCATTAAACTCATAGTTTATTTATAAGTAAATTAGGTTATAAATGTAGAGGTAGGTAGGACTGTGGGACATATTTCAATGTGTTCAGGAAATAAGACAGATGGAAATGCATGTGAGGCAGTTTCAATGAAAGTCAGAATCAAAATACCGGCAGGTGATCAGCGAAAAACGCAATATGGGCAAAGCAATAACTTGGAAAACAGGACACAGAAATTAACAAACCAGAAGATCATAAACAACCTGCATGGCCCGGTAACATCAGTGTGTACTGAGTGTATACTTTGAAGTGAAACTGTGAATGAAAGTGTTTTTGGTGTGTGTGTGTTTGTGTGTGTGTGTGGCTGATAGAGCACAAGTGTGTTCAGTCAGTAGCTTGGCGACCATGAGCTAGGAAGCGAGTGTGTGTGTTCATGTTTTTCGGCCATCATACATTTGCATGCTGGGAAAAAGAGTCCATGGATTGGTGCAGAGTGAATCTGGACTTTAATCTTTTCTCTTTTTTCAATAACCAGAGTTTAAAATGTTGTAACTTAATACTGGTTTAGATACCTGCAAAAGAGAAACATTATATATGTGAAGGTGAAGGGCTGAATGATTTTAAAAAAAATGGCAGCATGATTGTATTTCTCGTGGTGTGTGTATAACTGAAACTTTACCTCTATAAGGCATGGCTACCTTTAGTAACCACCATAATGCCCATCATTTCTAACATTCCATGCATTTGTCTACGCACATGTCTGCGTCACACTTTGAAGACGTGTGAATTCATGCAGAACCTTCTGAGATAAAATCATGATGCAGCTAAGATTATTTTACCCATGCCTGCTGACTAATGAAGCTAACAAAGGTGTGAGAAACTAATGAACATATTACACATAACTAAAACAATGGGAGCAAAACACTTTTGGAAATCTACTCCTATTAATATAACTGTTAATCAACAACAGTTAGAAAATGTTAGTGAGAAAAGTACACTGTCTTTGAATCCTTCATTTGTCTTTTTTTTCTCAGTGAGATTTCTCCTTGCCGCTGTTTCCTCTGTCTTGCTCATTAGGAATCAAAATTCACATCCGGATTTCTGTGAAGCTGCTTTGTGACAATGTCTGTGGTTAAAAGCACTCTCCAGATCAAATGGAATTGAATGCTCTTATGCCATCTCTAGGTCTCCTGTAATGCGACACCAGGCCCTGCTTGCCTATAGTTGTTCTCACTTAGAGATGCTAGGTGGTACTGCCTCCCCACGCTCCTCAGTCCCAGAGATCCTGGTGTGTCCGTGTACTTCGTCCCGACGAGGATCTTCTTCTGATGCAACCAATCCACGAGCTTTGCCCTCCTTAGGTGTTACTCGAGATCACCAGTGCAACTTGGCTCCCGGGCTCCACCCAGTCCCTTGTGTCCATCGGCGATGTGGCCGGGACAGTAGGGACAGTGAAGCCCTCCTTCCCTTGGTGAGGTCACACAGTGAACCGGGACTGAGCTCCTCCACCGATACAGGTGTGTGAGTGCCACTATATTGTACCACAACAGGGAAAAGGTTTAAATCTTTAACAAAGAGCAAAATATAGGAAACCAATATATATTAGTTGTATATAAAACTAAAGTAAGAAAATAGAAAACAGGGCTAAACACACAATTAACAGCATGCTTTGTCAACTGTTTATTATGATAGGAAAACGTGCCAGTCATGCTAGACTATTTGTCCCCAAACTGTATGCACAGTGGCTTAGTTAGTGGTTAACCCGTTTTCCTCGCACCTCCGGGGCTGAGGGCTTACATCCTGTCTCTGCGTGTGTGCAATTTGTATGTTCCCCCTGTGCTTCTGGGGTTTCCTCCAGGTTCTCTGGTTTCCTCCCCCAGTCTATGCAATCAATGGGATAGCACCCTGTCCAGTGTCCCCTGCCTGGTGCCCCAAGTCCCATGGGATAGGCTCCAGGTTCCCAACAACCCTGTGTAGGACAGGAGGCTCAGCAAATGGAAGGATGGGCAAATGAACGGATCATTTTACCCCTTGATTGAGCATTACTTAAAATGAATGATGTTATGGTAATAAACCTGATTAAGCAGGAAGTCTAACAATTTTGCATAATTTTATCACATCACCAAATGACAGGCTTCCCTAGGAAGGTGATGAGTGTAGTCAGACTTGATGAACCAGATCATTGTAGCAGGCATTTTATTAGTTTTTATAGTGATACCAACCTACAGCAAACACAAAAACTGCAATATACAAATGTTTTAGAGTGAATGTTTCATTTATAGCATGTTGCAACATTTTTATTTTCTAATTTCAGGTGATTTTCCTTGCTCAGTAGCCAGCAAAGGAATAGGTGAGGGTGGCTCTCGTACCTCATCAGACACAGGTAAGAGTTCATGATAACAGATATTACAACAAAATAGCTGTAAATCAATGTGTAGAAAAGGCTTAGAGGAAATAGTTGCTTCCCATACTAGTGTTATGTCATATAGATTTAGCTTATGTGAGAGGCTTTTTTTTATTGAGCTATATATTGCATAGGCTGATGGCATATCCTAACACTACAGGATAGTCTGCATTAAATGGAGGTTGCTGCATGAAAGCTTTAACTCGACCATGTTCTGCTTGCATCCATTATTTCTAATGTGATCATAATTATTGAATGTGAAATCCTGATCTATGCCTAAAACTACCAAATGGCAACAGAACATAAGGACAACTGTAACATACAGTTACTGAACACTTTATTAGGAACACCCACACATTCATAGAGTAAGTTGCAATGGCATACATGGCAGCAATGCAAAGCATGAAATCATACAGATACAAGGCAGCAGCTTTGGGTATTGTTCACCATCAGAATGAGGTAAAAATATGATTTTGGTGATTTTGATTGTGGCATGATTGGTGGTGCCAGACTGTCTGGTTTGAATATTTGTATAGCCGCTGATCTCCTGGGATTTTCACACGCAACAGTCTCTAGTTTACTCATAATGGTCACATAAGTGTCCCGTTTAGTGTATCTGTACAGGAGTGTAAAATCCCAGGCATACTGCTTTAAGAACTTAAAATAAAGCAAATGTTATTAGGTTAATCCAAAACTGTACCTTATTCTGTATGTCTGTGTGGAAGCAGCAATAGAGCAGTAAAATATGTGATTAATTAATAGCATATAAAATACAGTGTACACACAGTTCTGTATTTTCCGTGTTGCCTTTTTTACTGCAGGCCGGTCGTCAGCGTGTCTGCTGCTGCAGCGATCTCCTCTGGTGTCTACTGGTATGCTGCCAAGGAAAGGAAGCCTGAAGGCTACCACAGAGCAGCTACCCTCTAAACAGCCTCTGGCTAGCTCTCTGCGCATCCAAAAAAGCTGCACTCGATCTTTGGGAGACCTGAAGGTCAGTTGTTCAATATGTTCAAACCATCACTGTGTTGGATATGTATAATATTCATATTGTTTGGCTGTTCAACACTTAATTCCTCGTCTTGATGCTTCTTTAGATCAGTGATGCACTTTTCTTTTGATACTCATACTAGGTGTTTGACTAGTCGTCATGTACGTAGTTAAAGACGGTTCAGGATTCAGAAGTGATTTTAGGTTATTTTGTTAAATGCCGATAAACGACAAATCAAACTGCAAGCAAACCCTGCAATAGATGTGCAAAATAATACATCTGTGAATCCTATTACACTATTTAAAGACACACCAATTCTTTAAATGACCTCAATGTTGAAGGTCTGGTGGAGGAAATAGATGATTCTGGGGCATGCAAGCTCATGTCTGTCCTTCTTGTAGGTCAATGGGATGTGATGTGCAGCCTGTGGCACAAGCTTTTGCACACTGCTAGTCATGGAATTCACTTTTCCATAGTCCAGGGATTTGTATTTAAATTTTAAGCTCAACAGCAAGTTGAAAACTGTATTAAAAACTCGCACATGCACGTGAACATCACATGCTGGTCACTTTACTTTATTATTGTCACTGATTGTTTTGTTTAAATTGCCACTTTTATTGTTTTTTTGTTATGGTCACTACTGCAGACAATTTATTCTACTTTTGTCTTTTACTATAGTCACGTCTGTTTTGCTCAGGAAATAATCAAGCATTGTATCTAAGGGGAGTTGAAATTCTCAAAAATTATATTTAACTTACAGTCCTTTTTCTTACCGTCTGCCTCCCTGTTTTTTCCACCGTTCCATCAGCCCAACTGCTGCTTTCTGCTTTCGTTTCTTATTATAACAGTACAATCGGGTCATAATATTACTTAAAATAATTTTTGGCTCCTGCATAAAAGAGATATTTGAACCTAAAATCTTTCCCTGTGACTGTCTGCTGATAATTCCGCTGAGTCAGCAGTAAAGCACAGGAACACGTCTCCGATTACCAAAATGCATCTTCTTCCACTGCAGGTGACAAGAGTGCTAGTGCAGCGCTTGCTTCAGAGGTCCAAACGAAATCTAGCACCTGCCTCGGAGCATACTGGGAACTGTGGTCAGAGACCCAAAAGGAGGGTTGGAGGGGATGGAAGTCTCCCGTTCGATCAGGTGGGAACATTAGATAGTCAATGGACAGTGTAATGTAATAATGGTAAGCTAGCTACATTATATGCAGCAGTATAGTGATAAATGTAGAAGGCTGGTTTATGTAGGTGTGTTATCTTGAAATAATAAGGTGGCAGTTTGTTAGAAAGCTGTTTATTCTGTCTGTTTATTTACCATCTAGCTTGTTTCAGCCAGGTGTAAAACGGGCTGGAGTGTGGCTGATGGTAGATTTTCTTCAACCTTGCATACATTTCAGCCATCTTAGATTATAATGTGTGATTTAATCTCATCAGGGTTTCAAGGCAGCTGTTTCTCCTGGTGATGATTTATTCAATCTCCACACCCTTGCTATCTGATAATCAGATTCAGCTCAGGTTAGCCAGTAGCACATGGCTGACTGTAATCAGCAACTGGATAAATATTCCTTGTCTATGATATGAAAAGTGAGAAGAATATTAAGAGCAACAGTGAGCCAAAACAATATTGTAGCAGTGTGTAACCAAATAACTAGCATGCTGCATGCTATAATAATAATAATAAAAAAAAAAAAATAATAATAATATATTAAATAATATATATTAATTGTATTTAATAATTTTATATTATATATCTAATAATATGAAATAATTTAATATGATATATTTAATAATATAATAATAATAATAATAATAATAATAATAATAATAATAATAATAATAATAATCAAGGCAACAGTAAGTCAGATATGTAAATTGATGCACAAGGTATACAATTTCCTAGTTTGAAGACTTTTTACCATATGTTTTTGAAAGAAAGTAAAAACTTTGGTACCCTATTGATGCCATAACTCTGGCCATCAACACCTAGTCTTGGTTAAATTAACCTCTCAGCCTCAGGACAGAAAGATATAAAGTATATCAATAACCTGTTTCAATCAACAGTAACCAACAATACAATAATCTACACAAATATTTATGAAAACCTGACCATCAAACCCATATGTGGGCCTTCACCAAACTGTCACTAATGCAACTAATGCTCTTGTAGATGAATAAGAAGAAATTCCCATAACCACATTTCCAAAACTTTGAAATAGGATGTTCAACAAGCACATTAAGGATGTCATGGTCAGGTATCTCCAAACTTTTGGTTGTATAGTGCACCAGTAGTACAGATTGTTGTGACCCATGAAATTTTTTATTACAACAGCACAAAATGTTCACTCTGTCTGAATACATTGTCTTGATAAATTCCACTGTGATCTCTTCATTTAAATACTAGTGTTTGGTCTTCTGTCACGTTTTCCTTTATATCCAATCAAATGGCACATAGCGTTAGCGTTTCTGTGTCCTTGCTTGTGTACATCTTTCTGTAATTGCAACTGTCCTGTTTTTCTGTTCATTACTTTTCATTTTGTCATTTGACTCGAAACACGTTGATGTTTGTGCCAAATCAAATGACTTTGCTAAAACGTGTGTAGGTCTTGCGTGCATCTTGGGGTGCCAGCAGGGGGCAGCAATACCAGCACCGTTCCCACCACCATCGCCGTGGGCACCACCATTCTCACAGCGAGGGATACCCCATCATCCGTCACAGTGATCCTGACCCTGCGAGGACAGAGGGCATCCACCTGCGCAGCTGCGGCGATCTGAGCTCTATGTCAGTCGTGTCATTGCACCGGCTCCACCCACACTCGCATACATCATCCGGAGCTCTGCAGTTCGACTCCACCCTCTGAGTGAAAGCGTGGCTTGTTTAAAGCAAAGGGGAGGAGAGGTTGTTGGCTGAAGGAGATCAGAGGTAATCGAAGTGGTAATTGAGAAAAAAATCTCTGACTTTGACTGCTGACTAACAGAAAAAGAATAGAGGAAAATGTATCATTTGGGATTACACAGGTGGACATTCTTGACTTTTTCTGTAAAACCTTTTCAGAAACTTAGAAATCTGTCATATCCTCTCACAAATATTAATTAACTACCCTGAGAAAACATGGAAGAAATCTTTTGAGAAACCCCTCTGAAAAGCTGACAGATCCCTTTATAGAATTCGGACTCCAGACCCATGGCTGCCAGTGCCTCAACAACACGGTGGTGTTCTGCCTTTCTCAGCCTCCTCCTCTTCCTCTCTGTCTGTCCATCTTGTCAAACTCACCATTCTCGCTCACTGTGACTCTGTAGAACTGTCAAAGGAGAGTATGAGGAAGTGACATATCTCCCGCAGTGCTTCCAGTCACTACACACAAAGCTTCCATCAGAAAAAAATCTGCACTGTTTATACAGTATGCATATCTCTTCTCGGTTTTGGTAAAAGCACTGAACTCTTTCTATGGGTTTTATACCCTGTTCTGGACTTTTATGGATCTAGCTGAAAGATTGTGAATCTCAAAGGGCCATCACACTATATGAAGCAATGTCTTACTTATATGAGACATTTTTTTTTTTGCTTTGGTATTTAGTTCATCTCTTTTTGACCATTGATCTAGACAATGTCATAATGTAGAGCGTTGACATTTACTACTGTCAGTCAGTCCTTAGAAAATACCAAACAGTGCTGCATAAAGAAAACCACACACACACACACACACACACACACACACACACACAAACCCTCATCAATCCCAATCTATATATCATTCCCTTTATGAGCAAAAGTCACATAACATGCACTGGCTTTTTTTAAGTGCATGCTTTTTTTATTTTAACTTAGTAACACAGTGTAATAGAAATATTGGTTATTTGCATCTTTTTCTCTTTTTTTGTTTGAATTGGACTCCTGATACTGTGCAGCATTTGCTCTTTTTTCCGTTTTTTCTTTTGCATGTGAGATTTTTCCTTGTTTTTTGTTGACACAAAAAAAATGTGAACTATGTGTCAGCATGATTGAGGAATGCTGCTGAGGTTAATACATGATGAAGCTCTGGCAATAAGTGAATAAACTCTCGATGCACTGCGTAGCTACAAAGTAAACTAGAATAAGAAATAAAGGGCACTTATTTTAAAATAAAATGTTGAAATTGGGCTTATGATGAGTTTCAAGAACTCATTTCGATTAGTAGGATTCTTCTATCCCAATACTGTTTTCATCACGTTTTTTCCGACTTCCTCTTGACTTGTTTTTACGCAAGTTACTTTACATAAGTGTCCACTTGTAAGCACAATGAAGCCGAAGGAATTTTCTTGGAACTGTGTACAGGAATTTTCCATATATGTAAGTGGCCATATATGGTCATATAAGCTTGCCACTATGCTAGTTTGCTGATGAAGTACCTAGCATAATAATCAAATTGAACTTAGATAGTTGGTTCTATATTAAACTAAAATTGGATACATTTTTTAAAATGTTTTAAAAAGTTATCTTCATCGCATAGTAATTGACATTTTTCCTTTGTTCTAATCACAATTAGCATTTAGATCGCAAAACCTTCTGGGAAATTCTGTTACTGAAGTCAGTATCAGGACTTGGATGTTGACTCCATCCTTCAGACCTCCAAGGGGTCTGACAAATTTCACCAAGCCAAGTAATATACAGTATGTCCCATAAGATAGGGAGGAGGTTTGTTCTGAATGGACATGGTAGAGGAAGGTCACTAAGGGCGTAATTAAAGCAGTATTGGAATTTAACCCATTTTTATGTTTAGCATACCCCAAGCATAATATTATTTTAAGGAAAATGCTAAATGCCAGTGCAGGGTCTTCTAATTTAGGGATATATTTGGAGAACTAGTTCAAGGACTGTTTGCAGTGAACACCTTGTTCATTGTTGTAAAGAAAATTTATTCTGGAATTTCATTCGCACTGAAAACAACTTGAAAAAGAGCTTATAAAATTCTACCTCCTGCTTTGCACTTTGATGTAACGTAATGGGAGAATTTCAATTTATGGCTCTTATAATATAGCCTTTACACTGACCTTATGAGGATATTAAACTGGGATGTTATATGTTAACTTAAATGATTCAAGTGAGTAAGCGTAATAAACTTTTGATGCAAATTATGTATAAAAACGTACTGAATAAATGCATAGACAACCAAACTGTGCTTGTGTGAAGTCTTGCTTTTTAAATGTTGTTTTAAAGTGTTTTGTGGTTAAAAATAATAAAAAATAATAATAATAATACAATTCAGTGAGATTCTCCTGAAGCTAATCTATCAGACTGAAATCACCACATCGACCTGACTAGCTCAGTCTAATGAGCAGACTTAAACTAACTCGGTACTTCAAATACAAATACTTCAGACTGGGTGAGTGCAGAGATGAGGTTTATTGTAGTCAGCACTGAGGACAAATTTCTATGTGCTCACATGGAACATCACATCAACACCACAAACTTCAGTTCCAAAGCTCAGTGTCTACAATCCATTTACATTTCTGGCTGTTTATACAACTGAGGGTTAAGGCTTTTGCTTAAGGGTCCAGCAGTGGCAGCTTGGTGGACCTGGGATTGTAGGACCTGGTGGTAGGGATGAGATTTGTGATCAATGGATTTGGATTTGTTTTCATCCATCTAACTCCTTAATTTGAAAAGTTTGGGCCTTTTCTACACTCCATTATATTCTACTTTTACATTGTACCTTTCCTATTCAGCTTTCAATATAAATCATATATAAAAAAATGTAAAAAACCAAGACCTTTAAAACAAACCTTTGTTTTAAAGGTGACCAAGACCTTTAAAACAAATACATTACAGCACAGTGAAATTCTTTCTTTGCATATCCCAGCTTTGGGGTATGTCTCTTATCCCCATTATTATGTTTTTGTTTTTATTTTATTTTTTTAACATTTCACAGTGTGAAACATTCTCATTTCATGTTGACAAAACATCATAGGTATGCCAGAGTCACCATCCCTTTTCCATGTTATTTATTCTAATCTTTTAGCTTTCTTTAGCTTCCTTGGGGGAAGTTGATATACTCCAAACTTTTATCAGTGTGCTTCAACAATGCACTGATTCTCCCAGACTTCAGCTGCTCTGAGCAGTCTACCTGACCTTGACTCTAACTTCAACTGCTGCTGTGCATACTCCATCTGTTTCTGATAAGACTCACAATACTAAGGATGTTACTGTTAATTCAATAGCTACACAGGACTATTCATGCTTAACAGATGCACCTAAACAATGCGGCCTTCTTGTCATGTTGCTCCATTAAACCAATAACAGAAATGGTGTTCAGAACTACTCATGATGTCATCTTTGACACAATGACACAAATTCATATAGGCCTAAAGAAATATCCCAAAGTTTCCATCCTGAGTATTCAGGAAAAGGGTTTCTTTTTCTGTTTCACTTTACGACAAGCATTATCATAGGTCTGGACTTGTCTGAGCAAACAAAAATCATTCCTATTGAATTCAGTTTAGTTTTATTTGTATAGCGCTTTTAACAGTGGACATTTTCATAAAGCAGCTTTACAAAAAATAAAGCTCTGCTTTGGTCAGGGACAGCTGCCACTGTTGGGCCCCTGAGCAAGGCCCTTAACCCTCTCTGCTACAGGTGTGCTGTATCATGGCTGACCCTGCACTCTGACCCCAAAAATAAAGGCTTCTTCTTCTTCTTCTTCTTTTCAAAGGTCTTAGTCAATGATTATTTTATGATTACTGTATCAGTGAGTCAATATGAAGTCATTTCAACTTTCAAAAATTACTTTTCCGCCAAAATGTTAATGTTCACATGACAGCGAAGAAAGCAGAATATAACAAAACACATTTAAACACCACATTTCTGAAAAGTATTTAAACACAAAAGTATTAGTCTATGGCGGATTCTTCAAGATTTGCACAGTACAGTACTGTATGTTACATGGGGCAAATATAAAAAGCCAAAGACAATATAAGATAAGGAACCATAAGAAAATTTATCAATGAGGTACTACAGAAATACATAAATTTAGGAAATAAATTATAAATGTTAAGTTTATCCCTGTTGAGCAAGCGAGGGTGACAAGAAAAAACTCCTGGACTCTGAACCTGGAACCTGACTCAGGGAAACTCATCTGGGTGACACCTGAGTGTGTGATTCTAAATCATTTCCATGTGTACTGTATTGTCCAAAAAGTGCAATTGTGTAACTAGAAAATGAATTCTAAGAACATTCAGTCTATATTGATGATGTTGTCAACTGTTCACTGATGGAGACATGATTGGAAAACTGATTGTGGGAACTACTGTCCAGAGCCATCACAATGTGGATATATTCTTATGTGTTGCATCCTTATGCTATGGTCATCATTTGAACCCCCTAATTGCTCCTAAAAAATGGCATACACAGCTCCCTGCCCATAGTTTATCAGACAGATCCTATAGGTAAAGACCTGTACAGACCAAAGCAAAGCCAGGGATTAGGGTTAGAGATTAGGGTCAGGGGTTAGTAACCCTAACCCAAACCCTTCTTTTTTTCTGCTATGTGAGACAATGTTTGAAAGTTTAGATGTTGTCAGGTTTCTCAATTAAATTAATTCAGAAATGACCTATGCCCTAGGACACTGAGCTGTGTCACAGATTGCACAGAGCTCAGGGGAGATCTATGACTGCTTTATACAAAACTGGACTGTTTCCTCTAGTGCAGTTTGCTCTGTCTGATAAAAAAAAAAGTCACATCTCTCTTTGACTCAGCATGGGTCAAACTGCTCAGACCTCATAGACTGAGAATTCCAGCATGTTCATGGGGTGTGTCTCTATCAGCCCCTAGTTCAGTAGTCAGGGCACTGATCAGGGAGTCAGCCATTTTAAGAGCGGTTTCAGTTGTAAAATACTTTCAGTGCACTGGAATGTACCTAATAAATCCCACAATCCAAAGACAAACCCAGGAAGTATTGATGCTTACTATGCTCTCTTACTGGAAATGACATATTTTTGATAACATATAACATATTTCTTTGAAGTCTCACGGCTCCAAAAAAAAAAAACAACAACTCTCAGCCAACTTTGCCTACAAATGCAGGTAGCTTGTCACATCTTGTAGGTTTAAAATGATTCTTTAGATTATTTTTTATTTATTTATTTTTATTACTATTTTTTTTAACTTTATTTCACATCTATAAATGCTTTATTTGAGTCTTAAAATGACTTTTAAGTGTTCAATGATTGATTTTTTTTTAATCCACTAGCTATCTTATAATCCTACTTGATGTACCATGACAGAAATAAATGTGATTAAAGTAACAAATTTATGACATATAAAACTTAAATATTTGGTATGCTTGGATTTATGTTTTTACAGTGTCTGTTGAAGAAATTCAAATGTCACAGAAAACATCAGTGTCCCAGTGTATAGTGAGAGTCGTTACCAGTGTGTACACGATACACTGATTCACGACCTAGAGCTGATTGAGGTGCAATATATCAAATTCCTCACATGTCTGGGAATCCAAGCTCACTTAAATCAACCTAAACAATGTGGCAAAATGTGTTGTCATCTGATGAAACCAAAGGTAGAACTTTTGGGGCAAATTTTCTGAAAGATATGTTTGGTGTAAAAACCAGACAAAACATCCATAGAGCACTATCCCCATGATAGCATGGTGGGGGCAGTATCATGCTGTTTGTTCAGCCAGGCCTGGGGCTCTAATCAAAATAAGAGGTGATGAATGAGAGCAAGAAACTGCTATTTTGAAACCTGGCATATCTCTAATGCTACTGTTTCGTAATTGGAAACCTCACTGAGCCTCACTGAGCTGTGAATTTGGAGTCTCTTACTGTTCATGTAGCTTGTGATGATGGAGATTCAAATATCACTTTGACAACAATGTGATATTTGAATTTCGATCTCTCATATTCTTTGCATGTTCGGGTTATGTACTAGGATGGTAAATGGGAAAAAAAATGCAATCCCATCTAAATCAACCTAATTGATGTGTCAAAATGTGTTATCGTCTGATGGATCCAAGGTAGATTATTTGGGGCAAAATTCTAAAAGATACACTATATTACCAAACGTTTTGGGACACATTTCTAAATCATTGAATACAGGTGTTATTTTTCAGGGGTTGGGCTTGGTCCCTTAGTTCCAGTGAAAGGAAAACTCTTAATGCATCAACATACCAGGACATTTTGGACAATTTTATGCTCCCAACTTTGTGTGAACAGTTTGGGGATGACCTCTTCCTGTTCTAACATGACCAGTACAAAAAGCAAGGTCCATAAAGACATGGATGAGCGAGTTTGGTGTGGAGGAACTTGACTGGCCTCAACTTGATAGAATTTGGGATGAATTAGAGCGGAGACTGTGAGCCATTCCAAAACTGCCTTTACATGCACATGAATGTAATATGGAGTTGGCCCGCCCTTTGCAGCTATATCAGCTCTTCTGGGAAAGCTTTCCATAAGTTTTAGGAGTGTGTTTATGGGAGTTTTTGACCATTTGGCTAGAAGCGCATTTGTGAGGTCAGGCACTGATGTTGGATGAGAAGGTCTGGCTCTCAGTCTCCGCTCTAATTAATTCCAAAGGTGTTCTATCAGGTTAAGGGTGCAGGCCAGTCAAGTTCCTCCACACCAAACTCGCTCATCCATGTCTTTATGGACCTTGCTTTGTGCACTGGTGTACAGGAAGGGGTCATCACCAAACTGTTCCCACAAAGTTGGGAGCATGAAATTGTCCAAAATGTCTTGGTATGCTGAAGCATTAAGAGTTCCTTTCACTGGAACTAAGGGGCCAAGCCCAATCCCTGAGAAACAACACCTGAATTCAATGATTTTTTTTTTTAACTTTTGGCAATATAGTCATCCATAGAACACTATATCCAGGGTGAAGCGTGGTGGTGGGTGCATCATGCTATTTGTTGAACCAAGAAAAGGGGGTGATGGCATGTTGACTTTTATTTTGAAACTGATCGCGTCCTCGTTCACCGGATGTTGTAAAGTTAGCGCGCCTCTCCTGCTCCTCGAGAAGTGTTTAGTAGCTGTGAAAACACACGCACTTGTGAATTTGGAACTGATCTCCATGTAGTTTATCATGACGGAGACTGAAATGGTGTGAATCAGTACTGAGTCTCTGAGACACGCCGCAATGTGGAGACTACACTCTACAGAATCGGGGACAGGTAGCGAGCTCATCCAGCTACATCCACACATAGCTGCTGTAGAGAGCTAGAAAAGTGGACTACAATTCACTTAAAGATGTCATATTACTTCTAGACTTTCTTTCTCGTCTTCTCTGTCCAGTACAAGTTGAACACGTAGCCATGTGTAATATAAAGTTGTAAGGATCAGATTGTAAAGCAGCATGTATCTCTCTGTGTGTGTGTGTGTGTGTGTGTGTGTGTGTGTGTGGTCACTAAGATAAAATGGCAGCTTTAATGCATGCTGGCACAATAATGATCTAGTTCTAGTAATAAATAAAACTAGGTTATATACATTAGATACATAGATAGATTATTTATTGCCATTGCACAGGGTACAATGATGTAAAAAAAGAGAGAGTGAAGGATAGAAAAATAATAAATAAAAAATGAGTACAAATGTCTGATCTGATGGGAATGTTTAATTGAGATATAAAGAAATGGCTGCTAAGTAGACTTTATTATCTTTTAGTATGATACAATTGCTAAACAAAATCATACTGTCATTCCTTTCAGGCCCGATCTCTTTGCTTGCTGGTAAGGAGTATGTAGTAGGCCGTAAGAACTGTGACATCCTTCTGTCCAATGACCAGTCCATCAGTCGTGTGCATGCCCTCATCACCGTCACTGACCAGGTGAAAAATCACACACACACCGTTTCATTCACACACTTGTCCAGCCAGCTCATCGCTGTACTACACTATCTACACTATATTGACAAAAGTTTTTGGACACCCCTCCAAATCATCGAGGTGTTGTTTTTCAGGGTTTTTAAGGCTTGGTCCCTTAGTTCCAGTGAAAGGAATTCTTAATGCTTCAGCATACCAAGACATTTTGGACAATTTCATGCTCCCAACTTTGTGGGAACAGTTTGGGGATGAATTAGAGCGGAGAGCATGAAATTGTCCAAAATGTCTTGGTATGCTGAAGCATGAAGAGTTCCTTTTACTGAAACTAAGGGGCCAAGCCCAACACTTGAATTCAATGATTTGGAGAGACGTCCCAAAGCTTTGGCAATATAAGTGTATTTGACTATAGTCAGTGTCGTAAACAGTTTCTGCCCTCTTCCAGCTTTGCATTTTGTTTATTTTCATGTGGTGATCAAGTCATTCTTTACACCAGTGCTTTCTTTCTATTCATTTTCACATAACTGTATGTATGACCTTTTGAGGTAATTCAAGTTCCCTTAAGTCAGTTACAGATGCTCAGAGGATCAAGATCAGTTTGCAAGTTTAAGCTTTGTGTGCACATTGTTGATTTATTTTAGATATATTACGTTAGGACTAAGGCATGGCATGTAGTGATAGGAAACTAATCAACATGCAGCCAGCATTTAAAGCAGTGGAAAGTCCTTGAGGCAAGTTCACAGCGGTTATTTCCAAACCAGCATCTCTGTTTTTCTCTCCTGCAAAGTAAATAAGACAAAAAAAACATGTGGCTTGTTGTGTGATCAGGAAACCAAAAAGTTTTGAAGACACCTTGCAAAAATGTAATGTAAACATATGAAAGAAAACAATAAGAAATGGGTTTTTTTTTTTAATGTTAAATTTATTAACATTTTTAAACATTTTTTGTTCCTAAATGAATACGTTGTGAACGTAAGCTCCTTTCTCTTAATGTAATGAAGCTATACATTTTCATATAATAGAAAACCTGAGCCATGATACCTGCGCTTAAATGTTCAGCAGATGGCGCAGCTTCTCTTCTAACTGAGTGATGAAACTGTTGACTGGATTGTGTTGACATTGTTGCAGGCCGTCGCGCTGAAGGACAGCTCCAAGTACGGCACTTTTGTCAACGACAAGCGGTTAGAGACTGGCTCCACCAAGACTGTCCATGCTGGAGACAGAATCACATTTGGGGTTTTCCAGAGCAAGTTTAGGTGTGTGTTTCTTACTCAATTGTGCGTTTGTTTTTAATGGAGCTTAATGTTAACATGAGCACTAATCTCCTTGACTAATCAAATTATACAACAGATTTATGTGTATTTTGGAACCAGTGTAAAATTACTTCAGATCAGCTTCCAGCTAACTAAAAAGAACTGTAAATGATTATATTCATAAATAGACATGTAGACATGTTCATCATGGCTGATTATTTGTATCAACTCCCTTTTATTTGACTCAGGCTGGAACTGGACTCTGTGGTTGTTTGTTCATCGTGTGTTGACAATGAAGGGAAAGCAACTCTCTCCAAGGAAGTCCAGGCTCTTGGGGGACGTCTGGTCAACACCTGGTCTCAGGAGTGCACTCACCTAGTCATGCCTGCTGTTAAAGTCACCATTAAGGTCAGTAACACATTGGCTTAAAAGATTCTACCAACAAAAAAACCCCACAAAACTGTTATTAATCAAACTACATACTGTAATCTTGGGCACTTACTTGCTAATGTTCACTGGACTGGACCAAGAAAACCTTTTAACCAAGTTAACCATAGGACTCCCTTACACGTGTAAGTTAATGCTCATAGCAATCCAAATCATGTGGTAACTTTCACTTCAATAAATCTTTTTTATTACAATATTCTGATGATCTGGGACACAGTGGATTAGAAGGGAATGTTTTCCACGCACCTCCGGGTTTGGGGTTCAATTCCTGCTTCTGCACTGTGTATAAGTAGTTTTCATGTGACTTCCTAAAGGTTATCCGGTTCCTCCCCCTGTACAAAGACATACCTTGTGGGCTGATTGGGACTTATTTGTGGTGCTATTAGTGTGTGTGTGTGTGTTTGTTAGACCCCATCTGTTGTATACACTGCCTCATGCCCCGAGTCCTTTGGGATAGGCTTCCGGTTTTGGTTCAGAAAATAAATGGAATCTGATGATATTATAGAAACTCTAATAAACATACTAATGATTCATGCCCTTGCTTTAGTGAAATCTGTGCGAGTGCATGTATGGTGTGTATACTATGCTAAGTGAAAGTTTTGCTGTGTGCGCAGACGATCTGCGCACTGTTGTGCTGTCGACCCATAGTGAAACCCAAGTTTTTCACTGAGCTCTCCAGAGCTGTTCAGCAGAGAGAAAACCTTCCTAAAGCGGAGAGGTAGTGACTTCCCTTCTTCCCTCTTTCTCTTTAAATAAACACTAAGAAATGTTTGCGTTAGAGCTAGGGTTGCAACTCACATTTCTTGTGCTACTGAATAAATTTTTTGGTTTTTTAATCTATTTATTGAATACCAGAATTATTTCTTGGCAGCACTAATACTACTGCAGAACTCTTATTGGAGTGCAGTTAATGAACGGCTCATTAATTTCAGTACGATATCATTAATCTGGTAATCTGTCAGAGCATATTAGCAAACAAATGCAAGGTGATGGCATACTGTACTTTTTTTTTTACTGGTTCCGCAGACTTTTTTTGCAGTTAGATGTTGGAAACAAATAAAAAATGATGGCAAAATAATTATCTAAAACACAATGTGTAGAATCGACTGAATTTTATTGTAGTTTCTTGTGGTGCATTTTGCTTATTAATCCCTGACGTGTGCTTATGTTCAGCTTCTGGCCGGAGATAGATGAGCCGAGTCTCACTAAAGAGAAAGTGGACCTCGGACCCCGTCATGAGAGAAAGACTCTGTTTGTGGGCAAAACCTTTGTCTTTCTCAACACCAAACAGGCAAGATGTTTATACTTTAACATTATTTGTACAGCAGTTTTAAAAATGATCAATAAATGATGCATGAACAGCACAATAGTAGAAATATCGAGTGAAATCTATAAACAGTTAAAAAAATAAAGTCCTCTTTTTAATTTCATTTAAATATTCACGTGTCCATGGCTCTTGTGACTCATAACCTTTTTAACCTTTTAAATGCTTGTCCACTTGTGTTTATCCTGCTGGCCTATGTTTGGCCCATGGTGTTTTCCACTTGTCAGTGGTGAAAGTGCTTGTGAGCACTGTGTTTACTTCACAAGGCACAAAATAGGGAGGAGAAATGGTGCTGATTATGTGGAGAGGATGTAATGACATCTGCTCCGAGGAAACACCCTCAATCCCTTCCCCCCTCACATACTTACAGCCTAATAGTAATGAAGTTTTGCACTAATCATAGAGTGAATGTTTGTGGTATTTCTGTAAGTCAAGTGAGTTGTCATTCCTTCAAGTGACATTAACTCAACAGCGTAAATTTCTGTGGAGGGCCATGTCCAATTTTCCAGTTTTCTAATCAATGGAGAGTTTGTTGTCATGCCCTTAAGGAATCAATGGCTGAACAACATTTATGAATCACTTCATTTAGTCACTCCATTTGAGTCTGCTTTCTGAACAATCCTGAGGGCAATACCAAAGGTGAATGCAGTTTATGTCCTGCCTTGTACTGACATTCACAAAGTCATCATGAGCATGTCTATAAAACACACCACATTCTCTTATTGAAATAATAAACTATTAAGTGGTCTCCACAAAAAATTGTCCATTTGTCTTGGTCTTTCTGATAGTTATGTCTTTAAAATAGATTGATATTATGAAAGGTTAATGATACAAGAAATGGGTAGGTGTGGTCATGCATATCCTCTGAAATATTTGTGAGCTTCATGATATCCGACATAGTTCACAGTTCTATCAATTGAACGTCCATCTCACTTCTTTCTATACGGGCCTCGAATAATGGAAGAGGGCACAGATGTGATTTTTGGGGTGGCCGGTGGATTCACCGGCTGAAATTAACAATATGCCATGTACACGCTATGAACATCTCTATGAATGCCAAGCCAGTAGAAGTAGACCATGAGCCATTTCAATGTTTTGTCCTGTCTCAAATGCCCTGCCTTCAGATTATGGTGAGCTGCTTGGAATAATAATTCCAGATAGCTTTTCTGGACCAACAGTTGGGTCATTTCTTCCTGTGTTTGAGTGTCCCGCATCACTCAATATAACCTATCAAAAAATAGGGGTGTGAAAGTGCAGAATTAGACTGATTACTCTCACTTGGTTTTAGGAGTGCCTCAGGGACTTGTTGCATGACTGATTCAATGGGAACTCCCCAAGGCGAATCCCCACCAAGATGGAAGAAGCTGGTCCTTCCCCACTCTCTGTGTCCCCCTGATATCGACCTGGTGTCAACAGCCCTGGCACCACCTCCCAAGCCACAAACCACAATTTTTTTTCACTAATGCTCAAAGCCGTGGCCAGTTGATGAGGACTAACTGCTGCCTTGACTATCTGTTTTTGTTGCAGAGTGTAATGATAACAGGCACCAACAGACATTTGTAAACATCCCTGTGTACACACACCTCACTTCACCAAATGTGCCTTTCCCAATGCCTCTACTTGAGCCAAGCAATAAATTAAGGTTTGGTTGCATCCTGAATCCAACAAAGTGTGGTAAGTACTCCCTTGGACTCTCACCAGTATGAAGAACATCCAGACTCATTGAAGTGGCGGCTTGCAGCATGTCCGAGATCTGGACCAATGCCCCATCTTTATCATGTGGCACTGGTCCTGGAAGCGCCCAGGACACCTGTCCAGGCACTACCCTCACTTCTGCAGCCCCAGATTCACCTAGCTTAAGGGTAGAGGAAACTGAAAGAAAGGTATTGGAGATGAGGGGATGAGTGCATGTAACTGGTTTAAAGGGTGTGGTTTGGGTAAGTGCAGAAAGAGAGACATAAGAGGGGAGTTCCCCAGTTCCTGGATACACTACCAAGTGATCCTCTGCCAGCTGGACCACCTCATCAAGCGATGCTGGTCAGTGCCCTCTGGTAGCCGGGTGGCAAACTATTCCAGTCCTATGGGGTCATTCATTTCTATGGCACTGCATTCCTCAGCCTGCAGCCATCTTCGGGACACGTGTTTTTGCACTTCTGGGTTAACGTGAACATGAGCTGGTGGAGGGTCAGCAAGAGGTGGAAGAGAGGAACCTCTGATAGTGCTTTTCAGGGGTAAGGCCAATCCATTGCAAAAGCACACATGAGGTCCATGCACTCCAGCATGTTGCCAACCAGTAGCTACTATGAGATGTGTTAGCTTAGTGGTTAAGGTGTTGACCAAAAGGAATACCCAGCTGCTGAGCCAGGTTCTGGAGCACCTGCCGATCATCCACCTGGGCTTCTAGCAGGTCCTGGCAGAGCAGTGCCTGATTCTGGGTTTGGTGGAAACTGGCTAGGGACTTTGCAATCTTGGCCATCAGTGAGGACTCTGTTATGGTGTCTCTTCCTCAATTTCCTAGATTGTGGCCATAGGTTCATGTAGGAAATGAGGAAGCTGGGAGCAGACTTGTAGAAGACACGGAATTACTCAGAGAATTACTCAAAAGGTGCTATAATGTTTATCTTTTCTTTAGCTTTCAGTGGTTTTATTTCATACATGTGAATGCACACAGAGCTCAGTGCTGCTTGGCTCTTTCTTAAAGTACTTGTCCGCCTGCTTTATATCCTCACCACACCACTCATTCATTGAACTCTCATTCATTTTTAATTTTTTTTACCTATATCTGCACACCTTATTGTGTTTTATTCTTTACTTAAATATTCACTCATACTATTTAAACTTGTACCATTGTATCATTGCACATATAATGAAACCACTGTAGAAGCTTCTGTTCAGTTTTTAGCTGAGCACCCACTGCTAGTTCAGCTGTATCTATCTCTTATTATGTATATTGAAAATCTGATGCATGTCTTATGCATCTAATCTGATGCCTGCTTGCACATGGAGAACACTGTAGACCGTTCAGTTCCCATTGAAATTTCAGAGTTTTGTGTGAAGCATAATTCTTTTTATCTCATGCGTTTCTGGTGTTTGTTTGTTTTATTCCAGATGAAGCGTTTAAGCCAGGCCATCAGTTTTGGAGGTGGAAGAAGCCAGCTTTTGGAGGAGGGATCTCTTCCTGTGTCACTCCTAGAGTCCACAGAAACATGTGTAGTTGATGTGACTACAGGATCCTCCGAACCACTGATACCTCCTACCACCAAGAAATGGGCAAATTCTGTCGGCTCGATTCTGCATAGGTAGCTCGGGGTTGACTATTCTGTAGAAATTATATTGAATTGATATGATTGTTTATGAAATTATTGCAGGAAAGACTGGGAATGTTTCTAACAGGGTTGTACAGCCTAGTATGTAGGGTGCAAAGGAAGACTTGAAAGGCAGAATTTTTAGCATAGCTCTCAGTGTTTATTTGCATTGCACTTTTTCCGTGCAAACTCGACAAAAGGGCAAATCAACAGAAAAGCTGTCGCAAGTTTTTGCCCCATTCAAGTTCAAGATTATGCTCTATGTGTCTGTTGAGCACTGCCTCTTCAACTATCTCTCTCTGTCTTTCTCTCTCTCTCTCTGGTTATGGAAGTCCCTGAAAGCACGAAGAAAGCAGAAACATTAGTAGCCTGGCCATAATAAAACACAAGGAAGAATCATAATGTGTTAACTGCCACTTCAACCTGCCTCCTCTCTTCTCTTCTCCAGCTGATATTTGACCATGCCCCTGTTGCCACAATGGTGCTCTGACCTAGAGAACTAGCATGAGAGTGTGTGATAGAGATATCTGCCTGTTGCCATCAACACAGATGAAAAAAATGATGTTTAGCTTTCCCTGACTTGATTTTAATCTAGATATTTACCTTCCCCTGACCTGATGCCTACCTTTAGCTGACCTCATATCTACCTTTACATGGCCTGATGTTTACATTTAATTGACATTGTAGCTTAACCTATACCTGACCAAAAGTTTACCTTTACTTGACATGATCTTAACATTTACCTGACCTAATCCCTACCTTTACCTGACCTGATGTTTACTTAACTGATCTTAACTTTTATCTAAGTTGATCTTTTCCTGTCCCTGACCTGATGTTTTCCTTTACCAGGCCTCATGCTTAATTTTACCTCACCTAATGTTTACCCTTTACTTGATGTTATCTTTACCTTTAACTGGCCTGATAACTACTTTTCTTTGCCATGATATTTACCTTTGTCTCACCTCATCTTTACCTTTTCCTGACTTGGTGTTAATAAAAATGAAGTTAAATGTTTGTTTTTTTTTTTCCCTGTAAACGAGGTTGCAGCATAGGCTTTACTTTGGGAGCCTGCTGCCCATAAATTCACTATGACTATGCGGTTTTGTTCCTCAGTGGTATAATATTTTGAAGAGATAATAGTAGCAATAGGGTGCTTGAGGAATACAGTATTACCAGATTTACTATCAAGCACTTAATATAATACAGTTTGGATGGTATAGTTGCTGTAGTAATTTTTGCTACTACTGTCAATAGAAAGAACGTCATTAGTTCTAAAAATATCTCCTACAGTGCGTCACAAATTTGGACTGTTGAACATGTTTTATGACTATTTTTCATATCAGCTTTGTGTAGCTGTCTTAGTCAGTGTTATTGTTTGATGTCGGTGAGTACTATGTTGTTCTTTTGCCAGAGCAACACTGCAATCCTGCCTGATTCAGCAAATCTATTTCCTTCTCTTTCCCCCCTTTCTCTTGCTGGCACAGAAATTGTTTACGTTTCATTGCTGAGTCGGAGATTGGATTGGCTGCCATTTATGTCAATAATCAGACATACTGCAATCCCTGCTCCTCTTTGGATTCACGTGGGTTCTCACACACAAACGCATGCATTAGTATAATTATAATTATGAATTTTTTTGCACAGAGATATTTTAGCACATTTAATGCTAACCTCATTTTTTTGGTCATTTAGAATCTGTTAAAATGAGGCCAGCAATCCCTGAAGCAACACTTTCCCAGAATGCAGCCGTGGATGAGACTGTGCTTCATGGAGCCTCCCTAAACATCACTGCCTATGTGGTTAATACAGAGCCATCTCAGGGTATCGGCAGGTAGGACATTTCACTTAATATTCTGCATCTGCAAGGTCTAAACATTTCGGTTAGGGCTCATCAGTCTTAGTAAGAAGTGGGCTAACAGGAAAAACATTTGGGATGTGTAATCTGAGCCAAAATGTTTTGACCACAAATAACCTTAGTACACTATATTAGTTATAGACCTGCTACATATTTGATGCATGCAAAACAACAATGAAGCAGTGTTTGTTTCTTTCTTACGCCAGTTCAATCTTATTTGTGTAGTGCTTTTTATCAGTACAGCATTGTGTCTAAAAACCCAAGCAGTAAAAAAAAAATCCTTGAAAATATACAGGATCTTGGATGAGAATAAATAGGACTTTTATAATACAGCACTGTAGTTATTACAGTATTCTACAGTTTTTGGAGTGCAACTCTTTAAGGCAGTGGTGTAAATATCTAATCTGTTTGGGTCACTGGTTGAGTAAGCATTGCTCTTTTATTTTCAGACTATAAAATATATCTAAAAGCAGTTAAACTACTTGTACTTCTGTAGGAAGGGCATGTGTGAGGCCACAGCTGTGGGTGAGACCCTGGAAAAACGCCCTGCAAATCCACTGAGTGCATCAACATTTAAGAAGCCACCAATGGTCACAGATCTGCCACCTGCCTGCTCTGAGCCTGTGTCCTCATTCAGCGATGTAAAGAAAGAAAAGAAGGCCAAATCAGAAAGCCAGAAGAGTGATGAATGTAATAAATCCACAGGCTCTTCGAACAACAGTGCCACATTTAAAAAATCCCCTCAGAAACAATCGTCACTGACTTCCTACTTCAAGCCGTCCAACAAAAAGAGGCAAGGCACTAATATCGCAGCAAAAATCTCTTGACATGAAGAAATGGGTTTCTTATTGAAATGTCATGTTTTTTATTGATTTTAATGTATATATGATGTCATTCTGTAGGCAGCGTGAAGGCAGCCCCGACTCTGATCAATCAGAGGCCAAACTCTCCAGACAAGAGAATGAGGAAAGCAACTCTAATCAGGCTCCTTCTCTACAAAAATCCTCTGTCTCCAGATTTGGCTCAAAAATAGCCCCAAACCAGCACTATACAACCCCACGCTATGGTTTCAGTAGCAGTCTCGGTTTGGGTTCGGGTCTTGCTACAGATTCCAAATCTGGTGGTTTGCAACAAAATTTGAGCCTGAATTTAGATTACAGTTCCAAAAAGAGGAAAGCACCAGAACAGGACCCTGTAGCACCTGCTGATTTAGATGTTTCTCTGGAGGAACTCGAGTCCATCATGTCTGAGGACATGGATGAACCTCAGCCCACAGCTAATAAGAAGCAGTGTTTGGATCAAGGGGAAAGAAGCACAACCATTGTAGGGAAGGATCACAGGGATACCTTCAGCAAGCAGCGGAAAGCAGAGAAACAGCAAAGCATAGGCGGAACAAGCCGGAACTCGGAACAGGAAACGCAAAGTTTAGCGAATCGGGATCCAAAGAAAATGTCACGGGTCACATCTAGTAAGATGCAGGAGTCGGAACGGGAACAGCGCAGTTTAACACGTGGAAATGATGGATGTAAAACTCTAGATGTTAAAGAAGAGGAAGTGTCTTTTATTTTGGTAAGGGGAGCCTTATATTTCCTTATACTACTATTTTTGTTTGGCTTTTAATGAGTCGATATGTCTGTTTTAGGTTTATTACACATACTAAGCTTATCTGATTATTTTACTCATTGTTCCTGTCATCTTTATACTGTCTCTTTTTTTTTTACTTGGTTTTAGAACTGATTTGAAAGTAGCGATGTCAACATCTACCACTTGTAGACATTAGCTGTAGGATTTACAATCAGAGACCAGGCTTTTCAGCTGATTCAGATTAACCAGTGGTCAGGCCACACAAGAAAAGAATTCAGCTGCCAGAAAAACCAGTTCACTGAAAGGGAAAGGACAGGGGATGTCCAGTGGGGTGGTACAATTATCCAGTTTTTCTCTTTCTCTGCCTGCTAGGATTATTGTTGTTAAGATTTGGTATTTATCTTTTTATGTCATTTAATTTATAGGAAACTAGGGTCAGCAATGGCTTCACCAAAGACAATGAAGAGGCTGCAGTAAAGGAAGAACCCATGGTAGATATTTTTACACACAGGAAATAGTATTTTATTTACTAATCCAAAGAAAAATATCATTAGGATGATATTTAATCAATGATTATTGCAGTGGTGGTAGTAAACGAAAAATCTAAAATCATGCACTAATGCTGCTTGTGGTTTGTAGGCTTCGACCTCAGGCTCTGGTCCTGGAAAAGACCCTGAACTTCCTAGTAAGCTTTTGCAAGTCCAGTTTATGTCCCTGACTGTGAGGGCCCCCAGCAGGACGAGGGTTGAGCCACTACAGAGCCGTGATGCAAATGGAAAGAATTTCAAACGTTTCCGTAAGGTCAGTCGCAGAACAGCAGGTTGAGGTATGCTGATAAATATGCACTTCTGTTTATTCAAAGCTCATTGCATTATAATATTGGCTTTAGGTCCCTGTTCCTGGACTTCAGGGGTTACCAAAAATCATCGGTGGATCTGACCTGGTTGCTCATAACCGCAGCAAAAACTCCGAACTTGAAGAGTGGCTGCGGGATGCAGCTGAGGTAAGAGAGAGAAAGAAAGAGAGCAGGGAAAGATCTAGCTGGCTTAAATATGAGCAAATGGAAAAATAAATAGATGGTGGAAAAGTATTCGGAACCACTTGTGTAAATAGTCAGGTTTAAGAAAAGAATGTTGAGATTCATGTCACTTTTTTTTTCCAGCAAGAGAAACAGCAAGAACGAGAGGAGACTCTGGGTGATGACCTGTTCAGGTATAATATCATCTCACTTCTGTTTGTTATCATGGTCACTCTGATATTTGGAATTGAGGAGATGGAGGCTTCTTCAACACAAAACAACACACACAGGCTTAATAGTACACTGTCAAGAAAAAGGCTCATCAGTGTCTCTGTCTCTTGTTTGGGCTTTATCTCCTCTAACAAAATCATTAAACACCCACAGCTATACCCTGATTCAGTGCTTGGCCACGCCCTCACTGCCACAGTGACGTTCAGGATTATCTTGTTTGTGAAGCAAAATACACATCTGTAGAGAATCATGCATACCAGCCTGAGAATACTTATATAACACATTTACCTCCCTCACTGCCCTTTGACCCTGACAAATCAAGGTGGATTTACCCAATGGCACTAAGCTGTCATGGCATGCCGAGGTCCAAAGCCTGCTTTTGTGACAGCAAAGCCAGGCTCAGACAGCAAGTTGCTATAGTGCATGAAACAACACGTCAGTGCAAACTGTCTATTTAGTTCTTGTCTGTTTTGTTCAACCTTTATATACACGAGCGTTGATCATTTTACATAACATTTTCTTCTTCATTTAAAATGAATGCTTTTATGTAACACTTGGAGGAATGCTGTTAATGGGAAATAATTATTACCAGGGTAGGGTGCTGGGATGCAGCCTGAAGTGAAGCAGAGTGTTACGACCGCAACAGAAATGTACCGTTGTTTAATGCACTATTTAATGCATTTAATGCATGCGCTTTTTAATGCATTAATGTACAAAATATTGTACTTGTAAACGTTTAAAGTCTTGTGAACCTCAGCATTCTAGATACAGTTGATTCTCATACACCCCACCCCCCTTTAAGTTAATAAGACAAACACAGCATGTCCTGTTGCTTGAGAAACTGGAAAGTGCAACGTATGCATCCTGGCGACCGTTATAAACCATTTTTAATTAATTTATTATTAGGCTTACTTTATGCAGACTGTCTGCCCTGTGCAGGTTGTGTTGCTGTAGAAACGGTAACGTATGAGAGAGCGCATTAATATAAACCTGTGATTTCAAGTAAAGCTGCTGGTACAAGTACATAATCAACTGCGCTGTGGTATAAAATATATGCAAAAATGACTAAAAGGGAGCACAATTAAAATGAGAAATATAAATATGTATAGATGGAACAGAAATGAAAGACATTTAATAAAATCGAAGCCAGTGAAAGTGTAAACAGAAATATGAAAATATGTTTACACTAAACAGTCAGATAGAATTTTTTAAAGTGGTAATAGATACAACCTGGCAAATATTTTCGGCTTAATTAAAAGTTTTAATTTTCATTCTTATACAACTTCATATGCATATCTCTTGCATATGAAAAAGAGAGAGAGAGAGAGTTAAACAAGCTAAGGGAAAGGAAAGAGTTAGTTAAAGGCTGATGGTTGTTGCCTGGAGACGGAATGCAGCTGAAGTGTAAGTCTTGCGTTAAAGTGGTGCTGTTTTTCCTACACACACACACACACACACACACACACACACACAGCTTGCCTTCAGCCACCTATAACTGTTTGAACTCTGAATCATGATGTTTAGCCAATTGAGCATAGAGAAGGAACATCACCTGAGAGAAGCAAAAGTACAGTCAACATGGCTTCTCTGTCTCCTCTTTCTCTTGTACTGCTGCTCTCCTTTTCTCAATGATCCCAGCTTGTGCCCCACTTCCTCTGTGTTTGAAAGCCCAGATGTTTTTCTTTTTTATTATTACTTAGATAGCTAGGTTTTGTTGTTTAATTAATGTCAGAGTAAAGTTTAAATATTTACAGATTTATCACCGAGCTCAAACGTCTTTCTTTTCTTTTCTTTTCTTTTTGTTGTAGGTACAATCCAAGGACTACTAAAAGAAGATGAAGATTGTTTATTTTCAGTTTTACTGATTTGAATGTTCAAGCGAAGACCACAGCTTTACTGTTAGTGGTTTACAACCATTATGCTTTTCGAGCACTTGGTGCAGTTGCCATTTTACACCTACTTTTAGACCATTATGAAAGACATGGTGTGTAACATTCTGGAAAATTGCTTATTTTTCATAAGCCTTCATGTTTTACTTTGCCAGGCAGCTTTTTTTCCCCACGGCTATCACAAATATCAATAATAAATAGCACCTTATAAAAATTAGATACATCCCAAGACCAGCTACACTGATCAGGCATAACATTATGACCAACCTCCAATATGTGTTGGTCCCCCTTTTGCTGCCAAAACAGCCCTGACCCGTCATACACGGTGTATTCTGACACCTTTCTATCAGAACCAGCATTAACTTCAACAACATTTGAGCCTTGGCCGCCCATGACCCTGACGCCGGTTCACCACTGTTCCTTCCACTTTTGATAGATACTGATCACTGCAGACCAGGAACACCCCACAAGAGCTGCAGTTTTTGAGATGCTCTGATCCAGTGGTCTAGCCATCACAATTTGGCTCAAATCCTTACGCTTGCCCATTTTTCCTGCTTCTAACACATCAACTTTGAGGACAAAATGTTCACTTGCTGCCTAATATATCCCACCCACTAACAGGTGCCATGATGAGGAGATAATCAGTGTTATTCACCTCACCTGTCAGTGGTCATAATGTTATGCCTGATTGGTGTATATGTACTATTAATAAAATACGGCTTCTTCATTGAACACTACAAATACACAGGATGCGGAAACCATGCTGTCCAATACCTGCCCAAGTGAATGAATGTTTTTATTTGTATTGTGGATATTTGAATTTTTGTGATATATCCGTGACAAAAAGCTAACGTGAAGGCTTCATGAAATACAGTAAATAAACACCACCTTAACATATTGCCAAGCCACCATCCATGTTTTTGCAATGTTTATGCTTGTTTATCCATGTTTTCAAATGATCAAGTTGAAACTTATAATTAATACTTTTCTTTATTTAAATAAAGCCCCAAAAAAATGTAACAGACAAAATATTTTGAAAAGTTTTAATTGTCTCTAATAAAACAATGTTTACAAAACATGTATCAAAACATTTCTTATTGTACAAGCATTCACTTTGAGCATTCGCACAAATTCAGTTCATAATTCAGACAATTATGTAACATTTTATTTTCTTATTTTTGGCAACTTAACTGTACCTACATATTCTTCAGGCTACGATGCAACATCCCTTACCTGTCGTAAGGACATGCATAGGAAGATTAATGTACTCTTGACTTTCATTCCAGCCAAACAGATCAAATGATAAAATAGTTGGGATCAGATGATATTCTTGTTTGGCTGGAATAAAAACCCTGTAGTCTCACTAGCCCTTCGGCCATGTGGTCACAGCCTGACTTTGAGTATAAAAGAAAAAAAGTAGGAGAAAGATCAGTAAAATTAAATAGAATTAATTAATACATAATTTACAAGTTGTTTAAATTCTCAATAACAAGACACTGACAAGGCCATATGTTTTTTTTTTTTGACTGGATCAGAAATAACAGGTAACTGATCTGGTCAGCCATCAACAATATGAAAGACTAGAAACTTTTCATGGGAAGCAAATCAATTAGATCGATTCACGTTGAGTCTTTTCCAGAGGTTACGGCTTTACGTTAATGAGAATTGTTTTTATATAAACACCTAAAAACCCACAGGTATCAATTAGTTGCTCGGTCTAAAGCATCATGCTGTATCATCATCTCATCACCTAAACAATCCAAAAACATGTGAGGACAGATTTTACAGATGTGGAATCAGGTAGTTAATATTTAAGTCTCCTATTCAGTCAATGTGGGTTAAGAAATATGCTCAAGACCATGTTTAATCCACTTCCTGCCTTCTCCCTAGGAATTCTGACACTTTTGACCCATCCTGCTCCCATACAAACAATCCTGATCTTCCCCACAGGGATATTTTTGAATGAACTTAATTGGTTCACTTCCCCAAAATATAAACAAATTAGTAGCTTAAACCACAGAAACACCACTAACCAGGATAATTAAGTTACAAATGACATGTGCATGAATGCTGTAAACATGTAGTGCTGCTTGAGCAGCCAGGATTCTTCCTTGTTATTGGCTCCCATGTGCTTCATATCTGACTGCCCATGCTTGCATGAGACTAAAAATCATTTGTGTTTCATTGCATTTATGGGATGAGTGTCTTAAAGCATCTGCAGTATTAACAAGTAAACAAAACAGTATGTGCAATATCATGACAACCTGCAACATTAGCCTGAGTAACCTAAACATTATAAAAAATTTGGCACATTTTTCCACACATGATACCAAATACCTTTCTTACCCATTCTGTTGTACTGCAGTCATGGGTACATTCTCCTCTAGTCTACAGTCAAATGCATATTTTGCTTACATTAAAAACGTTAAGAAAGCTGGATAGTTAAAAATAGATGTAAAAATAGTTTACCACTTCCTTTATAAAAATGATTCCGCAGACTTCAGACAAACCCCCCTCCTCCTTTACTATCCCCTTCATCACCAATCAGTTTCCCTTTCATCTTCAACTGCTTCAGTCTCTTGAGCAGGCAGCTTGCAATGCCCAGAGCGCCTCCCTTCAGGAAGCGCACAAAATTGTCCCCAACCAGGGGACCCATGGCATAAAGGCCTGGCTCAGCACTGCATTCAAATGTGTAAGGGTTTATGTCCACTGGGTTGTGCCTGCATGAGATGGGCCTGCTGGGGTCCAACCCCAGGTACCGACCTTGATCCTTCAAGAATGACAGACTAGGATAGGTTCCAATTAGAACCAGCACCATTGAGACTTTGAAGGCTCTCAGAACGCCATTCGATCCCCTTAATATGCAGTGCATGTCAGGCTGAAAAGAATGCACGCAATGCTCAGGGAAGCTGGTATAGTCTGGATATAATTGTGTGGAAGCATTATGAACTACAGGGTTGGCACCATGTTTGGCAATGGGACATGTCAGGTAGGTCTGAGAACACATCATGTGATAGACCCTGTGATACTCAGGGTATAGCGTTTTTGGTAGTTGTTTGAAGATTAGCCCGGGATCATCGGTCTGCTTACGGAAAGCATGCAGCACAGGAATGCTGTTGTTGTAGGCACACAGCACAGCATCAGCTGCAGAAAGACCTGCCCCAACCACCAGGACTGGGTCAGAAGTGGGGCCCAAATTCTCATGGTGGTTGACGGCTATGCCAAGGTCACGCACGCTGTGGAAGACGTAAGGAAAATCTTCCCCTTCCACACCTAAGCGAGCTGGCAAATCAGACGCCCCTGTTGCTAGGACGACGTTCTCTGCAAATAGGCAGAAAGGAATATGGGTGTCACCCGGCAGCTCCTGGTAACCCCTGACCTCCCATAGTCCTTGTGAAAACCCCTTAGGAATCCTGTTGTCTCCAAATCCCTCCATGTCCTTTTTCTTCTTGTTCTCCTCCTCTCCTGATTTACCTCTTCCATTCTCTGTTCCATTTTTGAAACCGTTACAAAACCCATTGTCTCTACCATTGTTGCTGTTTTCTGTTCCGTTTTGACTGCCATGGTTTTCTATTCTGTTCCTCTGACCAAGTTTGGTGTCATTTTCAATCCCATGTTCTTTTTCAAGGTTAATGTCATGATCACGGTAGAGTTTTTGAATGGAGGTGACATAGGTGTTGTCTACAAAGTTCTTCTGGAGACCCATGATCTTTACATAATTCTTGTAGTAGGATGAGAGCTCGTCTGGAGTGGCCCGGTCATTGGTCACGTTCCTACAGAAAAGACCAAAGACTGCATCAAGAATCACCAGAACTTATTAGTATACATTACAGTTGATGATGTCTCTATGTGTGATAACATTCACATTAAGTAAACAACTTGTCATTGATAATATTGATTTTTAGGCACATAATTATTAAGTTACACTTACAAATGCTACAGGAAGTGACATAAGATGACCTCCAATATGTTCCAACTGTAATATTACATCATGGTTGCATACTCAAGTTTTCTGAAGACTCTCTTCAAGCAATTTACAGTAAATAAATTTGATTTAAGGTATTTAATTAGTACCTCCTTTTTTCAGGGATAATATCCCTGTAGTTCACCCCTGGCAGCTCCATCCAAATACCTAGACTAATGGTGAGAATAGATCCTTCCATTGCCTAGGAGACAAAGAAAAACAACAAAATCAAAAAGGAAAAAAAAGTCTCTACAGCTTGCTAAGGGCTTTCATTATCAGATACTACAGCCTGTACTAGGTCTTGATGGGACATGGTTTTCCAAGGTTTTCTAAGACTACAATCAACTAACTCCAAGGCATTGGGTTCGTATGCTCAGCAGAATTGCTTAATGATTTTTATCTGACTATTTTCCAAACTGATGTTACTGTGTGTGAAATTCCAGATTTGCAAGGGAACACACACCATCTAAATACATGCTGAAAGCCAAGGGCAAGAAATATGAGAAGTGCCGCATCTTGTACAAATGCCAGCAGGCAACATGCTGAAGAGTACTAGTGGTCCTACAGAGAACAGGTTGTTAAGCTCCACCTCCAAAACCCTATATCTGGACAAACCCACAGGCAACTGTAAGTTGGTACTAAAGTTGAGCCTGGTCATCTTACAAAATGGTGACAAGTCACTTGGCACTTATGCCCTGTTAATTGTCAGAAGTTTATGATCTTGATCTACCCGGTAGCTCAGAAGCTTGGGAATCTAGGTACTCCCAAAGATCAAAATTTGCATATGAATATGCCAAGATGTGCATGTTATCCCTGGAGCAATGGTGTCATTCTCAGTTTCACACACTAACCAACCTAATAAGATCTTACCTAGCCCTCAAGAGTATTTTTGGCAATCCCCAGAGCCTTTCTTTTCAGCCTATTGACTAAGCACAACTGTTTACAAATCCATTGCTCTGCTTAAGAAGGTGGATAAGCTATGCAACCTTATCACTAAGAATAGTATTGACTTTTATCAGTGAGCTACAAACTGCCCAAACATCATCAGTCATCTACTGCAATAGTGTAGTTTAGAAAGTAGCAAGCTCTGATTTAACCTAGACAATGTAGTCCCAGAAAAACACACTCTGGGATTGATATGACATAGCCAGTCTAATACACTTGGTTACAAGTGTACAAGTGGATCTGGCCACCCGCATCCAACAACTCCAACTGATCCAGTTCATATGGGCCCTCCTGGAGGACCAGCTGCAATCAAGACTCAGCTGGGATGGTTAATTCAAGTCCTCTCCAAGCATCTAAAGCACAGTTTTACATCTGAGCAGTGTCTTCTGACATCAAGCATCCTCTTTTCCTCTGAGTGACTCTGTCATGTAGAGAAACTTTCACAGCTGTGGAATACAGAAGCACAATTGATAACTATATTAAGACAGGATACAGAGGCCATTTGTATGCTGGAGCATAAGACAGTTGGAGCTCTGAAGAGTTGTATGGTGTGCCACTCCAATGTTTTGAAAAAGGGACCTACTCCAATTGTTTGCCCACCAAAAATCAGTATTAAGGTAGACTGTGATCCTAAAATAGGTGAGGCCTATTACACAGGATGCAGGCCACCTCTAGAAGATTCTGCTGGAGGAATGAACTGGCAGCCAAAATGGTTCACCAAAATGGAAATTATTTTCAACTTCTCTCTCTCTCCTATAAGTGCATCAGGTCTGTTATCTGGACTTGTTATGGGTACCACACTGCTCCACTTCCAGGAAACTCCCTTTGCAACAAGCAGTTATAGCAAAAGCAAGTTCCATCAGGTTTGTCTCCTGTCCCTGGAGAAGTGTTATCCCCCCTGATGTTTATCTTTTGTAAGTCCTCCCATTTGGAATAGCCTCAGGTCCTTGCTGTGCCATGTTTGCTGTATAGAAACATGTGATAGACCTATGGCCTGGAGGAAGATATGTGCACATCAGTGGAACAGTGTTTCCATGCAGACAGTGGTCTGAAAAGCATTTGCTCTGCTGAAGAATCATCTGGTGGATCAGCTAGGCAGCATTTTCACTGTGGATATCCCTGACTCTCATCAGTAAGCTAGAAACTGCCCAAACATCTACCGGATCGTTTTCACAATATATTGGAATAGAAGGCTTACAGAAGCACTTCCTGATGTCACAGAAGAACTGCTGAAGTCAACTCGGTGTGGGGCCATAAAAGCTGACCATGAGCTGCTTCACCTTAATGTTAATCAGCACATAAAATTACTGTAGAAACAGCAGCCAAGTTGTTTCATGGGGTGGCTCAAGAAACTAACAGCTGACTTTTTCCAACATCTTAGTAAAGTGTTCTGACCAGATGCTCTATAGAGGTTGCCTTTGGACAATAGAGGCACTCTTTTAAATTCTCACACTTAATTAAATCTCTAGACCAAGAAACTGTCAAAACATACATGAGGCTGACCATAAATAACACTTTCAGCAGGATTAGTTATTCAGTCACTCCGTTTTAAACACATTCCACCAACAACATGAGTATTACATAAAAAAAACGTACTTCATCATCATTCAGATGTTGACCACTCATAGAAACAGTTATTGATCATGGTCATAGTCAACATTGAAAACTAGTAATATTTAATTTTCATCCATTCCATTTTGTGAGAGTCAAAATGGATCATACCAACAGCATGATTAAGTTTCTTAGTAATTTAATTAACTGAAAATGGAAATCTAATGCATTTTTAGCTAATACTTACAGCTATACTAACCATGTACTATTGTGGTACCACGTTATTTAAAATGCATTACTGAATGAAAAATTTATTTAATTTTTGTTTTATACCCCTAGAGTTTTATTGTTACACTCCTAGAAACAATATATTTCTTCAGACAGGATTAGGAGTTCAACACAACACAAATACAAGCATAATTTATATAATTTTATTGAAGTTATATACTGAACTCAACTTCAGTTTGGCTAACATTCCTGTCCAAAAATAGAGACTTACAATATCAGTCAACTTGTTACCAGCTTCCAACATGTTTTGTACATGATGTGTTATGCAGGTCTAGCCATGCTCCATACTATTCCTGAGCACTACATGCTTAAACAAACTTTGTGTAAAGAGGTAGGATGGGGGATTGGGTCATGATGAATATTTTTGTTTATCATAAATGAAATGCTACTTTGACTTATCAGTTAATTAATGTAAAGCCCAAAATCTGGGCACTATTGTTAGAACTCTTAAAAAAAATCAGTTGTTAAGGCAGTAAGAGAGCCAATGCCAGCTTGGTTAGCTAGAAAAATTCACTCACATGCCAGGCTCCCCCTGGTGTGCCCTTTCCTAGTACCAGATGGGGAGTGTGGTGCTGCTTCTCCAGCTTCCACTGCAGAACTGAAGGAATCTCATAGCCCAAGTCAGCATTTGGATGAAGTAGTGTATCGAAGAGTACAGCCACTGGGTTGCCTGAACGACCCTCTAAACCCTCACACAGGTACTCCAGATCCTAAACACACAGTTATGTATACAGAGTATCACACTGTTATAAGCAATCTGTTAAATAGTAATGCTTTCATATAGATTGACAAGAGGATCATAAATGGACAGTTATTGTAAAAACATGGTTTCCCTGGTCTGCATCTTATCTTATCTTGCGTTTGTTAAAACACCCTATCCAGTAGGAAATAATATTGTTTTGTGATGATGTTATCTACACCAATATGTGACTCACCTGCTCTGTAATAGGTAGATGCTTAGCCTTTTGTAGTTTGTGGTAAAGTATGGGATTTGGATGCTCAGCTGCCGGATCTAGGTAAGGAGTATAGCCGCTCAGTAGATATGATAAGCAGATACCTGAAGGACCATTTCCTGAGGGGGGAGAAACATTATACTAGCTTCGGAAATTCCCAAATTGCAGAGTCTAGTGTAAGCTGTTTTTTGGATAGCACATTCTTTACTCACCAACTATGATCACAGGCACAGTTTGAGGGCAGTCTCTGGGTAGAGAGCATTCATCCAGAAGAGGCATTTCTACAGCCTGAGCTGGCACTGTGTGAATAAGACATCAATTACCTACATGTCTTATAGCAATGTCAGTAGGTTTTACATCATTAAAAAAAATATTTTTTCTTCTATCCATGTGAAAGTAAAGACAAAGTACCACAAAGTCAGTTCAGTTGGTTGATGCACCCATGCACCACCAAATGCAGCATAAATTTATCATGTGCATAACATTAAAGGACACATCACACATTCCCAATGTAAAATGCATTTCCACATCTCTGATCATTGTGTATACTATGTACTGTGACACCAGAACACTTCTATATGCTACATGGCTGTGTGGAAGCACTGAGAACCCTTGGGAATTGGTAGGTAGCCAAAGAAGGTGAGTGGTAAGGATTCTACACCTGTGGGGAATTAGATTGATGGATGTTCTATAATGCTGTGAGTGGTGAAGGACAAAAAGGTGAGACGTGGCCTCAAGAGAGAGCGACAATCAGTGTTACACACTTTCTAGACAGTGTTATACTGGTGCAGAAACCTGGGATAAACTGAGGAAGAGTCACCATCATGGAGACCTTACCACTGGCCAAGATCATTACCTCACCAACCTCTAAAACCCCCTCCAGCTATACCACAGTCAAGATCAGCACAACAAGGTCCTGCTCAATGCCCAGATTGTGTCTAGCAGGCAGGTATTTTAGCCGCTGCCCCAGCAACCTGCTGTGGCCCTATACAAGATGGGACCACAGGATGACTAGATAGTGTTCTTAGAGCGGTATGAGTGCTCAGCATTGGTGTTAGGCTGGTCCGATGCCCACTGGGTGGTCCACCTGTTGCTGTTCCTGACCAAAGAAGCCAAACTCATGGCCCAGCAACAAGCTCAGTACCTGGACCTTGAACTGACAAGTTGGCCCTCTGCCTCAACACATAGTTGAGATGTCGGTTAGTCCTCACTTTACCCATCCACTAATCCTAGGGAAAAATTGGCCGGGATTTTCCACTTTCAAATTTTTGTATGGGTGGAAGCCTTTCAGCATCCTCAATGCCACATGACAAAAGAATTTGCTTCAGGTGCAAGAGCATGAAGCCCAGCTGTATAAAGGGGGGTACTCGGGTATGAGAGTTTGGACAGAGATTAAGTGTGCTTTTGCATTACATTCGCAACATTTTAGCAAGTCATGGACAGAATCCTCCATCCATCTGCATTCTACTTATCTGGATGACATCATCATTTATAGTAATGAAACATCACATGCAGAATTTCAGGGCTGTTCTGAGAGCACTGAGGCAGGTGGAACTCACAAAAACCCAACTCCGCTTGGGCAGGTGGAAATATGGTAATCTAGGTTTCCGCCATGGGCAGGTGCATACCCAAACTTATAAGAAAGCAGGGATTGGCCCTGCCTCTAAAAAAGGGCGCACCAGACCTGGTCCAGTAAACGGAGCTGTGTCTCAGGTTGCACTCTCTGGCAGACCACTTTTAAATTCTCCTGACTTCTCTCTCCCTTCTGTTTTGCATACGGACATGCCAGACAAGTGGTTAGGGGCCTTGTCCCAGGTGGTGAAGAAGGCAACGTGCTCTCCATTGTGAAAGACTAAGTAGAGCTTGTGGCTGATGTACAGCAAAGGGATAAGGACAGAAGGAAGAAGTAGTGTCTGACACTAATACTATCTGTTGGGTCTTCACCCTCTGTTGAGTCTGTCTGTCCTGTGGCTCCACCACACGAAAGATGCCAATGCTCGGATCACTCACTGGTATCTGGGACAAAAGATGAACGTCACTGGAGAGAGCCAACCGGCAAAGGGCCAAGCAAGCAATGTGTGTGTGTGTGTACGTGTTTAATCCTCATTCCCGGACCTAAACCTTGGAAGTGTTTTTATAACTTTAATTTGTTATTCCTTTAGCATAAGCTGCATCTCATTCTCAATTATTCAGCCTGATTTATACAGGCATGTACAGTACAGTAAATAATGTAATGAAAGAGCTCCATGTCTAAATTTATACAAACTTTGCCTCCTCATGGAATACTACCAGAAGGATAAAAATCTAGTATGTAGAATGGAAGTGGGTAGTGGTAAATAATAGTGGGTAAATAATCGTGAGCAGTTGGTGAGAATATAAACTAGCTCAAAGTTTAATACTTAATCTTACTATGAACAGTATTGAAATATTGATATCAATTATATCAATATACCATTTATATTTATTTATTTTTTTGCTTTTTTTACCCTAAAAACCTGAAAGTCGAAGGAAGGAAAGACACAGCAGAAATAAACCTAGGACTGAAACACAGAAATATCTCAATGGCTAATACATAGTACACATTTTGTTTCAAATTTATTGACCATTTATTATTGTCAGCTATAATACATATTACTGGGATTGGCTTCACTGCTATTTTTGTTGATTTTTAGAGCTTAGGCTGAAAATAATTGAAAAAAATATAAGACAATCTCCTCAACTAACCATAATCACCTTTAACTGAGAGAACTGTTTAATTTTAACAGACCTAACCATGCCTTCGGTGCCTGTATATAATAAAGTGAACTGTGAAACTCATTTAGAACAATATCTAGATCTTAAAGCTTAGAAGTGTCTTTAGGAGAGCAAAATGGTGTTACGTGGATACTGTTTTTTACACCTTCCTTAAATGAGATAACATTAACCTAAAGGATCTTCTATGAAGAATCCTATGCATGTGCCAATAATACGTACATATTGTATCTTTCGTGATACTTAAATTGGGTAGGGTTTCAACTAAAGCCCCCTTTCCATTTTTGAGAGTTATATTTGAACCGAATTTCAGGATGGCTTTTGCCAGGGCTGCATGTAATACTGGCTTAATTAGGGTACTCTGAAAAATAATTGTTTTTTGGCAGTATTTTGAAAAATCCATTATGTTAATGTTAAGCAAGCTATTTTTTAATAAAAGTTACAAATACAAAACACTTATTAGCATGTCTAGATAGGGGCCACTGCTGCTCCTTGGTAAAATACTACATCACAAAAAAAGCATTGGAGTTTGCCATTCCATGACAAAGTTAACCATACACAGTTTCAACAGAGCTTGATAACCCTATTATCTAAGCATGCTCACTCACATCTCATTTTGGGGGCAATAAATCCCCCATGATCACACCTCTGGTCATACTCGACCCTCACCTGCCTATGTTTATTTTCTTGCTGTTTTAAAAATGTGCTTGCCATGGGATTCCAGGAATAATTGTCATGTCATGTACATGTGTGTGTGTGTGTGTGTTATGGTTTGGGATGGGAGAGTGAGAGCATTGACAAGTTTGGGAACTGGTATTTCCAGCCCACTGCCCCATTTTAACAGTCTCCTGACCACATTCTCTATGGCGTATCACAGGGTCAGATTAGCACTGTGTTTTTCAGATTCAGAATGGGCTACCAACAACAATATGCCTCCTCACAGTGTGCTGCAACCTGTTAAAATGAGGAAATACTGTAAAATGCAATGAAACGTAATATTCTAATTAAATTAATTAGAATAGCATTAAACGCAGTTAGAAATGACTAAGAATATTAAGTGGCTAAGCAATAAAAATTCTAAAATCTATCATACTCTGTCAACAACAACAATTTGACACAGCATGATCAAGTCTGTAAAAAAAAAGATTTGTTATATTCTTTTTCACCAAACCTTTGCTTAATGTACAGTTTTGTCTAAATGAGTGTTTGTAAGGAAGCACAGGAGTCTGCCTAGCTGATACGGTCTCAGATTATTTAGATAAGTTTTTGTATGTTTGCATATTTACTCAGCAAGCCTAGTACTTCGGATTACGGCTATTCATTTTCACACAGAATCCTTAAAAAAAGAAGTTACAAATGCATTGCAATGTGTTGTGTAATTTTAACAGTGGCCATGTGAATAATACACCATTTATTATTAAAGGTACTGTAAAATACTGTGAACATTTTACTCTTCAGAACTACCATACAATGAAAAATGTCTTAATACACTGCATCAATACTTCTTATATCATTAAGCCCTGGAGACTATATGAAGTTATTGTTTTTAGCTCTTTCTATCATGAGCTCATTTTGATAAACGCACTGTTTCCATATAATGGTTTGCTGGATGCTACATCTAAATCTGGATCTGGTTTTAAATAAAATAAAAAATAAAAAATCACCACTTCACAGCAGTCAAATGTTCCTCTTCTCTCACTTCTCATTCACCTTAAACTTGTAACTTCGTGCGCAATACACTTCAAGTAAGTCAGGATGGCAAGCAGCGAACAAGGAGCCCTGGAGAATAAACGCTGCCCTATATTGAGGAATAGAGCAGCAGCCTACATCATGCCGAGCTGGTTGCGTCGTGTCAGCCACCTTGCATTCAATTTAGGACACGTCCGCGTATTATGTGAATTCGCCCACCATGAAACATGTGCAATCTTTCACGTTGATGATTTCTTGCTTACCTCCACGCGAACAAAAAGGCTTCCGATGCTCTTGTGCGCGAAGAGTCGCGAGCACTGGTGGGCAGCGTAAATAGTGCGCGACGCCGGTGGGAGGATACGAACAGTGTGCGAGAGCACCATTAATCACGCGGATGCGCTCGGTCTGCCTGGTGTGTCACGAGATAACCAAGCAGTTCGGGTGAAAAGATGACCGGTTCGAGTATCTGACGCGTCGTCTTCACGTCTTCACACACGCGCGCGCACACACTCAGCATCACACACACACAGCGTTGAGAGAGAAAGAGAGAGAGAGAGAGGCAGCGTGGCTATTTCGTACCAGAGCTCCCATGTACACGGTAACCTAGGCAGCGTTCCAAACCGCAAACTAGTGTACTAAACTGCCTGGCAAAAAGACATCCATTACAGATAGCATACTAGTTTAGCATTTAGTGTGGTAGCACGCAGTTTGGGACGCAGACACAAACTTAGCAGTTCTACAGTTAGGCTAATTTGTTACTTAGTATTGGTTGTAGGAAATAAGGTTTTCTGCAATTAATGTAGTGCGCATGCGCATATGTTTACTGATGGAAATAGTATCATGCCGGGAACACAAGGGAAAATCTACAGTGCTTTATTACCACCTAGTGTGATTAATTATTAACTACAGCAGGAATATTCAATTAGTTCAGACTGTGGGCCTGGTAATGGACCAAAGGTGTTTTGAAAAATAACGAGTACAAAAAAAAAATTTATTTGTCATGAAAACAATAATATGATACACAACCGTACCGTGAAGCACGAGAGCACGGTGTCACGAGCTTTATGACAGCGGACTATCTCTGGCGTGTCATTTCTCGTAAAGCTGTTTCCATATTCAAATGGTAGTGTGCGCAATAGTTACACTATTTTACATACTAGACAACGTCTGCATACACACGCAGCATTGATACCTAGGGAATTATTTTTCATCTCTCTCTCTTTTTTTTTTTTTACAGAATATTTTCACCATTTTGTATATGAGACCACATGGTGCTGGTTTTAAATTCTATATAACAGTCGCAATATAAAGTCGGGCTCTGTGATGGTGATGGTCATTATCTGAGAAAGAATCGCCATATTATATGCAAATTTTATGCTTCTGTGATAAATAAGTTGGCGACTGAAGCGGGAAATGATGGCCAAAGCTAACTTAAAGCTAAAATTCCAGTGAAATTAAAAACCCTGACCCTTTCTCTCTCGTGACGTCTGAGGGAGTTTTTATTTTCCTTGCCACTGTCACCTCAGGATTTTGTATGTAAAGCTGTTTTGTGTCAATGATGATAGAAGCTATATATAAATAAAATCAAATTGGATAGAATTATATAACTTTCTTTAACTTGGTGAGTGGACGAGTAACCGTTTTACGCACGCGCGTAAAAGTTTCTTAATTAATTAATTAATTTGATTGTTTGTTTGATTGTTTTGTTTTTCACAATTCACTAGCAGTCACATCAGTATGTGAAAAGAGGTTTCCTTTGGGCTACCACTGTTGTTACAATTATCTTAAAACCCTAATGTAAAAAAACAATCCCAACATAATAATCAGTAAACAGTAGTGCGTTCGCCTGCTAATTCCCAGGATTCTATTACCTTACATTTACTCTCCACCAAGATGGGAGTGTCCAGGTGTTTACTGATTGGACTACTTATTGCTTGTGATAAATATGTATTTACTGGACATTGTTAAATATGTATTTACTGGATATTTGTTGATTTCCAGGTGATTGCTGTTATTGTTTATGGAGATGCTGAAGCACAGCAGCCTGCCTACTGGCATGCCTGCAGGTCTATAAAGCTGACTAACGCAGCTTAAATGCGCACGCAGGACCTGTGTAATTTGCTTCATCAGTGCTTAGGTCTGGCACATTAATATTACCGTTATTCATGAGTACTTACATCCTAATCACTTTTCACAACAGGAGGAGAGTGAACGTCAAAAGAGAATGTGTTGTGCCTAATCTCCAAGGGACTGGCTGAAAATACAATTTCTAAACAGTTTTTAAGAAGTCTAAATAATGAGACATTTATTGTTTTTTTTTGTTTTTTTTTTCAGATTGAAAGCCAATAAACGCTCATAAACCAACACGTGTCACAAAAGCTTCCGTCGTTTCGAGCTAAGAACCCGTATGTAAGTAAGTAAATAAGCAATTAAGTAAATAAGTAAATAAATAATCATCCCACTTTTTGGTTACATAAAACACAGACATTGGACATCAGAATGAAAGTTGACGGTCTCCGTCTGAAACACCTGACCTTCTCCTGCCCAGGCCATGCGCGCGCGACAGCACACAGTCCACGTAGCGTTCCCAGAACGCCTGCGCGAGCCTCATGAACAACTCCTGGTGGCGGGGTTGAGGAGATGCCTGCAGGCGCGTAATGAAGTCCCAGAGAGCCGCCACGCCGTTGTCCGAGCGCATCCTCCGCGCCTCAATTAGCGCGTGCGACGCCGCGTCCCAACACTCGGTGTTGATCTCGGCTAGAACACCTGGAGGCGCGCTGCCCACTCCAACAAGAGACTCGGCGCTCAGCATCGCCCTCGGAGCGGAGACGAAGCAGCAAGCGGCTGTGGCGAGCGCGAGCACACATATGTACCTGAGGCTTAGTCCCGCTATTCGGTCCAGCATCCACGTCTTCATAGCTCTAGTTTAAAAAAGGTGTCAATTTGGACACAACTGGATTAATCTGAAGGCAGAGACAAAACAAACAAACAAAAACTTATAAATAGTTTTCTTTCTTGGAACATTCTGCGGTCTCGTCTGCCCCTTTTTTTGTGAGAAAACATCGAAGCATTTAACCTGTAGTATAATAAAGTATTAATGAATTAATCAGTCAGTGCATAATGAAAGTAACTTACCTATACTTTACTGAATCTGTAAGAGCAAAGCGCCACAATGAACAGTTCTTCTATTTAGCAAATTATTCTAAGTCGTTGTTTTGTATATCTTATATTAATCTCCAGTTTTCCTGCATAAGAACAACAAAAGCAAGAATAAATTGGCTTTATAAACGAGTTGCCACACTTCGGACGGATGTTAAAGGGACACGCGCTCACGATTCAAACGTCATTGGACAGACGCGCGTGCACTTCAGTCCCCCTTGGAGTAATCTGCTCGAGAGCTAATGACTAAGGTGTGACTATAGCTATAGGGGTGAAATCAGGTAAATTGTTTAATTTAGCAACATTTATCATGAGTCAAAATTGTTAAGCTGACCATAACAATCTTGAGGTAAAAAAAGGAAATATTTGTAATCATTGGCATTGGGGTGCATGGTGTCTTATTGGTTAGCCCCACACCTCCAGGGCTGGGGTTCAATTTCCGCCTCTGCCCTGTACTTTGGGGGTTTCATCTGGGACATGCCTTGCTGATTGTCCATTGTGTGTGTGTGTGTGTGTGCTGTAATTTATTTTTGTTTGGTATTTAAACTGTGGTACGTTTCCCCCTAGTGTGGGGAGACGGAATTGCGAGTGGAGGGTGAGATAAAATAAAAGATTTTGAAGAACAAATTTGTCCTTTTTTAACCTCGGAGTACTCCTTAAGGACAAGTCTTCTTCTTCTTCTTCTTCTTCTTCTTCTTCTTCTTCTTCTTCTTCTTCTTCTTCTTAATAGTAATAATAATAATAATAATAATAATAATAATAATAATAATAATAATAATAAAAATAATAATAATAATTGTATTCAATGAAAATTTCCCATTGGGATGAATAAAGTATCTATCTATCTATCTATCTATCTATCTATCTATCTATCTATCTATCTATCTATCTATCTATCTATCTATCTATCTATCTATCAAATAACTGCACGATTCAATAGACTGAAGTGCAAAAATGACCTCTGTTGCATGGTGTGAGATTCACACGACACCAAATTTGCTAAAATATTATGCAATAACTGCTCTTGACAATAATATTTGGTTCCAATGTGTGTATCATTTGGGACATTAGACATTAGAATAAATAAACAAGTAAATGTATTTCGTCAGGTCCCCCAGTTCGCGGGGATATCAGCGGATATGGCAACACGCTTTGAAAGAGGCTGCGCGAATGGTGATTGACTCAAATTTCAGCCAATAGGAAGAAATCTCCAGCCAACGACATGATATCAGGACATTTTATAGTTCCGTGTTTTCAGAAAGCGTCTTGAACCTTCACCGTGCACGTGGCTGTAGGTCGAGCATGGAGAAGTTAGAGATCAGCTGTGTGTCTCTGATTGTTTAGGATTTTGCCATATTCACTGGATGTGTTAAGTTGCTAAAACCGATAATCTAGTAGTTCCTGTAGAAACCTCAACATGGTTTGGATTAGCAGAGCGTTATGGCGAAAGGTTAGTGATCCATTCTTCAGATAATTTCTCCGATAAAACCTTTCAAAGTGCTTTAAATGTCCTACAGCCTCATGAAGGCTTCTAGTCATTGGTGTTAAATAAATATAGTTTATGTGTATGAGGCTTCAAGTGCCTAATTATAGACAACTGCTGATATGTATTTATTTTTCATTTCAGAGCCTAGACATGGTCAGAGATGTATTTCTGTATGTTGACAAATCTATTAGTTGCACCTAAGTTATGTTTCTTTTATTAGCAATCAAATAGTATAATATGTTTCAAGTGAACAGTCTATTTGAATAGGATGTGTACAGGGCATTGAGATTCAGTGTTCATGTATCGAGTACTCAAACCCTTTCACAAAGCCATCCATAATGTGGCTAAAAAAGTCATCACTGATTACAAGAAAACAAGACAAGGCTTCAAAGCAAAGCTTCACTTGAAAATGGGCTTATAGACATGCAGTTCAAGTGGCTGGAACCCAGTATAACATCACTGCTGTAATGGTGCAGTGTATTTTTAATAGAGTCATTCATATAGAGTTACACATATACCGATCAGGCATAACATTAAGACCACCCGCCTAATATTGTGTATTCTGATGTCTTTCTATCACAACCAGCATTAACTTCTTCAGCAGTTTGAGCAACAGTAGCTCGTCTGTTGGATCGGATCACACTGGTCAGTCTTCACTCCCCACGTGCATCAATGAGCCTTGGCCGCCCATGACCCTGTCGCTGGTTCACCACTGTTCATTCCTTGGACCACTTACTGACCACTGCAGACCGGGAACACCCCACAAGAGCTGCAGTGTTGGAGATGCTCTGATCCAGTGGTCTAGCCATCACAATTTGGTCCTTGTCAAACTCGCTCAAATCATTACGCTTCCCCATTTTTCCTGCTTCTAACACATCAACATTGAGGACAAAGTATTCACTTGCTGCCTAATATATCCCACCCACTAACAGGTGCCATGATGAGGAGATCATCAGTGTTATTCACTTCACCTGGTCATATTGTTATGGCTGATCGGTGTACACCCAGTGGCTGGCCAGACTAGTTTAATGAAGCTGAGTGTTTGTGGGAAGTGAGAGGAAATGAGAAAACCCAAAGGAAACCAATGTGGACATGAGGAGAACATGTAAAACTTAACACACATAGTAACATGAGCTTACTATCAAACCCTGGATGTGAGGCAGCAACCATGAGATCAAAATCTGAATGTGAGGCAGCAACCATGAGATTGGAACCCTGGATGTGATACCCACCTCTGTACCTCATTTGCGACTTTCACTATATATCCAAAAGTATGTGGACACCTGACCTTCCCCGGAAGCACAAAATTTTATGCAATATCTTTCCCTTCACAAACATGTTTCATGATGTGCACATTGTAAGCACCATGGAGAATATTTACCAAGGTTGGAGTGGAAGAACTTGAGTGGTCTCAACTGTACTGAACACCTTTGCAATGAATTGAAATCCTGACTGTACCCCAGTGAGTCTTGTAGCTCAGTGAGCAAATCCTCAGAGCCATGCTTCAAAATCTAGTGGAAATCCTTCCCTGAAGACCAGAGGTTATTATAACAGGAAATAGGGACTATGTGAGTGTTATGAGTGAGATGGTCAGGTCCATGCAATCGTTTGGCCGTACAATGTATTCCTATATGAACGGGACATAATGTATAATGTGTCTGTTAACTGTTGTGTTTTAAAAGCTGTCATTTTTTTTGCTTGAACTTGCACAGTTGTATCAGTCGTCACATTTTCAATGAGAGTAAGAGCTACTGCGATGATATTTTTAAAAAGATCTCCTTAAAACATGATGTGATGGTTTATTAAGACATTAAACCCTGTTCGTATTTTTAAATCATTTTGAAGGATGTTTACAATATACATTCTTTAGATTCTCCCAGTTGTCATGCCCCCTTATAGTGGTTTACTGTTTACTAATAATTAGTTGCTTTAGGATTAAAGTCAGTAATTGACTTCGTCAGCCTTTGTGTTTTGTGCTGAACATTTGCATTTTACAAATGAATCAAATGAGATGCTTCCGCAAATGGAATGACTGCAAATTTCCCCACTGTAGGGTGAATTAAGGATAACCTTATCTCGTCTTATCTTTTTCTTCTTGTCTTGTCTAGTCTTTTCTCATGTCATTTGTTTCTTTCTCTCTCTGACTACAGTACGGAAACTTTGTGGACAACCTGCGGCTGTATGTAAGGGGTGGGAGCGGTGGCATGGGCTTACCCCGAATGGGAGGACAAGGTGGAAATGGAGGAGACGTGTGGGTGGTGGCTAAAAAAGACCTTACTCTGAAACGCATCAAAGACAGATTCCAGCATAAACGATTCATTGCTGGTGTGGGCTTCAACAGCAGGTGTGTATTTACATTTATGGCATTTGTCAGAAGCCCTTATCCAGAGCCACTTACATGATGGCGTCTTATCTGATTGAATCCTTTACACAAAAACACAGGTTTTGTTTGGTTTGGTTTATGTATGCTTGTTTCTATTGAGTATTTACCGAGCTCTATTATATTTTTAATTTCAAAATGTGTTGCGACAATCTGCACCTCTGTCCTGTTTTTAAGTATCCGTGCACTGAAAGGTGCTAAAGGAGGCGATGTGGAAATCGTTGCACCCACTGGAATCTGCGTGACCACAGATGATGGGAGGCTATTAGGTAACGTCATACACTCATCTTGGTCAACATTTTGCATTTAATTTCATGGCAATTAATCACTGGGCTTCCTTTTTTCTGTAGGAGAGTTGAACCATGAAGGAGAAAGGGTTCTAGTAGCCAGAGGTGGTCTCGGCGGATCTCTTCACTCTGGGTTTTTACCCAGTAAAGGACAGACACAGCACATCCGACTGGATCTCCGGCTCATCGCAGACCTGGGTCTAGTGGGGTGAGAGAAACTGCACGTCACATAAAGATCACACCTGCAGTGTAGCTTATTTTCTGTTTTTATATGTGGTTAAGGTATTAAGTGTTTTCAAGTAACCTTAATATAATATTCAAGGTATCGCTGTGCTGTGTGGCTTTTCCTTTAGGTTATGTTTTTGTCTTCAGTGAAGAATACAGAATAAGTATGTTCTCTGAAGGTCATGCAGATTTGGGATACAGGTTGTGGAGCAAGTGACTGTAAACTGTCTGCTTTTTTTCTGTAAATCTAGAGTAAAAAAACAAATCTGCTAACCTATATTCATTCGATTGTTTATTTATTTATTTTAAAGGTTTCCTAATGCAGGTAAATCCTCTTTATTGACGGCCCTGTCACACGCCACACCTCAGATCGCCAGCTACCCATGTGAGTATTGACCACCAGATGACCAGCCACTTTTGGGGAAAAAAGATTTGTCCCCAAAAAATAGTAGATTTGTGGCAAGCATTTTGTTTAATTAATGTTAATTTTAGTTTGTGGCTACTGCAATACATGAAAGTTTGTGTGGCTCATTAGCTGATGCAACATACGGTCATGTAAATAATAAACAGGGTGAAAAATAGTATTGAAATTTAACTGGGCTTAATAAAACTGATATCAGTCACCACTCACTTACTCAAAGCAATCATTACAGTAACGTGATGACTGACTGACAAAAATTGAAATGAACATGCTTGTTAAAGTTTACTTCTTGTAAAATTTCTGTTTCTACAGGGTGTCCAAAAAGTCAGGAACCATTGCATATAGGTGTAGCAAATATTTTGATTTGAAAATCTTAAGAAAAGAAAAAATTGGTGATCACATGATATAGTGGGTATGAAAATACTGAGCATGTAAAGATGAACATGTAGAGCATACTCTCATTGATTCCTGTCTATGGCTGGCAATTTGCGGACTAAAATATCTTGTTAATAACAGAGTGTAATGCCAGATGTTAGCTTGTATCTTAATGCAGAATTAAGATGTTTTCACTCTCTTCATATCTGGTAAATGTCATAATATGCATTATTCTGGAAAATCCTTTTTTTTTGTTTCACTCACATTTGTTTTTAGTTTGTATTGTAATGCTTTCACTTATATATTTTCTTACAGTCACAACTTTGAGACCTGAGATTGGGAAAGTGATGTATGAGGACCACAAGCAGGTAAACAGCTTGATCATTTTTGTCCACTGACAACATAAAAAATTGCTTTTAAGAGCGTGCTAAAATAAAAGGTCAGTATCTAGCAAAAGTGGTCTAAGGAAATACAGATGGTGAACCAGAGACAGGGTCATGAGCATCCAAGCATGGCTCATTGATGCGCATGGGGAGAGAAGGTGGTGTCCATACCTTGAAGGGTCATGGCTATTAAAGCATAGGTAAAACTGTTACTACTGACCATAATATCCTAATGGCCTAGATCTTCCCTGACACCGTTAATGGGGATTTTTCAGATCCTAAGTGCAGTATGTTGTCCCACAAGGCTCTGTTTTAGGTCCTCTATTATTGTCCTTATATGCTGAGTCTCTTGAACGTGCAAAATACCAACATATTTGCTTTCATTTCTGCATTGATACCATCTCCTTACTTACAGTTGTCCTTTATCATGCTTGAGCTTCTGTGACTTGTTGTTTTGTGTTATAGGTGTCAGTAGCAGATTTGCCCGGCTTGATCGAGGGTGCTCATATGAACCGAGGCATGGGCCACAAGTTCCTAAAACATGTGGAAAGAACAAAACAGCTCATGTTTGTGGTGTGTGGTTATCTCTATCTATCTATCTATCTATCTATCTATCTATCTATCTATCTATCTATCTATCTATCTATCTATCTATCTATCTATCTATCTATCTATCTATCTATCTATCTATCTATCTATCTATCTATCTAATAAAAAAAAGGTCTTCTTGACTTTATTGACATTGTTTGATTTAGAATGAGAACTAATATAATATAAAATCTTTTGCCTTGTGTCTCAGGTTGACGTCTGTGGGTTTCAGCTGGCCAGTAAAACACCATTTAGATCTGCATTTGAAGCAGTGCAGCTACTGACAAAGGTACATCCTAATGGTGATCATTAAAAAAGACTTTTTCTTTGCTTATAGTACTTTGTCACATTCAGAAAAGAAATGACAGTAATAGGTCAAATAGCACTTTCTTTTTCGACCCACAGTTAATGACAGTATTTGTCACTTTATTCACTACAGAATGATATTTAGTTACAAATATAAAGCCATGTGTTTCACTTAGCCATATAGTCTTTTGCCTACTTGTATGTAAAAAAAACCAACTTAAGCCTCGTTCTTTTTTTCATTTGATATTTTGCGTTATTATGGTTAAACTTCATTTAACAAAAGCTTACTCACCATTGCCAGTAATCATGTGAATCTTATTTGCTGATCTCAGCCTGGATTTTGACTTCCTGTCAGGAACTGGAGCTGTATAAGGAGGAGCTGATGTCCAAGCCAGCCATCCTGGTGGTTAATAAGATGGACCTGCCTGATGCTGAGGAGAAGCTCAGAGAGTTGGAGACCCAGCTGGAGAATCAGGAGGGTAAGAATGTTCTTAATTTTAACTTTTCCCAAGTAATTTAGAATTGTGGAAAGATGTAGTTAGTGTTCATTTTTAATAGTTATAATTATGTTATTAGAATTAGTTGTTATTAGTTTTAAGTACAGTAAGATACTGCATAGAAAATGGCTCTTGTTATTGATTTATAAGTCAAGAAAATGGCATACTCTTTCCTCAGAGATTTATCTATTAAGATCTATGGTGATTGAGCTACTATTCTCCTCTGCTTATGTTACATGTTTCTTCTCCATCATACAGAATTGAGTCACCTCCTGCCTGAGGACATGATCCCCAAGAGCTTCCTCCACTTTAAACACACCGTTCCTGTTTCAGCCCTGACTGGCCTCGGGCTTCCTCATCTCAAAACAGTCATCCGTGAGTCGCTGGAAGAGCAAGAAGCTATAAAATTGGAGCAGCAGCGTATAGAGAGGCTTGAGGAACTGAGAAAAGAGATTCCTGTTGTTTCCAAGCCTGTCTGGGGTCAGCCTTGCTCAGAGCCCTTAAACTGAAACTGAACTTACAAAATGGGACATAACGGTCATTATTGCCATTAAGTAGCTACCAGTTCATTGGAACAACTGGACTGATTTCAATGAATCCACCAATGACCAGTCTCTTTTCAGACCTTCTGGCTTCTGTGAAAAGTTTTCCAAAGCGACTCTTATGCACATTAACTTATACACATAAGACGTTTCCACCTTTCAACCTTTCCACATTTTATAATGCCTGGAACTGAAATGGACATAAGTGAGATTGCACATACATTGGACACTTTTTTAGGTCCAGCTTATTCATGCAATTATTTAATCAGTCAACAACACGTTTCCTGAGGAGGAAACTGAGTACCTGGAGGAAAGTCCATGAATCACAGGGAGTATATGTAAACCCTTGTGTGCTCTGAGTGGAACTCCCAACCACGGAGGTGCTAGACAAATGTGTTGAAAAATGAGCACTTAAAATGAATTACATTTAAAATGTGTCTAATTTTTGACTCGACGTCTAATGCGGCCCGTTATCTAAAACGCCTCTGATTTAAACAGACTATATTCACCTGTAGTACCAGATTTCCACAGCAAGATGGTGCCACTAGAGCCAACCACTCCACCTAGTGTTTAGTTTTAAAACAGTTTCTTAATTTAATACCATAACCAGATATATAGGCTTTGACATTGTGATTCAGATCAGAACTGGAAAAAGAAAAAAAAACAGAAGCAAGCAACACCTCTGTCCACAACTTTGTTAATCCATGGGCAGTATTTCTGAAAAAGGATTAAGTCTAGTTAAAGATTAAGTGCCCTTTTAAACCAAACTAACTCTCAATCACTTCCTAAATATCTTATGGTCATTATAATGCAAATTTTGAAGAATAAGTTTTAACTTTATTTTAATCAAAGAAGAGACTATTATTATTATTTAGATTATTTGGACTATGTTAATTAAACCCATGCTTAAGCCCATACTATTTACAAAAATGAGTAAGTGGATATGGGAATTTCCTAGGACTGGCAGGCTGCCATCAAACAACAGATCAGTACAGGATGTCCCAGGTGTATGCAGCCTACATTAAGATGAATATTTAATGCAATTATATTTGTATTGCACTATAACCAATGGACAGTGTTGTGAAACAGCTTTACAGGAATATAGAAATATACACAACCCAATGATCCCCTCAACTATACCCCTTCATCATCATGTGTTTTCCAAAGATGATGATGGGATTTCCCTAAAATTTCCCTTTCGGACTGAAGAAGCTGCTCGGATGAGTAGTGAAGTGTTTCGATCTAACTAGAAAGAAGTCCAGTTGACATGACTCAACTTTCAGGTTCCCTTGTGGACATTTTGTTCTTAGACTCATCCTTCATCCCTCATGTCCTTACACGGTATCTGTATTGAGTAATATAAACAATGATTAATAATGAATAATGTATCAGCAAAAGTTAAATAGTTCTTTTAGATTTGGGCATCAGTATTAAATTTATTACAAAGTTTATCATGGGACGAACTTCTACTTCCACTAGCTTTTTAAAATTATAGGTAGTGTAAGATGCATCATTTTGATAGCACATGGTGCATTCTTGTACAGTCATACTTTTCAGTTTATGAAGTACATTAAACACAAAATAAGTGCTCCTGTATTGTGATTATATATATTTCTTCTGTTTTGGTTAAATTCAACCAAAGTACCTGTAGCTGAAACACCTAGAATGTGCCACTTAATTGAATGTATAGGTGTTGATGAGGGGATAAATAAGCAATTTTTAGAAGTATTTACATATGAAATTGTCCCACACAAAAAACACACAAGTCTACCACATATTGCGCAACAATAAGACAACTCAGCACCAGCAAGAGTTAGCAGATGAAACGTTCAGGCTAACATTAACTTCTGATTTGCTCACCAGCATCTTCTTGGTATCAGTACCAACAACGATAACAATAAGCCTAGAAAAAATGTTTTTTTTTTTTTTTTTAGGTTTCTTTAAGGCTTCATTGTATAATGAAAGGTTCTTTTCCTTCTAAATGGTTCTTCCTGGAGACCTGTTAAAGAAAAACTCTACTGTGGAGATCTACAAATCTTTTAAGCACTCATCCTGAAGCACTGTTTTATGAGCAATTACCTAAACCAAATGTACCTTCATTGTGTTAATTACCTTAACACTGAAAGATTTTTTAATCAGAAAGAAGCTCTAATTTCCCATACTTAGTAGTTAAAATATTTATTATAAAAAGTGTGTGGAGAGGAGTAGCATTCATTCTGTGGCATACTAAAACTTCTTATTCTAAATACTAATGTGTATTGTGTTTGTTTGTGTCTTTAAACAATTCACTTAAATTCAATTTATATAGAGCTTTTAACCATGGACATTGTCTCAAAGCAGTTTTACAGAAATATAAACATTCTGAATAAAAATGACAAAGTTTACAATTAGATGTATATTTATCCCTGATAAGCAGGCCTGAGGCAGCAACTTAGAAAAGCTTTAAAATCTGGTCCATCTGGTAAGATAATGATGATTATAACATTAACATTTTATCATGAAATGGTTCATAGGTGTTACATACAGTCTGTTCTTTGACACAGTGTGTATTGCATGTTGTTTGTTTCAGTATGATTCAGACTAAGAAAAAATGTCACATGCACATTGTGTGTTGTCATTGGACTCTGTACCTCCACGCTGGATTTGTGATTAAAGTTGGGTGGGGAGGAGAGAAGTTTCCAGTACTGATCACACACGTAGAAAGATGACTTAAATACAGTAAAGGATTTTGTTTCACTGTGTAGAAAAATCTAACAGTCTAATGAAGGCCTAAGTGGTCATGTTGGTTCCCAGGAGACAGGGTCTACATAACTATAGCATAACTATATGATCCACTAGTATGCAAGTGCAACTTGATATTGAGTGGTTTTACACCATGAAGAAGTTTCTTACACACCCCGGAAAATGAATGTCTGGTATACTTGCTACATTCACTGTAGAGTGTATCAGAGGTATGACTACAGCATGGGTTTGAACTTATTAAGATCTTTATATGCCTCCCATCAATTTCCACTCTCCTGAAAGGTTATTACATGTCTGCTGGACGAAAGTGAAGTAATGAATTTTATTGATTCACATTCTCATTTGAGTAGAATTACACATTGGAACTAAATGACATTTAACATAAAACATGTGATTGCATCAACTCTATCTTCTAAACCCTCCATACTTATATTAACAAATATTCCATGCCCACAGTTTGTTATGGGATGAGAAAACCAGGACTCTTTCTTCAGCAAAGAATAGAATAGACTTTCAGACTGTACTTTACAGTTTTATTTCAGCAAGTAGCATAATCATCTGTTGTGGCTACTGCACCTAGATGTGTAGCAGGGCCGTTGATGCTGGCTTTGTTATCAAGGCAATTTGACTGTTTTAGCTGTCTTGGTTTCAGGAGCTGAGCTGTAATCATGACTAGCATTTCATATGCTGTGTATGCTTTCCAGACAACCGTTTTCTGGCAGGTTATTCGAATTATTCGCCTAATAGTTTTGGGTCCTGGGATAAACCCGAATATCTGTGTAGTGCTTGTGTGGAGTTTTGTATATTTCCCCCATATTTACATGATTTTTGTTCTGGTACTATAGATTCCTCCATTTTATGACACGGCTGGTTTGCTTTTGTGAGCACATGCTCAGCTCCTGGGATAAAAGTGTAGATTCTCAAATAAAACTATGGAAAACTACAGAAGCTCAAAGGCCATTATTTCACTTCCTGACTCTAATACAAATTTCCATTTGATTACAAACATTTAGTTAAGAAAAGTCTAAGAATTCAGATACCCCAATATATTTACTCCTACCAGGAAACAGTGAATTATTTAAGCAAGCATGGATAATGACTAAAAAATAAACTCAGATACTTTAGAAAGGTGACGGTTGATTTCAGGTTTCATGCAAAGAAGCCGTTGCAGGTTGTAGGTCCAAAATACAAAGTTATACGATGTCTGACTAATTATAGCACCAATGAAGGTGAAAGAAAGGGGAGTGGCACTGACAACTAGACACTTACTGTTGGACTTTGGGTTGTATTATCCACTATTCGACTGCCTATATAACAACAGCCCTGTCTACACTCACAAGCAGACTGGACTGAGGAAACATTCAGCAGGGAATATACACAAAGAGGTGAGCTGGAGAACATTGATTAAAAAAATTGTTAAATGTTGATTATAGAGAAGTTTAAATGAATTTACTTTCTTTGTGCTTTTAGCTGAAGACCAACAAAGATGAAGGTTTTTGTGGTGCTTGCCATTGTGGCATTTACAGGTTAGAGGTTTTTATGAAATATCAGTCTGCATTCACTGATAATAATGTTGCTAGTGGCTTAAATCTTGGAATAAGCTCTCAAAAAATAGACCCAAATATTACACAGCAGCAATGTACAGCATGTATATGTATTTATGTCCCCCAGGTTGCCAAGCCAACTTGTTCTATGCTGATGAGCCCAAACCACAGCTGGAGCAACTGACTGATGCTTTCTGGGACTATGTCGCCAAGGCAACACACACTGCTGAGGACACAATGAAAATGATTAGAGAGTCTCAACTCGGCCAGGAAGTCAAGTAAGTTAACAAAACTGTTGCTGTTTTGCTGTCTTGTTGTACGTCAAGTCTTTTGTCTTATATGTATTGTTCTTTTTTCTCTCTCTACAGTACTAGAATTACAGAAGGTGCCAATGTGGCCAGTGAGTATGCTGTCACTCTTCAGAAACAAGTGAGCCCCCTGGCCCAGGACTTCATGACCAAGGTCACCAAGGAGGCTGAAGTTCTGAAGGAGCGTCTCGAGCAGGATCTGACCACCGTGAAGGACAAACTGGCTCCCTATGCTGATGAGCTGAAGACCCAAATTCAGCAGAAAGTGGAGGAGCTGAGACTAGCTGTGGCTCCCTACGCTGAGTCCTTTGACTCTGAAGCTCTGAAAACTACTGTGGTGCAGAAGACCGAGGAGCTGAGGGGAAGTGTGGAGGAGAAAGTGAAGGAGCTGCAGTCCAAGCTGGAGCCCTACAGTGATGAACTCAGACAGAAAGTAGATCAGCATCTGCAGGAATTCCAGAAAACCGTGGCCCCTCTGACTGAGGATCTTCAGGCCAAGGTTGCTGAGAGAGCTGCTTTGGTTCAGCAGGGTCTGGCTCCCTATGCTGAGGACCTGAGGGAGAAACTGGACCCCTATGCCCAAAACCTGAAGGACCAGCTCACCTCTCTTTATGAGTCCTACATCAACACCAACTAAACACTCCAAACACCACTTTTCACCCACTGGACTATGTTTTCATAAATGAAAACTACACAATGATATATTAAACATCAGATCTTCAGTTATATTTTGTCTGACTATTGTCTTAACATTTTTAAAAAAGCAGTGAATTTCCACATTTGTAGAACTACTTGTACTTGTCCTTTTACCCACTTGTAGTTAACACTGAAATATAACTGTTTTTTATTTACCTAGTGCTGCTAAGGATCTGTATTTTCTGCCACTTCCATTACTCGTATTTATACTAAAATAAAAATGCTGGCAAACTAGCATGTGTAAAGCAATTGATTTTTAATGTACATTTTCTATTTGTGATTTCCTGCTAGCTAAACATTAATTTTCAACTGAACTAAGATTGCTAGATAGCTACATACACGGACAGTTGGATAGATATTTTATTTTAAATGCCAACACAGTCCTCATTTGGTAGGTGTTCTCCATGAACAACTTTAAGAATTGTCCAATCACGTTTCTTCTTTTTTATAAGCTTCATTTTGACCTGAATGAAATCTGAAAAAAGATATAAATCTCATTTTGAGTCTGTCCGATCTTATGAACAGTATCTGATGGTCTATAGAAGGGAAGAAATACACGCATGTTCACGTGTGAAAGAAAGAAAGAAAGAAAGAAAGAAAGAAAGTTGTGATAACATATGCGTAAGCAAATTCAAAGCATAGTATAATACAAGAACTGCTGAAGTGGGATAAAGCCTGAAATTTAGATTATAACATGTTACACATAGGTTCCATAAATGTTAGTTTGATTCAGGTCTAGTTGAAAATATTGGATGGTCAAGGCAGGAGCAATGTGACAACAAGAAGTCTCTTACATACCCTAGAAACACCACTTCTCGATATGTTGCATTCTCTGTAGAGTCTAACAATTCAATTCAATTTTATTTATATAGCGCTTTTATCAATGTACATTGTCTCAAAGCAGCTGTACAGAAGTAGAAAATTCAAAATAAAAATGACAAAGTTGATTTACAAAATAAAACTTATATGCATCTCTAATGAGCAAGTCTGAGGCAACGCTGGTGAGGAAAAACTCCCTGAGACGATATGAGGAAGAAACTTTGAGAGGAACCAGACTCAGAAGGGAATCCGTACTCATCTGTGACACCAGAGAGTGTGATTATTAAATTAATGTCCTTTTTACAATTTAATACAGTCAAGTGGAGTTGTATTACCAGGAACCTCTGAGCTTATACATAAGTGTATATTCTTAATTCATTATAGATTTTACACTAATTCCTTCCTGCTGAAGTCATAAAATGTTCAATAATGGAGACCTGAGCACAAATCATGCTCTTGGGGCATTATATCTCTGCTTGAACAAAGTGAAATAATTCATAATAAGGACACACATTTATCAATGATTTATATAAACAATCTCTCTATATTTTTGAATGATTAAAAATAGATCCAGATACCTTAATATATCACAGACAGAGTGGTGTTTAATGTCATGTACTGTCAAGGGTTCATGTAAGGTTTCTACACTGTTGTGTGGTAAGTCCAATGTCATTTCAAAAAAAGGAGGAGTGGAACTGACAACCAGACACGTACTTTGTGGACTTTGTGTTTTTCTATCCGCTATTCGTCTGCCTATAAATTAACAGGCCTGGCTAGACACAAGAGGAGACTGGACTGAGAAAACATTCAGCTTGGAATATCTACAAAGAGGTGAGCTGAAGAATACTACTACTAAAAAAAAAGCTATTAGTAAATGTAAAAGAAATTTAAAATTGATCTACTTTCTTTGTGTTTCAGCGAAAGACAGCAAAGATGAAGGTTTTCCTGATGCTTGCCCTTGTGGCATTTACAGGTAAATGTTTTATGTTTTTTATGAAATATCAATCACCATTCATTGGCATTTATTTTACAGATTTTGTCACTGCTAATGCTTGGAATAAACTCTCAAAAACTAGGCTCAATGCTTACATAGAGGCAATCATTACACAATCATTATCAAATAATCTGTTTGTATTTATATGCACTCAGGTTGCCAAGCCAGGGATCCTATTGATGCTATCTGGTATGAAATGTCTAAGGTAACACGCCCTTTTGATGATGTACTGGCAAAGTTTAAAGAGACTGAACTGGGACAAAAAATCAAGTAAGTAAAAAAAGACCTGTGATTACTGTCTTATTGTTCTGGTGTCATGTCCCCTCATGTAATAGATACATTACATGCTTCTCCTTTTTGACTCCATAGTGCTAAAATGACAGAAGTTGGCAATGCAGCCGTCCAGTATGCTGAGACTATCCAGGAACACCCTCTGGCCCAGGACATAAGGACCAAAATCATCAAGGAGGCTGAAGTTCTGAGGAAGCGTTTCGTGCAGGACCTGACCAATGTGAGGGACAAACTGGAGCCCTTTGCTGAGAATCTCAAGACCCAAATTGAGCAGAAAGTGGAAGAGCTGAGAACAGTTGTGACTCCCTACACTGAGTCCTATGACTCTGATGCTCTGAAAACTACCGTGCTGCAGAAGACCGAGGAGCTCCGGGTAAGTCTGGAGGAGAAAGTGAAGGAGCTGCAGTCCAAGATCGATCCCTTCACTGACGAACTCAAACAGAAAGTAGATCAGCATGTGCAGGAATTCCAGAAGGCTGTGGCCCCTCTGAATGAGGATCTTCAGGCCAAGGTTGCTGAAATTCAGCAGGGTCTGGCTCCCTATGCTGAAATACTGGACCCATATGTCAAAGCCCTGAATGACCGGCTCACATCTCTTCATGAGATCTTTGTTAACACCTTCAACTGAATACTGGACTGCATTTTCCCTTTTAAAAAAACTTGAAACATCAAATATCAGTTCTATATAATGTATCACAAGAATACACCTCAAACAATGGACTCTATCTACTTGCTAAAATGCAGTGAATTTCTCCCTCTTGTAGTTGCATTAACATTGAAATGTAATTGTTTTTTATTATCTAGTGTGGCTAGGTGTAGTGCTGTGTATTCTTTGTAGAGGTCTTATGTTGTAAATTGCTTTCATTTCTTGCATTTATACTACAATTAAAATAGTGGCAAACTGATACAGCCTACTTTCTCTTGTTTCCCATATAAATATCGGAAAATACTAACTTTTAACAAAAAAATTGCACTCCATTGATATAAAAGTTTCAAGTTAATCTTATTTGTCCACAGATAACTTTTTCTTTGGGGACTACATTACATTACATACATTTTAGTACACTACATTTGGGGAATACTTTATCTATAAAATATTAACTAACAAATAGTGAGGTAGGGCTAATGGTCAAGATACATTTTTATTTCTTTGTTAAATAAATAATGTAAAGAGTTTAGGTAAAACAAATGTACGATTATGTGGATAATGATTGCTTCGTCACTATTTTTCCTTTCTGCCATGTCTCAGTTTAAATTCATGTTTCATTCTAACAGACAATGCAATCTACATTCGGAAGAGAGTTTCATTGTACACCTGTAAGACCTAACCAATCACTTACATATGTTAGAACAATATTTTTGATAGGCTTTCTTTTTTTTCCCTCAATGAAATCAGAAAAAGACTCTTAGCTAATTCTAAGCCTTATCAAACTAATCAACATTAGATGGTCCATAGAGGAGAGGAAAGCATGCAAGATCTACATTCCTTTAAAGATAATCATCTTAAGCATGGGCGTCTCTAGGCCATTTTTTTGGGGGGCCTTCTACTCAGCCCTCCTAAAAATTCTGCGATTCTCTATAAACTATACACAGTCCCCTTTAAATTTCTTATGAAAACGACGGCATATTCGGCTCCTCAACGTCTTTCACCGCGTCCTTCAATCCCCAGACTGCAGCGTCACAGAGCAAGGATCAGAGGACAAGTGTGTGTGTGATCAGGAAGACTCGTATTTGGCTTGTTCAGTACTCAAATGTTATACACATCTATGCAATACAGTGAAATGTTGCAAGAAGTTTACCATCCTACACTGTTAGTCAAATGTTTATTTTATTTTATTTTATTTTATTTTATTTTTTATTTTTTTACTATTATACCCTCATTGAGGGCTGAGCCTCCCTTAAATGAAAATCCTAGAATTGCCCCTGATCTTAAGATACCCACACCTGAACTGTTTGTAGCACTTTGGTTAAAATACTTGTGTTGAAGTTGAACACCCTCTTTAAGTTTATAAATCTGTGTCTCTGCTCCTGCTTTTAGTCCAGTCCCAGTTTCTGCTCCTGTTCTTTGCTTTGTTCATGATCATGTTACTCTCCTTGATTCGTCAATCTCAGAGTGGACTCTTTCTCAGTGACACTCTCTGCCTTCTTTTTTTAACAATCCCAAGCTCTACTACTTCCCCTGTGGTGGTCTCTGTGGCGGTCATCTGTCCCTGGTGACATTCTGTCTTTAATATCAGATCCTGTCTCTGTTTCAGGACCCACTCCAGAAACCTTACTCTGTCAGGTTCATGTTTCTGCCCCCAGCTCTGTCTTTCCTCTTGTTCCTTGTGTTTCCAGAGCTTGAAACTACATTCTGTGCAATACATTAGGTTTGACCAAAAACAAATCTATACAGGTTTGTTCTGTTTCAACAATAAAACTGGACCAACAGCAGTAAATATTTTAATTCTGATCTCACACAATTAAACAGAAATCTGTGTAATAGGATAGTGCTCAACTTCATATCTTTACACTGCATGTAGAGTATCATGTTTGCTAGAAGGCTAACTGCACAGTATACTGACTGTATACTGTATATGTTTTGCAATTATTGTATTTTTGATCTTATACATAGTATTTCATAGGGTTTTGTTTTTAATGACCAGCCAACAGGATAACACAAGGCTAACGAATTATATTGTGAACCGTCCACTTTAATAGGAACATCTGTACACCTAGCTCATTTATGCAGTTATCGAATCAGCCAATAAATTGGCAGCAGCACTGTGCATAAAATCCGCACTGTACAGGTCATACAAGAAGAAAAAAAATGCTACCGGTGTAAAATGCAGTACTCACAAATCAAAAAATAATATTATATGGCTAGTACTAATAATGTTGTATATGAAAAAAAGATAATAATTTTTTGAACGTTTAAATGAATAAAATTACGTTGAATTGAATTGATTTGAAATAGACTACAAATTGTGTACATTTATACTGGACCAGCAAATATTACAAAAATAAGTCAGGTCAAAGTGCTGTACTATTAGAGGTAACAAAAATAAAGCACAGAAGAAGCAGCATGCCTGACATTTATTTTTATGGAATTTTATGGAACCGTGACACAAAAAACTGATCAGGCCATTTTGTGTCATTTATTTGCAATTAACTTTTAGATATCTTATAAATGATTTTCACATTTACCACTTTCATGACCTTCAATCATGTGTGAAAAGTACTTCAAAAATGGGGAAAAAGTTTTTCTTTCTTTCTTTCTTTCTTTCTTTCTTTCTTTCTTTCTTTCTTTCTTTCTTTCTTTCTTTCTTTGTTTTTATGTTTGTTTATTTATTGCTAATGTTAATAAAAATGCATTATGTAAGTGGTTAAGACGTTTGAGCCCTAGCAAAATCTAAACCCAATCAAAATCTTGTACAACTTGTCCTGTGAGATCAAAGTTCAAGAATACAGCAACTATGTGTAAATAATAATTTAACTGAACCGCCACTGGAATAATTAAACCACCACCAACAATACTAATACTAATACTACTAATAATAATAATTTCCATGGTAAGCAGTTTTTATTCAGGAAGCCTGCAGCTTAATATTTAGTGTTTCATTTATGTCTTCATATTACATCTGCTTTAATTAATCAGGACAGTCGGACTATCAGTGTTTTACCTGAACTTTAGGCTCTGTGGTAATTGTAGGTCCACTGAGGACGTTGTGATGTGGAGTAGTGTTGACAACAATGCACTAACTTCTGGACTTTGGGTTCCTAATACAACATGCCTCTACAGTATATATACTGATGGCTAAAACAGACTCTCTCACACTCACAGCTCACAGCTGACATCTGAGAAAACAAACAGGTAATGAAACAAGCTTGATTATAATCCTGACCATGTACACTTATTTTAATATGTAATCTGCAAAAATATTTTTTCATTTGTTTAGAACCCTTGGATCATCTTAAGAACCATGAAGGTGCTTGTGGTACTTGTGTTGGCTGTAGCCACAGGTATTTCAGTTATATATATATATATATATATATATATATATATATATATATATAATTTCTGCAAAAACCTAACACCAACATACAAAGAAAGATCCTTAAACCAACTGAAATTATTTGCTTCCTTCACCAGGCTGCCAAGCCAACTTGTTCTATGCTGATGAGCCCAAACCACAGCTGGAGCAACTGACTGATGCTTTCTGGGACTATGTTGCCAAGGCAACACACACTGCTGAGGACACAATGAAAATGATTAGAGAGTCTCAACTCGGCCAGGAAGTCAAGTAAGTTAACAAAACTGTTGCTGTTTTGCTGTCTTGTTGTACGTCAAGTCTTTTGTCTTATATGTATTGTTCTTTTTTTTCTCTCTACAGTACTAGAATAACAGAAGGTGCCAATGTGGCCAGTCAGTATGCTGTCACTCTCCAGAAACAAGTCAACCCTCTGGCCCAGGAAATCATGACCAAAATCACCAAGGAGGCTGAAGTTCTGAAGGAGCGTCTCGAGCAGGATCTGACCACTGTGACGGACAAACTGGAGCCCTTTGCTGATGAGCTGAAGACCCAAGTTCAGCAGAAAGTGGAGGAGCTGAGACTAGCTGTGGCTCCCTACGCTGAGTCCTTTGACTCTGAAGCTCTGAAAACTGCCGTGGTGCAGAAGACCGAGGAGCTGAGGGGAAGTGTGGAGGAGAAAGTGAAGGAGCTGCAGTCCAAGCTGGAGCCCTACAGTGATGAACTCAGACAGAAAGTAGATCAGCATCTGCAGGAATTCCAGAAAACCGTGGCCCCTCTGACTGAGGATCTTCAGGCCAAGGTTGCTGAGAGAGCTGCTTTGGTTCAGCAGGGTCTGGCTCCCTATGCTGAGGAATGGAAAGAGAAACTGGACCCCTATGCCCAAAACCTGAAGGACCAGCTCACCTCTCTTTATGAGTCCTACATCAACACCAACTAAACACTCCAAACACCATTTCATTCATTAGGCTGTGTTTTTGCTGATGTAAACTATCTATCAGACTGAAATAACTTGCATGAATAAAGCAATTGATCCTTAACCAACAGTTTACTGCCTCTCCTTTCCACCTTAATGTTGTAAAAAATACTAGCTGATTTTAACAAAAAATGGCCATTCTACATTTAAAACTGATAAACAAAACAGTCAGATAAAAAACTATTTCAACAATTATTTGTTAACTGTCCAATTTAATGGATTAATCACTACATTTTTGTAGTTTACATTATCTACTGTAGCTTACTTTCTCTTTGTTAAAGAAATTTGCAAAATATCTGATGATCCACATTAGAAAACGAAGCATTGTCAGCTTCAACACAAACAAAAAACAAACCAAGAGCACCCGGCAACCTGGGTTTAATTATAAATACCTTGTGTAACCATGATGTAGCTATTTGAGAATATGTGACATGTAAAAAAAAAAAAGTATAGGAACAAATATTTACTTTAATTTATCTTAAGACTAATAGTTACTATTTCATTGCATATCCTTATCTGTATGAAGACAGTGTCCTGCTGACATCACCAAACTGGATTTTTTTTCTCCACAGCTCTCACAGTGTTTTTGTCATCAACTGCTGTTGATTTCCTTTGCTGACCTGTTTGAGATCTGGTTGTTAGAACACCAGTGGTTTCTATCTTTTTCAGAGCATTCAAATTGTTGTATTGGCTATGCCCAGTGCTTGTTCAATGACTCTGATTGTTTTCCCTCTTGTCTTAGTTTCAAAATGGCTCGCTTTTCTCCTATAGACAGCTTTCTAGTCTTCATCTTGGTTTATCCTTTTTAACAACAAATGCCATCTTCACAAGTGAAACCCAGAGCTCAAACCACAAGTAGATTTTCAGTGCTAATAATTTTTTAAGCAATCATTCTAACAGGGCACACCTGGGCAACAAGAAATACCTCAGTGAAATGTTCCAGTATTTTTGATCACTTGAAAAATGGGTCAGTTCAAACATGTAGGTGCCATGTAGACGTACGACTCAGGAATTAAATTAAAAAAATCCTTTAAACCCAAACAAATGTCTTCAGTGTACAGCAAAAACAAAATAGTTAATACTTTTACGTATTAACTATTTTGTTTTTGCTGTACACTGAAGACATTTGTATTTAACTATTAACTATTTTGAAGGCATTTGTTTGGGTTTAAAGGAAGAATATGAAATGATACACCAGAATTTCACCATAATGATTAAAGACATTTTAATTACTTTAAAGTAATACTTTTGGAAGGTACTGTTTGATTATATTAACCATATCATCTGCAAGTACTATACATTTTCAGCAAATTTCTCATTTTCAGCAAAAGGAAACCTGTTTGAAAAGTCCACCAGCCTAGCTTGAACTACATTTTTTCTTGACCATTTAGGAAACTAACCAAAGTCTAGTTCAACTAAGCAAGTTCAAAGTTCACGACTCTTTAGCAGAAATATTTCAGAATCTTTAGTGTAACCGTGAGTTTAAAAAAAAAAAAAAACGTAATTGTGGCTATTTTTTATATATATAAAATAAAAGTGGTTGCATAAAATCCTTTAATAACTAAAGCTAATTACTTTATTATTGCAAATAATTTGTTTTGTTAAATTTAAGGAAGTTGAAGCTTGGTGATTGAATTTTTACCTGTGTCTGCATGTTGTCTATGCTTTTATTACACCATGAGTGTCAGAGGTTTATTGGCACCTTACCTGAACCTCGGCTTTGTGGTAACTGTTGGTCCATTTAGGAGGTTATGATGTGGAGTAGTGTTGACAGCAGAGCACTACGTCCTGGACTTTGGGTTTTCAATATAACTCATGTCTCTCTACAGTATATATACTGAGTAGTATGCTAGACTGTGTGCACACACACACACACACACAGTTGGCTTCTGTCAAAGCAGGTAAGAAAAGCTTGTACTGTTCTATTTTTTGTGTTGTTACTGTCTATTTGTTTGGTTTATTCAATCATACATTTTTTTAAAATTTATTTACAGACATAAAGGCAAGAATTATGAAGGTCTTTTTGGTTCTGGTTCTGGTTCTGGCTGTTTTCACAGGTATCATGATTTTCTTGCATGCAATTTAACTTGCAAGCTGTGAATTTTTTTTTTATCTATCTTGTCACTACACTACCCTTTACCCTCAAAGAGAGATAATATTGTATCAACTGAAGTTGTTTGGTTCCTTCACCAGGCTGCCAAGCCAACTTGCTCTATGCTGATGAGCCCAAACCACAGCTGGAGCAACTGACTGATGCTTTCTGGGACTATGTCGCCAAGGCAACACACACTGCTGAAGACACACTAAAAATGATTAGAGAGTCTCAACTCGGCCAGGAAGTCAAGTAAGTTAACAGAATTGTGTATACTCTCTTGATTGTGTCTCAAGTCCTTTCATATTTATCTATAATTTTTCTAATTTTACTTCATAGTACTAGAATTAAAGAAGGTGCCAATGTGGCCAGTCAGTATGCTGTGACTCTTCAAAAAGAAGCACGCCCTCTGGCCCAGGACTTCATGACCATAATCACCAAGGAGGCTGAAGTTCTGAAGGAGCGTCTCGAGCAGGATCTGACCACTGTGAAGGACAAACTGGCGCCCTATGCTGATGAGCTGAATACCCAAATTCAGCAGAAATTGGAGGAGCTGAGACTAGCTGTGGCTCCCTACGCTGAGTCCTTTGACTCTGAAGCTCTGAAAAGTACCGTGGTGCAGAAGACCGAGGAGCTGAGGGGAAGTGTGGAGGAGAAAGTGAAGGAGCTGCAGTCCAAGCTGGAGCCCTACAGTGATGAAATCAGACAGAAAGTAGATCAGCATCTGCAGGAATTCCAGAAAACCGTGGCCCCTCTGACTGAGGATCTTCAGGCCAAGGTTGCTGAGAAAGCTGCTTTGGTTCAGCAGGGTCTGGCTCCCTATGCTGAGGACCTGAGGGAGAAACTGGACCCCTATGCCCAAAACCTGAAGGACCAGCTCACCTCTCTTTATGAGTCCTACATCAACACCAACTAAACACTCCAAACTTTTCACTCATTGGACTATGTTTTTACAGTAATGAAAACTGACTAAACTGTTGTTCTTCAATTATAATATGTATTCAAAAAATACATAAAAAAAAGCTGTGTTAACTTGATGAAGAATTTTCTCCTGACTGGATCATGGGAACATCAGTATTAGAATTTATCTATGTATTAATGTCGTGCTGCCAATGTAATGTAGTGTTTATACTTGTGGACACTTTTTAAAACTATAGAATGTGTGACTAAAGCAATAATAGATGTCTGTTTCTTGTGTTCATCCTGTACTAAAACATCTGCCACACTGAACCTGCTAAACATTTGTTATTTGCAAAAAAGAAAACTAAATGGCATCTATAGCTGTAAATCAGTCTACTAAAAGTTTTGTTTTTACAGATTTATTTAATCTAATAGTCTGGACTTACTACTAGTTCTCTGGTGTCCATATCAGCTATGTAAAAGCAAACTGCAATTAGTGTATTTGTGGACAAAAATTAATAAAAGATGTCCACAAATCTTGTGAAGCTGACAGTATGTGAAGAATTCTTAAAAAAAAACAACACAACAACAACAACAACAACAAAACATTCTGTGCCAGTGATGTTTACTGATGATCCTCATCAGAAAGTGGATTGAAAATCATTTCACAAGTAGTAGGCTATTATTATGTTATTTTTGAAATGAGAGGAATGATCATAGGCATATATACTATAGAACAGTAGTAGCCACTGTTTGAACTAGTAACCTGCCCTCCAAAGCTGAGTACAGCCTGCTCTAGTCTCCTCTGCCATAATAAGTATAGTCCATTCTCCAGTGCAAGCAGTTTTCTGAAAGTATTAAAGAAGGATTTATACAGAGAACTCAACTACACTTGAACTTTGTGGTATTTTGGCTAATATAATGCATCACAAGCAAGTAATTATGGGTCTCATGCTTGCCATTGATGCCTATATTGAATAGTGCAGTCTGCTATACCATATGGGTCCAAGCAACCATGAAATCTACCTTGTGTTACAGGGTTGAACTTTAAACACGTGTAAGAATCATAAAACCAAGCACAACCAAATAGAAAGCTTTTTGCCACACTTTATATCACTGTTTTTTAATCTCCACAGAGAACCTCTTACCTCAAAAAGATACACAAGCAGGGAGTCACTTCTTGTGTTTGGAAATAGGTTATTATCGTACTGACCCCATTTACTACAACAGATGCTTGCACTTTAATAATGTTACTCTGGACACAACACTACCTGCTTTTTCCCAATATGTAGACTGTAACCCCAGGGGAAATAGAACTATTGATTTACTGTATGCCAATGTAAAGGACGCATACAGGGCCACCCCGCTACCAGCACTGGGGAAAGCAGACCACAACCTTATTCTGCTTCAGCCTCACTATAAACCAAGAGTCAGGAGACTACCCACAACCACAACCACACGCTCTTTCAGGAAGTGGTCTCCTGAGGCAGAGCAGATACTGAGAGACTGCTTTGGGGACACAGACTGGGATATACTGCAGGGGTCGCACAGTGGGAACTTCTGTATGGACATTGTTGTTCCTGTAAGAACTGTACATTGCTATGCAAACAACAAGCCCTGAATCACAAGTGACATCAAGGGACTTCTGAACCAGAAAAAGAGGGCCTTTAGGGATGGTGATCAGCAGGAGCTTAAGTTTGTGCAGAGGGAACTAAAAGTCCAGCTCAGGGAGGCGAAGGAGCAGTACAGGAAGAAACTGGAACAAATGTTGCAGAATAACAGCATGAAGGAAGTGTAGAGAGGGATGAAGAAAATAACCAGATGCAGCTCGAAGCGGGGTGACACCAATGAAGGAGGTGTGGGAATTGCGAACCAGCTGAACAATTTCTTCAACGGATTTGATGACCCCAACTCACACACACCTCAGTACACTGCATCCCCCACCCACACTTCTGCTTCCAATCTACCCACTGAGACCAACTGTAGCACAGAGGAGGAGAATATCCCTCCACCCACTATCACAGCAGCCCAGGTATGCGGAGAGTTGAGGAGGCTCCGTCCCAGCAAAGCTGCGGGTCTTAATGGAGTATCTCCACAACTACTGAAGGCCTGCGCAATGGAGCTGGGAGACCCTCTACAGCGCATCTTTAACTTGAGCCAAGCGCAGGAGAGGGTACCTTGGCGGTGGAAAATGTCCTGCATCATCCCAGTCCCAAAGAAGCCACTCCCTGGAGAGCTGAATGACTTCAGGCCAGTCGCCCTGAAGTCTCACATAATGAAGACCATGGAGCGGGTGCTGCTACACCACATTAGGCCACAGGTCCACCACGCCCTCGACCCTCTGCAGTTTGCATACCAGGAGTGGGAGTGGGAGTGGAGGATGCCATCACCTACATGCTACACAGATCTTTCTCTCACCTGGACAGCGGCAGCATGGCTGTGAGAATAACATTTTTGGACTTCTCCAGTACATTCAACACCATCCAGCCGCTGCTCCTCAGAGATAAACTAACAGAAATGTGAGTAAGCTCACATCTGGTCGTGTGGATCACAGACTACCTGACAGGCAGGCCTCAGTACATGCGAGTGGCGGATTGCAGATCTGACACTGTGGTCAGCAGTACTGGAGCACCACAAGAGACTGTGCTCTCTCCGGTCCTGTTCACCCTGTACATGTCGGACTTTCAGTATAACTCCAAGTTCTGCCACATGCAAAAGTTCGCGGACAACACTGCCATCATTGGCTGTATCAGGAAGGGACAATCAGTCTACAATGCATGTCCTTGGACTGGGAAAGAAAACCAAAGTAGCCAGAGTAAATCCCCAATGTTCAAAGGGAAATGCAAACTCCACGCACACAGAGGAATTTGAGCCACCAGTGTGACAGGCAAACATGCTAACCACTAGGCCCCACCTGAACCATATACAAACCTTGAAAATATATTTATATTTTTCTTATTCATACATACATACCACTGGCTTGAGGAATCCTTAAGATATGAACCTGTGAAACACATTTAAAGTGTTCGTAAAACATCCCTTTGGGGTTTTTTTGGTTCAGATGGTTCCCTGAATTATCTAGAAATGCAGCAGAAAAAACCCAGAGGAATTTGGATGTATTACAAATGGCTAGTAATTCATGTATGGCAGATTTCAACATTCATTAAACTGTCATTAGTACAGTTTATCTTGTGAAATCTGCGGAAAAAAACTCAACAGTTTTAAATGCTCCTCATAAAGTTTATGGTGCTTTAGCAGAAGAAATTATTATCCCAGTTTGACATTTTAAGACACACAAATGTGTGATTTTCTTTATTTTCATGTATACATTTTATATACTTCATATATATACTTTAAGTGTATTCCTGAGGCCTATATTTTGTTTATTTTCTTTTGCCGTCTTACTAAAGCTATTTATTATTATTGTTGTTGTTGATGATGATAATAAAAAAAAATAAATAAAATAATAATAATAATAATAATAATAATAATAATAATAATAATGAGTAGTTTAATATATAAATGCAAGTAAGCAAGAGATTCATAGTCAGGACAGGTAGAGGACACAAACAGGTGGACAGGTTTGAAAAATGTAGGTTTTTTTTGCCAATGATATTTGCTAAAATAACATGGAACAGTTTTATTGTTTTCCATAGATTAGGTTACAGTTTTAGAGGTAGTCAGTGGAATTGGAAAGAAATCCTTAAAATTAGCTTTCCTCTTTTTAGGTGGCATTAGACTGTGGCAGAAAAAAAAATTCATCAGGTAATGATGAATTGGTATTAAGGGCCCAAACTGTGCCAGAAAAAAAAATATTCGCCATACCAACCTCCACCAGCCTGCACTGTTGACACAAGGCCTGCTGAATTTGGGCCTGTATCTGCATGATGTCATGCATTGCACTGCTGTCCCACGCCATGAGTGGCTGATTAGACAGTTGCATGATGTACAAGTTTACATATATATCCATTTCAGTTTTACATAGTTAATATTATATTCTAATGAAGTAATTATAATATAGGACTCCATACATATCACCATGCTGATCATGGCTATTAGTTTGTTGGTTGGTAGATCTAGATTTGGGAGTCTTTACATTTTGGAAATATCTGGATTAAAATTACTGTAAAATGTGTTAAACCCAGACAACTTGTACAACCTGCTAGATTTGTGGGCTCAAAGTTCAAGACTCCAGCTGGCACAAACAAGAAGTTCAAATGAGCCTCCTTTATTATCATATCATGTATCAGGACTTGATTTAAATGCAATGAATAATGAGTTATGATGAATAGGGTTACATAAAAACAATGAGGACTAAAGAAATATTTTCATTACTCATACCTATTTTTTTTTCAATACAAAAAATAACTAAATTCAGGATAGCTTTAATTTAATCACTGATCCTTTACCCATGTCTGCATGTTATCTGACCTTTTATTAGGCCATGACAGTCAGACATCTATCAGGGTGCTAAGTGAACTTTAGGCTCTGTGATAACTAATGGTCTACGGTGGTTATGATGTGGAGTATTGTTGACAGCAGTGCACTGCCTCCTGGACTTTGGGTTTTCCAATACAACACACACCTCTCTCCAGTATATATACTGACATCTACAACAGCCCCACTCACTGCTGGCATCTAAAGAGCAAAGAGCTCAAGGTAAGAGAAAGTTTATATTGTTGGTACTGTTATGTTGTTATATTGATTGTATTGTTCCTGTCTACATATTTATGCAATTTATCACATACATTATAAATAAATGCATACTGTACCACTTTTTACAGAATTGAACCAAGAACCATGAAGGTCTTTGTAGTACTGGCTCTGGCTGTGTTTACAGGTAACTTTATAGCTTAGATTTAAATTTCTGTAGCTATTTATATACAGTATATATTGGTAACGCATAATTCAACACATTCAGAAATATATATATGAATGTATCCCTTAAGCCAACTGAAGTTATTTGCTTCCTTCACCAGGCTGCCAAGCCAACTTGCTCTATGCTGATGAGCCCAAACCACAGCTGGAGCAACTGACTGATGCTTTCTGGGACTATGTCGCCAAGGCAACACACACTGCTGAGGACACACTAAAAATGATTAGAGAGTCTCAACTCGGCCAGGAAGTCAAGTAAGTTAACAGAATTGTGCATACTCTCTTGATTGTGTCTCAAGTCCTCCTTTCTTATTTATGTTTGATTCTCCTTATTTTACTTCATAGTACTAGAATTACAGAAGGTGCCAATGTGGCCAGTGAGTATGCTGTGACTCTTCAGAAACAAGTGAGCCCCCTGGCCCAGGACTTCATGACCAAAATCACCAAAGAGGTTGAAGTACTGAAGGAGCGTCTCGAGCAGGATCTGACCACTGTGAAGGACAAACTGGCGCCCTATTCTGATAATCTGAAGACCCAAATTCAGCAGAAATTGGAGGAACTGAGAGTAGCTGTGGCTCCCTACGCTGAGTCCTTTGACTCTGAAGCTCTGAAAACTATTGTGCTACAGAAGACCGAGGAGCTGAGGGGAAGTGTGGAGGAGAAAGTGAAGGAGCTGCAGTCCAAGATGGAGCCCTACACTGATGAATTCAGACAGAAAGTAGATCAGCATCTGCAGGAATTCCAGAAGACCGTGGCCCCTCTGACTGAGGATCTTCAGGCCAAGGTTGCTGAGAGAGCTGCTTTGGTTCAGCAGGGTCTGGCTCCCTATGCTGAGGACCTGAGGGAGAAACTGGACCCCTATGCCCAAAACCTGAAGGACCAGCTCACCTCTCTTTATGAGTCCTACATCAACACCAACTAAACACTCCAAACACCACTTTTCACTCATTGGACTATGTTTTTACAGTAATGAAAACTGACAAAACTGTTGTTCTGCAGTTATAATATGTATCCAAAAAATAACAAGCTGTGTTAACTTGATGAAGAATTTTCTCCTGACTGGATCACGGGAACATCAATATTAGAATTTATCTATGTATTAATGTCGTGCTGCCAATGTAATGTAGTGTTTATCCTTGTGGACACTTTTTAAAACCATGGAGTGTTTGACTGAAGCAATAATATATGTCTTCTTCTTGTGTTCGTCCTGTAATAAAACATCTCTCAAACTGAAGGTGTAAAAAATTTGTTATTTCCAAAAAAGAAACTAAATGACTTCTGTATCTGTAAATTAGTCTACTAAAAGATTTATTTAATCTAATATTCTGGGCCTACTACTAGTTCATATCAGCTATGTTACACTAAATATATAAAAGCAAGCAGCTATTAGTGCATTTGCAAACAAAAATTAATAAAGGATGTCCGCAAATCTTGTGAAGCTGACAGTATGTGAGAAATTCTTAAAAAAAACAAGAAGACTACAACACAACATTTTGTGCCAGTGATGTTTACTGATGATCTTCTTATCAGAAACTGGATTGAAACTTAATCATTTCACAAGTAGTAGCCTATTATGTTATTTGGGAAATGAGAGGAACATATGATAGGCATATATACCATAGAAGCTACCACTGTTGGAACTACTGGTAACCTGCTCTCCAAAGCTGAGGACAGCCTACTCTAGTCTCCTCTGCCATGATTTGCTATTCTCCAGTACAAGCAGTTTTCTGAAAGTATTAAAGAAGGATTTATACAGAGAACTCAACTATGCTTGAGATTTGTGGTATTTTGGCTAATATCATGCATCAGAAGCAAGTAATTATGGGTCTCATGCCTGCCATTGATGCCTATATTGAATTGTTGGTTGCCTCACCAGATGAAGCACTACCCCAAGATGGGGGAGGGACAGGTCGCCAGTCCATCACAGGGCCACACATATAGACAGAACCTCCTACCTCAAAAAGATACGCGAGCAGAGAGAGTCACTTCTTGTGTTTAGAAATGGGTTATCATCTTACCAACCCCAAATAGTACAACAGATTCTTGCACTTGTCTCTGTGAGTGAGGCTGAGACACAGACTTTTCCAGAATAAGGCTAGGGAGCAGCATGGTGCCACAACTGCATGGGGTGTGTGGCCCTCTAGTGTAAGATCTGAATCATTGTCATTTGTTGGTTTGGTCAGACAGTCTAGCAATCAGCTACACTAACCATCAGAGTCTCACATGTCTGAGTAGCTCACTCATCCTTACACAGAATGTCATCAGCGTATGTATATAGTTACCCTCTTTGAGGACAATTGCTTTGCTAGGGATTTAGAACGGTGGTTGTTAAGACAAAGTGCACGAGATGGACTATTTTTGCTTTGCAAGCAATCATCACTGTATAAATCTGATTCTAACACCTACTGGATGTCATTATAAATGGTCAGTAATCTCTGAATAATGGGAAAGAGCTGGGGAGATTGAATGCAGGTTGTATTGTTGTATGTGTTGTCGGATGACTTGATTATTTTTCAATAGTTACATCTGCCTCTGATTATTCTCATATACCTGTGTATATGCTTGTTACCTTCCCCTGATATGGTAACAGTCTGTGACCAGGTACTGCCCCTGTTTCTGGTCCTGTCTCTGTTTCAGGATGGATCTGATTTCTCTTGCTTAGGAATAGACTGAGTAGCACTAAAAATCAAAGACGGCAGTCACACCTGGTGTTCTCAGTGGGGCAGCACTACAGTTGTTAATAGTACTGAACACATTGATCATCTGCAGACTCAAAACAAATATGAAGCATATATCCATCCCTCCATCCATACATCCATCCCTCCATCCATACATCCTTCAATCCATCCATCCATCTAACCACCCATCCATCCATGTACTGTAGCACTTAGCCTACACAATTTCAGGGACCTTGGAGCCTATCTTAGAGGATTCTGGGACACCCTGTACAGGGTGCAAACCCATAAGAGGGCACAATTACACACAGTCATTCACACATTATATACAATTTACAAGTGCCAATCAGCCTACAATGCATGTCCTTGGACTGGGAAGGAAACCAAAAAAAGTAGCCAGAGGAAATCCCCAAAGTTCAAAGGGAAAATGCAAACTCCAGGCACACAGAAGAATTTGAGCCCCCATTGTGACAGGCAAACATGCTAACCACTAGGCCCCACCTGAGCCATATACGAACCTTGAAAATATATTTATATTTTTCTTAAGACATACATATATACACTATATTGCCAAAAGTATTCGCTCACCCTTCCAAATAATCAGAATCAGGTGTTCCAATCATTTCCATGGCCACAGGTGTATAAAATCAAGCACCTAGGCATGCAGACTGTTTTTACAAACATTTGTGAAAGAATGGGTCGCTCTCAGGAGCTCAGTGAATTCCAGCGTGGAACTGTGATAGGATACCACCTGTGCAACAAATCCAGTCGTGAAATTTCCTCGCTCCTAAATATTCCCCAGTCAACTGTCAGCTGTATTATAAGAACGTGGAAGTGTTTGGGAACGACAGCAACTCAGCCACGAAGTGGTAGGCCACGTAAACTGACAGAGCGGGGTCAGCGGATGCTGAGGCGCATAGTGCGAAGAGGTCGCCAACTTTCTGCAGAGTCAATCGCTACAGACCTCCAAACTTCATGTGGCCTTCAGATTAGCTCAAGAACAGTGCGCAGAGAGCTTCATGGAATGGGTTTCCATGGCCGAGCAGCTGCATCCAAGCCATACATCACCAAGTGCAATGCAAAGCGTCGGATGCAGTGGTGTAAAGCACGCCGCCACTGGACTCTAGAGCAGTGGAGACGCGTTCTCTGGAGTGACGAATCGCGCTTCTCCATCTGGCAATCTGATGGACGAGTCTGGGTTTGGCGGTTGCCAGGAGAACGGTACTTGTCTGACTGCATTGTGCCAAGTGTAAAGTTTGGTGGAGGGGGGATTATGGTGTGGGGTTGTTTTTCAGGAGCTGGGCTTGGCCCCTTAGTTCCAGTGAAAGGAACTCTGAATGCTTCAGCATACCAAGACATTTTGGACAATTCCATGCTCCCAACTTTGTGGGAACAGTTTGGAGCTGGCCCCTTCCTCTTCCTACATGACTGTGCACCAGTGCACAAAGCAAGGTCCATAAAGACATGGATGACAGAGTCTGTGTGGATGAACTTGACTGGCCTGCACAGAGTCCTGACCTCAACCCAATAGAACACCTTTGGGATGAATTAGTGTGGAGACTGAGAGCCAGGTCTTCTCGTCCAACATCAGTGTGTGACCTCACAAATGCGCTTCTGGAAGAATGGTCAAAAATTCCCATAAACACACTCCTAAACCTTGTGGACAGCCTTCCCAGAAGAGTTGAAGCTGTTATAGCTGCAAAGGGTGGACCAACGTCATATTGAACCCTATGGATTAAGAATGGGATGTCACTTAAGTTCATATGCGAGTCAAGGCAGGTGAACGAGTACTTTTGGCAATATAGTGTATCATTGGCTTGAGGAATCCTTAAGATAAGAACCTGTGAAATGCATATTTAAGGTGTTCGTAAAACATCTCTTTGTTTTTTGTACTAGGCATGAAAATCCCAGAAGATCAGCAGTAGTAGTAATATTCAAACCAGCCTGTCTGATACCAATTTTTTTTTTTTTCTGTATTCTGAACAATACCAGAAACTACTGGCCTGTATCTGCATGACTGTATCTGCATGATGTCATGCATTGCACTGCTGTCCCACCCCATGAGTGGCTTAGACAGCTGCATAAATAGTAGATGTACAGGTTTACATATAGATCCATTTAAATATTACATAATTAATATGTCATAATAAAGTAATTATAATATAAGGCTGTATACATATCACCATTCTGATCATGGCTATTAGTTTGTTGGTTGGTAGATCTAGATTTGGGAGTCTGGGCTTAAGCTGATGAAGAACTGTTGAAAATCTACATTTGACAAACAGCTACAGCTTTAAATAATACATTTTGGAAATATCTGGATTAAAGTTATTGTAAAATGTGTTAAACCCAGACAACTTGTACAACCTGCTAGATTTGTGGGCTCAAAGTTCAAGACTCCAGCTGGCACAAACAAGAAGTTCAAATGAGCCTCCTTTATTATCATATCATGTATCAGGCCAAAAACAGGTCTTGATTTAAGTGAAATGAATAATGGTTTATGATGAATAGGGTTACATAAAAACAACGAGGACTAAAGAAATATTTTCATCACTGATACCATTTTTGTATTTAAATACAAAAAAAATAACTTACTGTTAAATTCAGGATAGCTTTAATTTAATCACTGATCCTTTACCCATGTCTGCATGTTATCTGACCTTTTATTAGGCCATGACAGTCAGACATCTATCAGGGTGCTAAGTGAACTTTAGGCTCTGTGATAACTAATGGTCTACGGTGGTTATGATGTGGAGTATTGTTGACAGCAGTGCACTGCCTCCTGGACTTTGGGTTTTCCAATACAACACACACCTCTCTCCAGTATATATACTGACATCTACAACAGCCCCACTCACTGCTGGCATCTAAAGAGCAAAGAGCTAAAGGTAAGAGAAAGTTTATATTGTTGGTACTGTTATGTTGTTATATTGATTGTATTGTTCCTGTCTACATATTTATGCAATTTATCACATACATTATAAATAAATGCATACTGTACCACTTTTTACAGAATTGAACCAAGAACCATGAAGGTCTTTGTAGTACTGGCTCTGGCTGTGTTTACAGGTAACTTTATAGCTTAGATTTAAATTTCTGTAGCTATTTATATACAGTATATATTGGTAGCGCATCATTCAACACATTCAGGAATATATATATATGAATGTATCCTTTAATCCAACTGAAATTATTTGCTTCCTTCACCAGGCTGCCAAGCCAACTTGCTCTATGCTGATGAGCCCAAACCACAGCTGGAGCAACTGACTGATGCTTTCTGGGACTATGTCGCCAAGGCAACACACACTGCTGAGGACACACTAAAAATGATTAGAGAGTCTCAACTCGGCCAGGAAGTCAAGTAAGTTAACAGAATTGTGTATACTCTCTTGATTGTGTCTCAAGTCCTCCTTTCTTATTTATGTTTGATTCTCCTTATTTTACTTCATAGTACTAGAATTACAGAAGGTGCCAATGTGGCCAGTCAGTATGCTGTGACTCTTCAGAAACAAGTGAGCCCCCTGGCCCAGGACTTCATGACCAAAATCACCAAAGAGGCTAAAGTTCTTAAAGAGCGTCTCGAGCAGGATCTGACCACTGTGAAGGACAAACTGGCGCCCTATTCTGATGAGCTGAAGACCCAAATTCAGCAGAAAGTGGAGGAGCTGAGACTAGCTGTGGCTCCCTATGCTGAGTCCTTTGACTCTGAAGCTTTGAAAAGTACCGTGGTGCAGAAGACCGAGGAGCTGAGGGGAAGTGTGGAGGAGAAAGTGAAGGATCTGCAGTCCAAGCTGGAGCCCTACAGTGATGAACTCAGACAGAAAGTAGATCAGCATCTGCAGGAATTCCAGAAGACCGTGGCCCCTCTGACTGAGGATCTTCAGGCCAAGGTTGCTGAGAGAGCTGCTTTGATTCAGCAGGGTCTGGCTCCCTATGCTGAGGACCTGAGGGAGAAACTGGACCCCTATGCCCAAAACCTGAAGGACCAGCTCACCTCTCTTTATGAGTCCTACATCAACACCAACTAAACACTCCAAAAACCAGTTTTCACTCATTGGACTATGTTTTTACAGTAATGAAAACTGACAAAACTGTTGTTCTGCAGTTATAATATGTATCCAAAAAATAACAAGCTGTGTTAACGAAGAATTTTCTCCTGACTGGATCATGGGAACATCAGTACTAGGATTTATCTATGTATTAATGTCGTGCTGCCAAAGTAATGTAGTGTTTATCCTTGTGGACACTTTTTAAAACCATGGAATGTGTGACTGAAGCAATAATATATGTCTTTTTCTTGTGTTCGTCCTGTAATAAAACATCTCTCAAACTGAAGGTATAAAATATTTGTTATTTGCAAAAAAGAAACTAAATGGCTTCTGTATCTGTAAATTAGTCTACTAGATTTATTTAATCTAATATTCTGGGCCTACGATTGGTTCTCTGGTGTTCAAATCAGCTATGTTACGCTAAATATATAAAAGCAAGCAGCTATTAGTGCATTTGCAAACAAAAATTAATAAAGGATGTTCACAAATCTTGTGAAGTTGATAGTATGTGAGAAATTCTTAAAAAAACAAGAAGACTACAACAAAACATTTTGTGCCAGTGTTTTCAGATGATCTTATCAGAAAGTGGACTGAAAATCATTTCACAAGTAGTAGGCTATTATGTTATTTGGGAAATGAGAGGAACGATCATAGGCATATATACTATAGAAGCTACCACTGTTGGAACTACTGGTAACCTGCTCTCCAAAGCTGAGGACAGCCTACTCTAGTCTCCTCTGCCATGATTTGCTATTCTCCAGTACAAGCAGTTTTCTGAAAGTATTAAAGAAGGATTTATACAGAGAATTCAACTATGCTTGAGATTTGTAGTATTTTGGCTAATATAATGCATCAGAAGCAAGTAATTATGGGTCTCATGCCTACCATTGATGGCTATATTGAATTGTTGGTTGCCTCACCAGATGAAGCACTACCCCAAGATGGGCACTGCCCAAGTGCTCAATAGAATGATGATGTTCTTGTGAGAACTGGCAAGCCAGTTAAAAATAATTCCAGTCTACCCACATTGCTTGCTCTGTGGTAGAACTTGTCAACAACATGCTCTTAGCAGAAGCTCATTCAGTTCTCTGCCAATCTGGTTCATGCAGGACAAGTGTGGTTATTGCAGTCATCTATGACATATGGGTCCAAGCAGCCATGAACTCTATCTTGTGTTCCAGGGTTGAGCTTTAAAGCTGCCACCAAAGAAGCTTAAGAGAGAGAATGCACATACTTAAGAATAATAAAACCAAGCACAACCAAATAGAAAGTTTTTGCAACACTTTAGATCACTGTTTTTTAATCTCCACAAAGAACCATCCATCCATTTTCTATACCCGCTTTATTCCTAATTAGGGTCACGGGGATCTGCTGGAGCCTATCCCAGCACACATTGGGCAAAAGGCAGGGGTACACCCTGGACAGGTCGCCAGTCCAACACAGGGTCACACATATAGACAGACCACAAAGAACCTCCTACCTCAAAAAGATACGCAAGCTGAGAGAGTCACTTCTTGTGTTTAGAAATGGGTTATCATCTTACCAACCCCAAATAGTACAACAGATTCTTGCACTTGTCTCTGTGAGTGAGGCTGAGACACAGACTTTTCCAGAATAAGGCTAGGGAGCAGCATGGTGCCACAGCTGCATGGGGCTGTGTGGCCCTCTAGTGTAAGATCTGAATCATTGTCATTTGTTGGTTTGGTCAGACAGTCTAGCAATCAGCTACACTAACCATCAGAGTCTCACATGTCTGAGTAGCTCACTCATCCTTACACAGAATGTCATCAGCGTATGTATATAGTTACCCTCTTTGAGGAGAATTGCTTTGCTAGGGATTTAGAACGGTGGTTGTTAAGACAAAGTGCACGAGATGGACTATTTTTGCTTTGCAAGCAATCATCACTGTATAAATCTGATTCTAACACCTACTGGATGTCATTATAAATGGTCAGTAATCTCTGAATAATGGGAAAGAGCTGGGGAGATTGAATGCAGGTTGTATTGTTGTATGTGTTGTCTGATGACTTGATTATTTTTCAATAGTTACATCTGCCTCTGATTATTCTCATATACCTGTGTATATGCTTGTTACCTTCCCCTGATATGGTAACAGTCTGTGACCAGGTACTGCCCCTGTTTCTGGTCCTGTCTCTGTTTCAGGATGAATCTGATTTCTCTTGCTTAGGAATAGACTGAGTAGCACTAAAAATCAAAGACGGCAGTCACACCTGGTGTTCTCAGTGGGGCAGCACTACAGTTGTTAATAGTACTGAACACATTGATCATCTGCAGACTCAAAACAAATATGAAGCATATATCCATCCCTCCATCCATACATCCATCCCTCCATCCATACATCCTTCAATCCATCCATCCATCTAACCACCCATCCATCCATGTACTGTAGCACTTAGCCTACACAATTTCAGGGACCCTGGAGCCTATCTTAGAGGATTCTGGGACACCCTGTACAGGGTGCAAACCCATAAGAGGGCACAATTACACACAGTCATTCACACGTTATATACAATTTACAAGTGCCAATCAGCCTACAATGCATGTCCTTGGACTGGGAAGGAAACCAAAAAAAGTAGCCAGAGGAAATCCCCAAAGTTCAAAGGGAAAATGCAAACTCCAGGCACACAGAAGAATTTGAGCCCCCATTGTGACAGGCAAACATGCTAACCACTAGGCCCCACCTGAGCCATATACGAACCTTGAAAATATATTTATATTTTTCTTAAGACATACATATATATGATTGGCTTGAGGAATCCTTAAGATAAGAACCTGTGAAATGCATATTTAAGGTGTTCGTAAAACATCCCTTTGTTTTTTTGTACTAGGCATGAAAATCCCAGAAGATCAGCAGTAGTAGTAATATTCAAACCAGCCTGTCTGATACCAATTTTTTTTTTTCTGTATTCTGAACAATACCAGAAACTACTGGCCTGTATCTGCATGATTGTATCTGCATGATGTCATGCATTGCACTGCTGTCCCACCCCATGAGTGGCTTAGACAGCTGCATAAATAGTAGATGTACAGGTTTACATATAGATCCATTTAAATATTACATAATTAATATGTCATAATAAAGTAATTATAATATAAGGCTGTATACATATCACCATTCTGATCATGGCTATTAGTTTGTTGGTTGGTAGATCTAGATTTGGGAGTCTGGGCTTAAGCTGATGAAGAACTGTTGAAAATCTACATTTGACAAACAGCTACAGCTTTAAATAATACATTTTGGAAATATCTGGATTAAAGTTATTGTAAAATGTGTTAAACCCAGACAACTTGTACAACCTGCTAGATTTGTGGGCTCAAAGTTCAAGACTCCAGCTGGCACAAACAAGAAGTTCAAATGAGCCTCCTTTATTATCATATCATGTATCAGGCCAAAAACAGGTCTTGATTTAAGTGAAATGAATAATGGTTTATGATGAATAGGGTTACATAAAAACAACGAGGACTAAAGAAATATTTTCATCACTGATACCATTTTTGTATTTAAATACAAAAAAAATAACGTACTGTTAAATTCAGGATAGCTTTAATTTAATCACTGATCCTTTACCCATGTCTGCATGTTATCTGACCTTTTATTAGGCCATGACAGTCAGACATCTATCAGGGTGCTAAGTGAACTTTAGGCTCTGTGATAACTAATGGTCTACGGTGGTTATGATGTGGAGTATTGTTGACAGCAGTGCACTGCCTCCTGGACTTTGGGTTTTCCAATACAACACACACCTCTCTCCAGTATATATACTGACATCTACAACAGCCCCACTCACTGCTGGCATCTAAAGAGCAAAGAGCTAAAGGTAAGAGAAAGTTTATATTGTTGGTACTGTTATGTTGTTATATTGATTGTATTGTTCCTGTCTACATATTTATGCAATTTATCACATACATTATAAATAAATGCATACTGTACCACTTTTTACAGAATTGAACCAAGAACCATGAAGGTCTTTGTAGTACTGGCTCTGGCTGTGTTTACAGGTAACTTTATAGCTTAGATTTAAATTTCTGTAGCTATTTATATACAGTATATATTGGTAGCGCATCATTCAACACATTCAGGAATATATATATATGAATGTATCCTTTAATCCAACTGAAGTTATTTGCTTCCTTCACCAGGCTGCCAAGCCAACTTGTTCTATGCTGATGAGCCCAAACCACAGCTGGAGCAACTGACTGATGCTTTCTGGGACTATGTCGCCAAGGCAACACACACTGCTGAGGACACACTAAAAATGATTAGAGAGTCTCAACTCGGCCAGGAAGTCAAGTAAGTTAACAGAATTGTGTATACTCTCTTGATTGTGTCTCAAGTCCTCCTTTCTTATTTATGTTTGATTCTCCTTATTTTACTTCATAGTACTAGAATTACAGAAGGTGCCAATGTGGCCAGTCAGTATGCTGTGACTCTTCAGAAACAAGTGAGCCCCCTGGCCCAGGACTTCATGACCAAAATCACCAAAGAGGCTAAAGTTCTTAAAGAGCGTCTCGAGCAGGATCTGACCACTGTGAAGGACAAACTGGCGCCCTATTCTGATGAGCTGAAGACCCAAATTCAGCAGAAAGTGGAGGAGCTGAGACTAGCTGTGGCTCCCTATGCTGAGTCCTTTGACTCTGAAGCTTTGAAAAGTACCGTGGTGCAGAAGACCGAGGAGCTGAGGGGAAGTGTGGAGGAGAAAGTGAAGGAGCTGCAGTCCAAGCTGGAGCCCTACAGTGATGAACTCAGACAGAAAGTAGATCAACATCTGCAGGAATTCCAGAAGACCGTGGCCCCTCTGACTGAGGATCTTCAGGCCAAGGTTGCTGAGAGAGCTGCTTTGATTCAGCAGGGTCTGGCTCCCTATGCTGAGGACCTGAGGGAGAAACTGGACCCCTATGCCCAAAACCTGAAGGACCAGCTCACCTCTCTTTATGAGTCCTACATCAACACCAACTAAACACTCCAAAAACCAGTTTTCACTCATTGGACTATGTTTTTACAGTAATGAAAACTGACAAAACTGTTGTTCTGCAGTTATAATATGTATTCAAAAAATAACAAGCTGTGTTAACTTGATGAAGAATTTTCTCCTGACTGGATCATGGGAACATCAGTACTAGGATTTATCTATGTATTAATGTCGTGCTGCCAAAGTAATGTAGTGTTTATCCTTGTGGACACTTTTTAAAACCATGGAATGTGTGACTGAAGCAATAATATATGTCTTTTTCTTGTGTTCGTCCTGTAATAAAACATCTCTCAAACTGAAGGTATAAAATATTTGTTATTTGCAAAAAAGAAACTAAATGGCTTCTGTATCTGTAAATTAGTCTACTAGATTTATTTAATCTAATATTCTGGGCCTACGATTGGTTCTCTGGTGTTCAAATCAGCTATGTTACGCTAAATATATAAAAGCAAGCAGCTATTAGTGCATTTGCAAACAAAAATTAATAAAGGATGTTCACAAATCTTGTGAAGTTGATAGTATGTGAGAAATTCTTAAAAAAACAAGAAGACTACAACAAAACATTTTGTGCCAGTGTTTTCAGATGATCTTCTTATCAGAAAGTGGACTGAAAATCATTTCACAAGTAGTAGGCTATTATGTTATTTGGGAAATGAGAGGAACGATCATAGGCATATATACTATAGAAGCTACCACTGTTGGAACTACTGGTAACCTGCTCTCCAAAGCTGAGGACAGCCTACTCTAGTCTCCTCTGCCATGATTTGCTATTCTCCAGTACAAGCAGTTTTCTGAAAGTATTAAAGAAGGATTTATACAGAGAACTCAACTATGCTTGAGATTTGTAGTATTTTGGCTAATATAATGCATCAGAAGCAAGTAATTATGGGTCTCATGCCTACCATTGATGGCTATATTGAATTGTTGATTGCCTCACCAGATGAAGCACTACCCCAAGATGGGCACTGCCCAAGTGCTCAATAGAATGATGATGTTCTTGTGAGAACTGGCAAGCCAGTTAAAAATAATTCCAGTCTACCCACATTGCTTGCTCTGTGGTAGAACTTGTCAACAACATGCTCTTAGCAGAAGCTCATTCAGTTCTCTGCCAATCTGGTTCATGCAGGGCAAGTGTGGTTATTGCAGTCATCTATGACATATGGGTCCAAGCAGCCATGAACTCTATCTTGTGTTCCAGGGTTGAGCTTTAAAGCTGCCACCAAAGAAGCTTAAGAGAGAGAATGCACATACTTAAGAATAATAAAACCAAGCACAACCAAATAGAAAGTTTTTGCAACACTTTAGATCACTGTTTTTTAATCTCCACAAAGAACCATCCATCCATTTTCTATACCCGCTTTATTCCTAATTAGGGTCACGGGGATCTGCTGGAGCCTATCCCAGCACACATTGGGCAAAAGGCAGGGGTACACCCTGGACAGGTCGCCAGTCCAACACAGGGTCACACATATAGACAGACCACAAAGAACCTCCTACCTCAAAAAGATACGCGAGCAGAGAGAGTCACTTCTTGTGTTTAGAAATGGGTTATCATCTTACCAACCCCAAATAGTACAACAGATTCTTGCACTTGTCTCTGTGAGTGAGGCTGAGACACAGACTTTTCCAGAATAAGGCTAGGGAGCAGCATGGTGCCACAGCTGCATGGGGCTGTGTGGCCCTCTAGTGTAAGATCTGAATCATTGTCATTTGTTGGTTTGGTCAGACAGTCTAGCAATCAGCTACACTAACCATCAGAGTCTCACATGTCTGAGTAGCTCACTCATCCTTACACAGAATGTCATCAGCGTATGTATATAGTTACCCTCTTTGAGGACAATTGCTTTGCTAGGGATTTAGAACGGTGGTTGTTAAGACAAAGTGCACGAGATGGACTATTTTTGCTTTGCAAGCAATCATCACTGTATAAATCTGATTCTAACACCTACTGGATGTCATGATAAATGGTCAGTAATCTCTGAATAATGGGAAAGAGCTGGGGAGATTGAATGCAGGTTGTATTGTTGTATGTGTTGTCTGATGACTTGATTATTTTTCAATAGTTACATCTGCCTCTGATTATTCTCATATACCTGTGTATATGCTTGTTACCTTCCCCTGATATGGTAACAGTCTGTGACCAGGTACTGCCCCTGTTTCTGGTCCTGTCTCTGTTTCAGGATGGATCTGATTTCTCTTGCTTAGGAATAGACTGAGTAGCACTAAAAATCAAAGACGGCAGTCACACCTGGTGTTCTCAGTGGGGCAGCACTACAGTTGTTAATAGTACTGAACACATTGATCATCTGCAGACTCAAAACAAATATGAAGCATATATCCATCCCTCCATCCATACATCCATCCCTCCATCCATACATCCTTCAATCCATCCATCCATCTAACCACCCATCCATCCATGTACTGTAGCACTTAGCCTACACAATTTCAGGGACCCTGGAGCCTATCTTAGAGGATTCTGGGACACCCTGTACAGGGTGCAAACCCATAAGAGGGCACAATTACACACAGTCATTCACACATTATATACAATTTACAAGTGCCAATCAGCCTACAATGCATGTCCTTGGACTGGGAAGGAAACCAAAAAAAGTAGCCAGAGGAAATCCCCAAAGTTCAAAGGGAAAATGCAAACTCCAGGCACACAGAAGAATTTGAGCCCCCATTGTGACAGGCAAACATGCTAACCACTAGGCCCCACCTGAGCCATATACGAACCTTGAAAATATATTTATATTTTTCTTAAGACATACATATATATGATTGGCTTGAGGAATCCTTAAGATAAGAACCTGTGAAATGCATATTTAAGGTGTTCGTAAAACATCCCTTTGTTTTTTTGTACTAGGCATGAAAATCCCAGAAGATCAGCAGTAGTAGTAATATTCAAACCAGCCTGTCTGATACCAATTTTTTTTTTTTCTGCATTCTGAACAATACCAGAAACTACTGGCCTGTATCTGCATGATTGTATCTGCATGATGTCATGCATTGCACTGCTGTCCCACCCCATGAGTGGCTTAGACAGCTGCATAAATAGTAGATGTACAGGTTTACATATAGATCCATTTAAATATTACATAATTAATATGTCATAATAAAGTAATTATAATATAAGGCTGTATACATATCACCATTCTGATCATGGCTATTAGTTTGTTGGTTGGTAGATCTAGATTTGGGAGTCTGGGCTTAAGCTGATGAAGAACTATTGAAAATCTACATTTGACAAACAGCTACAGCTTTAAATAATACATTTTGGAAATATCTGGATTTAAGTTATTGTAAAATGTGTTAAACCCAGACAACTTGTACAACCTGCTAGATTTGTGGGCTCAAAGTTCAAGACTCCAGCTGGCACAAAGAAGAAGTTCAAATGAGCCTCCTTTATTATCATATCATGTATCAGGCCAAAAACAGGTCTTGATTTAAGTGAAATGAATAATGGTTTATGATGAATAGGGTTACATAAAAACAACGAGGACTAAAGAAATATTTTCATCACTGATACCATTTTTGTATTTAAATACAAAAAAAATAACGTACTGTTAAATTCAGGATAGCTTTAATTTAATCACTGATCCTTTACCCATGTCTGCATGTTATCTGACCTTTTATTAGGCCATGACAGTCAGACATCTATCAGGGTGCTAAGTGAACTTTAGGCTCTGTGATAACTAATGGTCTACGGTGGTTATGATGTGGAGTATTGTTGACAGCAGTGCACTGCCTCCTGGACTTTGGGTTTTCCAATACAACACACACCTCTCTCCAGTATATATACTGACATCTACAACAGCCCCACTCACTGCTGGCATCTAAAGAGCAAAGAGCTAAAGGTAAGAGAAAGTTTATATTGTTGGTACTGTTATGTTGTTATATTGATTGTATTGTTCCTGTCTACATATTTATGCAATTTATCACATACATTATAAATAAATGCATACTGTACCACTTTTTACAGAATTGAACCAAGAACCATGAAGGTCTTTGTAGTACTGGCTCTGGCTGTGTTTACAGGTAACTTTATAGCTTAGATTTAAATTTCTGTAGCTATTTATATACAGTATATATTGGTAGCGCATCATTCAACACATTCAGGAATATATATATATGAATGTATCCTTTAATCCAACTGAAGTTATTTGCTTCCTTCACCAGGCTGCCAAGCCAACTTGTTCTATGCTGATGAGCCCAAACCACAGCTGGAGCAACTGACTGATGCTTTCTGGGACTATGTCGCCAAGGCAACACACACTGCTGAGGACACACTAAAAATGATTAGAGAGTCTCAACTCGGCCAGGAAGTCAAGTAAGTTAACAGAATTGTGTATACTCTCTTGATTGTGTCTCAAGTCCTCCTTTCTTATTTATGTTTGATTCTCCTTATTTTACTTCATAGTACTAGAATTACAGAAGGTGTCAATGTGGCCAGTGAGTATGCTGTGACTCTTCAGAAACAAGTGAGCCCCCTGGCCCAGGACTTCATGACCAAAATCACCAAAGAGGCTGAAGTTCTTAAAGAGCGTCTCGAGCAGGATCTGACCACTGTGAAGGACAAACTGGCGCCCTATTCTGATAATCTGAAGACCCAAATTCAGCAGAAAGTGGAGGAGCTGAAAGTAGCTGTGGCTCCCTACGCTGAGTCCTTTGACTCTGAAGCTCTGAAAACTACTGTGCTACAGAAGACGGAGGAGCTGAGGGGAAGTGTGGAGGAGAAAGTGAAGGAGCTGCAGTCCAAGCTGGAGCCCTACAGTGATGAAATCAGACAGAAGGTAGATCAGCATCTGCAGGAATTCCAGAAGACCGTGGCCCCTCTGACTGAGGATCTTCAGGCCAAGGTTGCTGAGAGAGCTGCTTTGGTTCAGCAGGGTCTGGCTCCCTATGCTGAGGACCTGAGGGAGAAACTGGACCCCTATGCCCAAAACCTGAAGGACCAGCTTACCTCTCTTTATGAGACCTACATCAACACCTACATCAACTAAATAGCACAAAAATAACTTTCCACTCTAAATGACTATTAAATATAAAAATGCTTTATTTGCACAAGACGATCCCAATATTTCCACAGTCTTCATAATAGGCTAATTATGTCATACAGAGCCTATAAATTATGTTACGTCCTGTATGTCCTTAATGTCTTCAATTTGCATAAAATAAAGAACAGATTGAACATTTTGAGTACGTTTATTTTTTAACCACTACCCCATTGAAATTATTATAACCTGCATTTGGTCAACCAAACATTTTGTAGAAAAACCATACAAACTTCATAAATAGGATTTTTTCAACTTGCCCAGTTCTAGGCTGATATACAGTATGAGGAAATTTGATAAAGTTTGTCAAAAAAAAAAAAATCTTTTTAAAAGCTTTAAATAAGACCTAAAGTAAACATTTCTTAGATCACAAATTCTTAGATCACAACCTAGGACTTGTTTGTTTATTTAAAGAGTAATTATAAAATACAAGTAATCTTTAGGGCTTATTTTGATTTCTTACTGTTCATAAAGCAAAAGAGAATAATAACACCAGAATATAATTGGCTGGGTGTCTGATTAATTGTGAAATATCTGAAACTTCTTTTAAGTGTAAAAGTAAAACAAACATGTAATTGATGTGTCCTCTAACTTTTCAAATAATTTAACCACCCAATAATGCAAATATCAAATAATATTTATGATATTTGCTACTATAATAGTCAAGCCCTGCTGGTGTTTCAGGGGGTAGTCTAATGATTCAAAGATTAAACATCTGTGGAAAAAAGTGAGTGAATCATAATGAAAATATACAGTAATTACAAATTAGTTTTATTAAACAGCAATGAAAAAAACGTTGTAAGAGTCTGTATAGACTGTTAATCAAGGCTGTGATTTATTTCAATAAAATGTTTGATAGAGTGACCACTAGATAGTGCCATGGAGTGGACTAAAGACTAAGAAGACTGAATAGATGTAACATTGTTTACTTGTTTATTATTGTATGCTTCTGTGTAGAAAAGGGCAACAAACCAGTTAATAGCCTCCAAACCCAATAACCTTGAGTGAAGGACACAAAAGTTGTCATGCCTACTGTACATGACATGAAAGTAGATATAAATAAATAAAACATATATCACTGATCAAAAGAACTAAACTTTATATGTCAAAGAATTAGTCGACTCCAGAATTATTGCCAAATTAATCAAATTATGTGCCAAACTAATCCAATCTATGTGCGTGGTAAATAATTTTTAAGTAAACGTTTTGAAAGTCTTCTGTAAAAGTCTTTTGAAAGTCTTCTATGTTTGCATGCAGATCATTTATAGCTCCTTTATATTCTTCTGTTGCAAATGTGGAAACCCCTGTACAGTTAAGACTTCAGGTTTTTATTGTGGATCCAGAGAGATCCAGAGACTGAAATGACCTTTGCAAACCTTTGGTGTCCTGCAACCATTTTTTGTTAATTTGCATGCATCTAGGGTCCATGTCTTCATAAAAATCCATCTATACTGCCAAGTGGCACAACAGGAAAGCATTCACCCTATTGTCTGGAGATTGGTTATGCTTTCTCTCTGTCCCACTGTCAATCACAGTAACAACTGCCAGTCATATGCATCTGTGGGCATTCAGAAGGGCAGAAAGCACTTTCATCTGAGTGTGCTACACAGCAATTTGCAAAGATGTGGTTTAGAGGAAGCAGGTGATAGCCTTTACATGTGATTCCCTGGTTGGTACCTGTTGCCTGACAGAAGAGAGCTGCCTGATGGGTGGGAATTGGGCATTACAGATATTAAGGAGAAAATAGAGGGAAAAAAACATTTATGTCAAGTCTTAACCTACTGGCAAAGAGATAATGAAATACTAATAATGAATACTGGAAATAATATATACTTAAATATCCTACTCTTAAGTAATTTGTGTAATCTGGTTTTACACCAGATGCCCTTCTTGATGCAACCCTCCCATTTTATCCTAGCTTGAGACTTGCACTGAGAGTTAAACCCTCGGTGGCTAAGTCAGTTTCCTCCCCAGGGATTTAATCCAGACTGCAGCGGTGAAAGAGTCCTGGACCACCAGGGGCATTTCCTATTACACAAAACTCATAGACCATACGCCATAAAAAGCCCCAAAGAAAGCCCATGAAATGTCTGTCCATCCATCCATCCATCCATCCATTTATCCATCCATCCATCGATTTTCTGTACTTTCTCGTATCCTACTCTGTGTTGCAGGGAGCCTGGATTGAATGACTGAAAAACCTGACCTCAACCCCTGTCAGCTGTCCAACTATAAGCCAACATCAAACTGCCTTTTTATCTCCAAGATTCTGGAAAAGGTTGAAGCATAGCCGTTATGCTCATATGTACATAAGAATAACATTTATGAAATATATCAGTCTAAAATTAGTCCTCATTACTCCACAGAGACAGCACTGGTTAAAGTGGTGAATAACCTACTGGGCTCTGATCAGGGTTGTGTTTGCCTGCTGGTGATACTTAACTTTAGTGACACCAGTGATCATATTATTCTACTTGATAGACATAGAAAATGTTGTTGGAGTTATGGGAACAGCCATTTTCCGGCTCAGATCTTATTTGACTGATCGTTATCAGTTTATAGATATAAACTTTGCAAACTTTGACTTTGCATACCAAGGTAATGTTTGGTAACCTTTTTTACACAAGGTTCTCTTTTTTCCTTATATATGCTAACTCTAGGTTAAATTATTTGGAAACATGGTATTAGCTTCCACTGTTATGCAGATGACACACAGTTATATGTTTCAGTAAACCAGGCGAGAGGCACCAGCTTAATAGGTTTAAAGAATTTGTTAAAGGACAGTGGATGCTTATTAACTTCTTCCAACCTCTGACAAGGCAGAAGTACTAGGACCACATCCAGCTAGAAGTAAGACCTATGATTACATAGTACCTCTGGATGGCCTTTCTGTTTCACCATGTGCAGCAGTAAAAGACCTTGGTGTGATAGCCTTTTTTCATCTCATATGGATGTTTCAGTAGGTGAATAAACAAGCTCCAGTTAATCCAGAATGCTAGAATCAATTAGAACCAGAAGATATAACCACATCACTCCTATCTTATCCACACTAAATTTGCTCCCAGTCCACTTTTACACTGATTATAAAATAGTACTATTGACCTGTAAAGCGTTGAATGGTTTCACACCTCAATAGCTGACCAGACTTTTGGTCTTTTATGATCTGCCATGCCAACATTGATCAAAAAGTGCATCTATTGTTGGTACCTTGAACAGTGACTGCTATATCAGGGATTAACACAATTAAAAGCACTCCAAATAAAACTACATTGTCTATCCCATGGGACTTAAAGTACAAGACAGGAGACACTGTGGACAGAGTAGCCTGCATATCTTTAGATTGAAGGAGGAAACTGGAGTACTCAGAAAGCACAAAGAGAACAAACGCTGCACACACAGGGCGGTGGTGGGAATTTCCTAACCAATACCCTGAAAAAGTGAGGCAAACATGCCCTTGATTTATCTTACCACAAATTAATTCATCTTTCCAAATGGATCTTATTGGGCACTGCATTTTGTGAGTTGTTATATAGGTGGCATTAAACAATTTATTTTGAATCAACTGCTAGAAGGTATTCTGTGTGAAACTGTCATGTTTGAGGTGCTTAATGCATCTTTCAACAAGTTCCTCACTCGTGCAATCTATTCCTGAAAATATTTTTTAAATTGTCCATATTTTATATAGTCAATTATATGTTAATGTCAATGGTGAAGTCAATATTTATTCACTATAATATTAAGTCATTTCCAGAACAGACAGAAATACAATTAGACATATGCCAAATGCTGCAAGTCTGGAATTGTCTCCTCAGGTCTGTTTTTTAGTATCTGCCTTTCCCCTTTTTATGCTGATAGTTGCTTACATGCTCCCTTCACACAAAGCAGCTCTACCTGTCCAGTGTCTGTAAATCAGACAAAACAACCATAAGCACATGTCTCAACACAGAAAATACTGAAAAACTCAAGACTGTTTTTTTAAAGGATTAAAAAACTTCACAACTCTGGATTCAGTGTCATATTAAATTCATATCATTGGTAAAAACTATAAACACTATTTTCTCATCCAGCAGTACTGATAAAGCTTTTCACATGAAAGACAAAATGCCTTTATAATTGAAACGACAGACCAGCACATTGAAACTAGCTACTATGAGAAATAATACAGAAAGCTATCTGGCTATCAAATCTGTATGACATTTACCAAGTAAAGTTCTGACACCACAAACCCCAGGAGCTTCTAGTATCAAATCCTTGAAAGGTTACAGAAGTGCTCAACTTTATTTTTGATTTCAGTTAGTAAATGTGTATTTTCTTTGTTCATTTATTCAATTCTAATAGTCATATTAATACTTCTGTTTGAAAAACAAAATCCTTGAAAAAGAGATCAGTGAAAGTTTCCAGAGTTAGCTCATTTTGTTGTTTAAAGCAGGATCATAGTAATCATAGTAACGTTACTATTTGTTCTTCGGTCATGATTAACATGGGCTTGAAAAGCACAAAGCCATAAAAATGTCCTTGATATCCCTGAGATCTCTGTGCTTTCCTGAAAGCAACTGAGAGTTGATGCCGGGAAGATGACTGCTCAGATTCAGATGTCTGCTCTTGCTGACACGAAACAGCTGAGAGCCCTTTGACCTGATTTGCTAAGCTGATGTGAAAACAGTGAATAATGCAGAAAAAAACAAAGCAAAAAGTACCCACATCTGTCGCAACTAAGCACTGAATCATAGCCAACCAAATAAGAGCACAACACAACAGAAGCTGGGGTTACAAGAGTTCATACTGGCTCCTATACATTTTTCTATATACACTATTTGGTTTACACTTTAAACGAAACCTAAACAAATAACACGAGAATTGTATATATAAGGCTATAGGAGTGTATATCTTTTTATATTATTGAATATTTGTTGCTGTGTTCCAGTTATGCTAAATCCCAAACCTAAATGTATGAGAAAACAAATTGTCAGTGTACAGATTATATAGTAAAAACAAAGACTTATCAATCTGTATCTAAAGGACAAAAATTACAGGCATGTAGTAAAACTGTTCAAAACTGTTATAAAGACCTAATCTGTCAGCTACAATAAGTATTAGCTGATTACCAAAACCAAGGCATCTATAGGGTGTCCCAAAAGTCTCCTTATGTATCACACTCAACACGGGGGAAATGTTTTCGGACCAACTGAAAAGTGGACGTCCCTGAATATCCACAAAGGCACAGCTTATGTGGTGCTAGCATAAATAGTCTCTTATGTTTGGAGACTTTTAGGACATCTTGTATATGTTTGAAAGACCTCTGTTGTCAAAGAGTAATGAACGACTGCTATTCTAATGTAATTAACAGAGTGTTATATAACCACTGTATTCTAATCATAAACTAGATATTCATAAAGCAATGGTCATTCAGATAGTTGCATAATGTAAACGTTGCTGTGATTATTATGCTACTAGCCTGGGACAGACAGACACATCTGTAATGAGACATTTATACAACTATATATTGTCCCAACCTATGAGAAATTGTAATAGATTTAACACTGTTATTCTGAAACAAGGCACACAAGGGCTCAAAATGGTTTAGACAGTGGACCTGCAAGACTATAACTATAACATTCTACACAATATGACCTTGTGTGAATGGACAAAGGTCTTTATATTATTCATTTTTTAAGTCCTTACTTGGCATAAGCAGATTCCCACAATGCACTTTAAAGTACAGCTTGAGCAAGTATGTCTGGCATCCCATGCTGATAAAAACATTACATAATTTTGATAATTTTGTGCTCGAATCATATCTCCATTGTTGACATTACATTTTTGTTACATGCAAGGTAACTACCCAGGCAGCGAGAGATAGATACCATCTTGTACGTGTGCTAGCCACCCACACTTGCTGAGCAACTTGTACTTTCAGGCATTGTGCATAGCATTTCTACCAAAAGACTATCTTTCTGTCTGTCACAGTTAGGGATTTTCCATTCTCAGTCACCAGTACTCTAATCAAGATGAGGGATTCACAACACTTTAACATTGCATGTAAGGGGCTATAACACTCTGACGAAGCTAATGACCAATTGGAACAAATGCCATTGCATAATGCTTTAGACAATGCGTAGAGATTCAAAGTATCACTGTCTCATAGACCTTAGAACCTGGAATGTGACCCTTTGATCCCTTTGGCCTTTCTATATTGCCACAGACGTTTCTAACATGCATGCAAGTGGCCTTGTCTCCCCTAGTGACCGCTTGAGTTGAAGGATACCGACATAACTGGTGATACCTCCTCTGCTCTCTATAGGCCATTCAAGACCCATATAGCCTCTTTATGCCAATATGACACTCAGTTTTATTGTAAAATATGAACAGAGCTCTAAAACACTGAAGCCACCTGAGAAATCATCAACTTGAGACTACATTGAAATGCTAGCCACTCTGTCACCCCTAGAACTGGGTTATGACTGGACTCCAAATATCACAGCTTGTTGGAGCCCTAAGGCTTTTTGAGTGCCACAGGGTCACAGGGTCCATGAGGACACCTGGAATAAGATCAGAACACATCAACCAGCTACAATTGAGGCCAGTCCATCTGGCCTTAAAATACTTTTTACAGTTTCTAAGACATTGCCAATTGTTGGTTCTCTCAGACAATGTTGTACTACATCAACCATCTGGATGACACAAGGCTGTGCAGCTCTCTTTCTCCCTGCAAGTTTAGCCACACTGAGGGAAGCATATCTGCCAGGGCTGTACAGTCATGGCACAGTTGTATATGTATTGACATAACCATTTACTATACACTTTCTCTCTTGTACTACTGAGTCTTCAGACATTGTGCAGGACAAGGCCACAGAGTTATGCTTCTAGACCTGAGATACCCAGCAAGACCTTGGTTTCCACTACTAGTTGTCATGTCGCTCTGGCAGATTTTCTGCCTGACCAGATCTGTGTCCCAAATGGATGGAAAAAAATTGGCAGCCTCAGGAAATGTCAGCAGTGCAGCAACCCTGGAAATGCTCCTGAATGCAGATGTCTCCAGTGCTTTCTACAAAAGCACTGCTGTATCCATTAGCATACTCTCAAAATACTAACTTTTGTAAAGGGACAGCTAAACCCTAATGACACTTAATGTGGATATGGCTGCCATCTCCGTGCACCACAGCACCATAAATGGCATCTCCCTTGAGTTTCATAAACTTATGACTTATTTTTGAAAAGGCGGAGGTGAATCCATCCATCATTTAAAAATATAAGATCTCTCTTTTGTGTTGGAGTGTTTTAATGCCCCGCCTTGCTAACGTATGCCAAATGCTGTATAATACCACTGAATAGGGGTGTCTGATAACTACCTTCTTGCCAGCAATTATTTTTTGCCAGTAATTACTTGTAAGTAAAAATAGTTGAAGATATGCATGTTCTAGTGAGAACCTTTTCTTGCATATATTTGAGTCCAGAGGACTCTGGAATTACACTGGTCTTGTTATATTCAGTGATTCTTGACCAAGGTCATATCGCCCAGTTTTGTGAATCTGTAAATCGTCCATGGTTTCATTGAGTGCAGCTCAATCCCCTGTACAATGGTCATCTGATCTTTATACCAGCTGTTCATCTGTCATAGGGGAAAGATACAAGAGGCTCCTTTGTCTAAGCAGAGGCTGGTCATCTTAGTGGTGGACATCCTAGGCATGGCTTAAAGACATGGCCTGTGTGTACAATGATGTGCCACACTGAAAGGAAAATCTTTTAATCGTTGGCATTGCACTGTGGCCCAGGGCATGTACTAGCATGTGTAAGTATATTTGGTTCGGAGAACATATTTAATATCCCTTTACACAAACGAATATTTATGTGATTTTTGTGTGCAGCACTGTGGTTGACAATAGGTGTATATAAAGAGCTGTATGACTGAAGAGGACCTGAAGGGACTCATGAAATGAACTGGTGCAGTTATTCCAAAAAACGCAATGATCAAACATAATAAAGTATTGTTGGTTGATGGTGAATTCCTGACAATGTTACAACCTTCCTTTCCAGTATATGTGTCTTTGAAAAAGTAGCTTAAAATGTATAGTTGACTGAAGTATTCCTAAAGGTAAACTTTACTTATCATTTATATTTATTTGAAGCTACTATAAAACTCGTTTACAGATATTATATAAAATGACTGAGTTTATTTTTTATGAAATATGTTCTCATATTACACAAAAGCTAAAGTATACTTTTGTTGTCTAAAGCTGTTATAATAATTTGTCACGAAACAAATGTAACTGATTTCCAAAAGCTAAATATGAGCTGGTATTACCTACTCGAAACATATGTTTTGTGAATATAACATTTAGGTATGTGACAGATGTATTGAAATAGAAATATATATGACCTTGTGCACCCAGAGAGAAAACCAGCATGTTATTCTATCAGACACGACATATTATGTGTTAAACCTTTATAAACTGTAATGACCTCATTTGTATTTTTAATGGCAAATTTCTTCACATGTTTTTTTGTAATGGGAAGTTTCAAAAACAGTGAAAAGGGCAACATCCTTTATTCTCACTTAGACATGACGTCGACTTGGTCTTGGAAAAAAACCCGATTTTTTTGCTGACACTATTCCCTGTTTCCAAATAATCATGTTTGCAGTTTCCTAGTTCACTGGGTATATCTGGAGTGCATGTAGGCAGCAGCTAATTTATTGCAATGCAACTTGTTTAAACATGTTTTTTATGCACTCAGCTTTAAGGTCTAAAAAACTGACATTTAATAGATGTGTTATATATTAAAGTGGCGATATTGTGAAGCAACTCAGGTCATGTAATCCGTAAGTAAATATTTTACAGAAATGTAGTTCATTTCATAGTCCGGCATTTTTGTTCAAATCTTATTAAAGGTATGATTTTAAAAGAATTATTCGCAAACACATGTAAACATGATTATTTTTGGCTTCTTTAAATGGAGTTGTTTGGATCAGGTTTTGGGAGTCAGTTAAACAATTTACTGCAAGAACACCAGTCCTTGAAATCAGTTCATCAGATTGTCCCTCTGGGGTAAACACTGACATGGTGCAACAAAAAATAGTTGTATGATGTTATCTGATTTGACCTCCGCTTCCAAAGCAGTGTTTTGTTCTTTGAGAAATAATGAGACTGTCAAAGGGATAGGCTGCAGGTGGAGTAAGAGACAAGCTAGGACAAGAAGCTTATGTTGTAGGGTTTGTACAACATTTAATCAATCTCCTAGATATATATGATCTCTTAACTATCATATAAAGACACTAAATCATGCGAAAGGCTTGCACCAGAATACCTCAGGCTGTTTTAAGCAAGTCAACATTTCAGTTCGGAATTTAGTACCCTAATTTGTTGCACTGCCATCATGCATGTATACAGTGGAATCAATGTGAAGGGTGTTTAGGGTTACAGAACAATGTCTATATGTTTTCAGGATCATGGCCTTGTTGGTGTGGAAGAGCCCTATGATCATTGTGGACCACGAACACAATCCTAATCTGCATTTGCCTGCAAAGCACAAAGGCATCAGAACAGCTCACTACCCAAAGGTTAACTTATCAGCAGCATTTACAGTCATGAACCCAGATTAAAAATCCCTGAGGTACCATGCAACTATAGATAAACATGTCGCTTGAGTGTGACCAATAATAATAATAATGATTACAAAAAAAACATAACGGTGTAGCTTTAGAGCCAAACTATTCTAACAATTTTTATCGACTGGAAACCTCGTGAATTAGTCATTAGAAACTGACGACCCAATTGTTTGAGCTGATCACAAAGCATTTGCATTCATGAAGGCAGAACTTTGGAGCCTGTTACAAGGTACAGACAAAAGGTGATGTTGGCACTTGGTATTGTTAATAGCTTTCACTTGTAAACTAGTCTGCACAAGAAACCATTAATTTGCATGTGAAAAGAGCAATCGGGTGATAAACATGTTAATGTTTTATTAATGCATTCATGTAAATGTTTATGTGGCAGCAATCTGGAGCTGAAATCTAAATGCCCGAAGACACCAGACTAATAGGCCCTTTGCTCACCAGAACTTTAGAAGAATTAATGCTTTGTTTGATTGAAAGAAAAGCATGGGAGTTACAAAAAAAAAAAAAAAAAAGATTTAAAATTCAGTGGAGAAGTATTTGTTAATAGGAATGATCAGTTACCTACTAAGTTGCTTACAATAAAAAAAAAAGAGAGCAAAATGCGTTTTTTTTTTGCATGAATTAGTAGTTGATTGAAATGTTTTTTATCTCAATGCTTTATTGGAGTAATCCAAGAACAAAAAAAAAAATCTCATGACGTGCTCAGAGAGATCCTGAAGAAAAAAACAGAGGAAAAAATTGCGCAACATGTTTTCACCGGGGTGCGTGATGCTGACTGTAACCAGAGCCGAACAAAGGGAAGAGAAAGTCGCGTGATCACGCTATTGTGAACGCGGCACGGAGAGTATAAAAAGCGCGCAGGGAAACGCGCACACTACACGCAGCAAAGCTTCTCAGACTTCTCAGGTGAGTACACAGATGAAGAAGGCAGCAGAAGGGGAAATAATTCTTCATAATGACATTACTACTTTTCTTTGCATTTGTTATGGAGCAGGATCTTTTCTAAACTCCCCCAAAAAAATCAATTTTTTCAATGCCTTAAGAAAAGAAATAAGGATAGATTGTGCAAATGATTATAATCATCTTGCTCTATGTAATTAAATTTATATTTTGACTGAGATCATTATAATTTGAAAATGATATTGCAGTGGTTATTTTGTATGACCTTTCCACAATCAAATATGAAGGCAAACTCACTTCACTGAACCTCATCCTACCTCTAGGTGTTCTTGTCTGTCTATCAACATGAGGGCTGTTGCTGTGGTACTTGCTCTGGCATTTATTGCTGGTAAGTAGAAAAACCCTGATTTATTTATTCTTGGGAACAGATTTAGACTTTCTTATGCATTCACCAACTAAAATGCACACTAGTGAAACTTTAAAGTAGTCAGTAAGATGTTAGTAACCTTCCTGACAGCCTTGTTGTCTTTAATTGATTTTTATTTGTATAAACTTAATCAGATGTGTTAGAGTTGCGCCGGATGTTTCACATGCTTTTGTTCCACCAGACCTCAGTCAAGTAGTTCAGACATGTTTTTCTGAATTTTCCTCATCTTTTAGGCTGCCATGCTCGCGCTGTGCCCCAGGCTGACCAGCCTCTGGCCAAATGGGAAGAGACAGTGGACCAATTCTGGCAGTTCATCTCAGAGCTTAGCACTCATACTGATACTATGACAGAGACCATGAAGACTTCTCAGCTCACCAAGGATCTTGAGTAAGTTAACACAAAGAACCAAGAGTGTGTATGAAGTACATCTCTGATCGTTTAAGAACGTCTCATCATCTCATTCTGCATATCCTAGATTGTCAAATAATGTCACAAACAACTGCCATGTTGCCGGTAATTCTGAACTGGTGTTTGATAGCCTGCTTTCTCTTCCCAACTTTAGTACTCTGATCACTGACACCATGGCTGAGCTGACTGTGTACAGAGACAACATCGAGACCAAACTGAGCCCCTATGCTACAGATACCACAGACAAGCTGAAGCAGGAGCTGGATCTGCTGACCAGCAAGCTGCAGAATGACATGAATGATGCCAAGCAGCGCTCAGCCCAGTACCTACAGGAGCTGAAGACCATGATGGAGCAGAATGCAGATGATGTCAAGAACCGCATCAACACCTACACTCGCAAGCTCAAGAAACGTCTGGGCAAGGACACAGAGGAAATCCGCAAGTGAGTGTGAATCAGGATCTTGAAGTAGATATTATAGTAGCAGTCCTCATATTAGTGGATAACTGAAAAAAACTTTTTGTTGCATGTTTTCCAGCAACCTGAACACTTACCTGGAGGAGCTGCAGTCCCGTGCTGGGCAGAATGCTGAGGCAGTAAAGGGTGAGCTTGAGCCCTATGCAATGCAGGTACAAGACAGCATCAGCAAGAAGTTGGGCACCATCACAGAGCTGCTGGAGAACCAGGGTGAGGATGTAGGCAAGCAGCTGGAGGAACAGGCCATCGTGCTGAAGAAGCAGCTGGAGGAGACCGCCAACACCCTGCGCACTTCCCTTGAGAGCCACATCCAGGAGCTCACCAGCCTCCTGAATCCCTACTCCGAGCAGATCCGTGAAAAGCTCCAGACTGTCATGGAAAAGATCAAAGAGGCCTCAGCTGCTCTCCCTGCCCCACTGTAACCGCACAAATTCTAACACGTTGTACCAAACCCAGGCAGAGAAAGTGGGGGCAATATTAGTCTAATAAAGTTTGTTACTGATGCTTTATACTCTTCACGGTGTGACAGGGAAACAAGAAAGGGAAAGAACTGGACATGGCTTCTTAATGACACATGGAATACTGTAGTTAATCACCATGTGGGCTTTCCTCAGTATTAATCCACTTATTGGATATAATGATACTTATTAAAGTGCAATAGCATAAACACTTGGCTAGTTTCTCAAATCTTTTAGATTGCATATACTATAGGTGTGCATTTTGGGTTTACAATTAAATTCTTCATAGTACAAACCAAACCTCGTGAAATATTGTCCACCATTTCAACCAGAAAAGCTGCAAATAAATATATGACAGCTGTTTTTGAACATATTTGCAATAAAAATGGGTCATGGATCGAACGTGTCTTGAGTGCTTTCTCCTAATTCTTTCTCTCTGCCTGCTGATAACTGCCACTGCTATTCTTAACATTCAATGATGAAAATCAATATGATATAAATAATATACAAGCAAAAGGGAAATCTTTAGCTTACACACTAATCTGGATTATAAATCCGCAAAATGAACAGATAGAAACGTACACCCAGCTCCAACATGACAGACATGATAAACTTTAAATAAACATTTTTTTAAAAATCAGACCTAGTTCCTGTTTAGTTCATACTTTAAAGAAAAGCTATCATTAATAAAAGTTTTTAACAAAACTTAACATATCACTGAATGCAAATGTTAAGAGCTGGAGCGGAGATGAATCATTTATTTGTGTTTTATTTCTACTGTAAGAAAAACACTAGATGGAGAACAAGCTTAAACAAATGACACTGAGAAACACAAAGGCTGGACTGTACTGGGTCAGGGAAGTGTGTGTAATTATCCTAAATGTTGTCTCAAATAAGGACAGAGTAATGGAGGAGGTAGGAGGATCTTAAAGGTCTCATATTCAGGGATTAGAATGATCAGCTTTTTTTCTATACCTATTATTGCAGTATTATTATTATTTTTTTTATTCTGCACACCCCCACATCCCTCAACCTGTCTTTGTCACGCCACCTCGTTGTGTTTCTATGCTTACATAATCAGACATGTATGGGCAATGTCTGCTCACATCTTCCCAACATTATGTGGTATAATGGGAAGATTACGGTTCATGCTGCTTTTTAGGCCCATTTTTTACTCACAGAAAAGGTGTGGCCTGCATGTATAGTGATTGTTACACTCCTACGATACTGTCCACAGAATCTTTTTGCAAAATCATAGTAGCTATTCTAATATGCTATTTATTTTCGTACTTATATCTACCAGTCACTTTGAGTAGCTACAGATTCCTAGCTGATTTTTTTTACTTGACATTCTAAGACATTCTTAGCAGCAAGCTCTTCGCACGAAAAGAGAAAACACTATCTCTGTTATTTCAATCTCAAATTAAGCCTAAATCATAGGTCTAAACCTCAAAAACATCTCCTTCTACATTTCCTTTTGGACTAGCACGTGTGAAAGCTCACCCCTGCCGGATGGTTGTTAACAGGATATGTTAACGTTAGCTGAATCCCTCCCCAAAATGGTTTTCTATCACTCTTATTGCTGCTGGGGACGTGTTGGGAGCTGCTCACACATTCCAGTGGGCTGCCTGCACGTCTGCCGGGACAAAGGCTCTCCCTTTATTTCTGTGAATCAGACCTTTCTTTTGTACACTATAATCCTTCCTATCTCTATCACACACACACACACACAGAGAAAGAGAGAGAGAGAGAGAGAGAGAGAGAGAGAGTAAGATTAATGGCACCATCAGTTAGAATGATCAAATAAAAATCCAAAGATAAGGCACTTTTTGTGAATATAGAGGTATAGGTCAGTTAAAGTCAGTTTAATAAAATAAGAAAACAAACTCTCTCTCTCTCTCTCTCTCTCTCTCTCTCTCTCACTCTCTCTCACATACACAGACATATGCATGCACACACACACTTGCTTACATGTATGCACATGCACACATATATGCATGCTCACACACACACACACACACACACAAAACCTGTTGCATGCAGTGTGACTTTATACCAGTAGATGCCTCTCTTTCCTTAAGTGGATATTAGAATTAATTTAATATTAAAAAGTCATAAGACATTAAAAAAGACATAAATAAGAGTTATATGGTTTCAGATGCTATTGTTTTTTTACCAAAATTATAATTTTTTTCTCTAGAAATTCCTTTGTTACAACAATAAGATGAGGAAAGAAAAGAATGTTTGAGCATAATAGAGAGGAAATATATTAAAAGGGATCCGGAGAAATGAAGCAGACAGAAGTGAGTAAGTGAATCAGATTGGATTAAGAACAAGAGGCGATGCATGTAGAGAACTCCTGGTCCTAAAATTCTTTCCTCTAATTAATGTAAAAAAATAAAAAAACAGAGAGAGAGATTAAATCCCTTTTTGCTCCTAGAGCTGCGGGGGTCAGATGATTTGCTTCAGGGATAAACAGCAAACTGTGAGCATTCTGCAAGGTGGTGCTCCTAAGAAAACTGTGTCTGTATCTAAACTCCTCAGCTCTAGGACAGGCAAGGGACTTTAGGAAGAACGAACTGCAGTAACCTGAAGTAAGAAATGGCAGCATGGCCCCAACATTTTGCCTCTAAAGACCAACAAAGCAGTCAGGCTTCAGGCTGAAATTCTTTTTAATGCTATTCAAAACAGATATGCTTTTTTATGCATTTGTAGAAATCTTCAACAACAATGAGATATTTTTTTTAGAATAAGAGCAATAATGTTTTGGTCAAAAAGGGAAGAAGGAAGTCTTTTTATTAAAGACTTTCTTTTTTTACTTGTTTACCTCCATAAGGTACATTTGAGGCAGGTCCTGACCTGCAATCTTCATGCTCCAAATAACAAAATCTCATCGCATGATCTCTCTCTCTCTCTCTCTCTCTCTCTCTCTCTCTCTCTCTCTCTCTTTCTGTCACTCTCTCTCTGTCTCTCTCCCTCCCTCTGTCTGTCTGTCTCTCTCTCTCTCTCTCTCTCTCTCACACACACACACACATACACAAACAAAGCCGCTTGATTTTACACATTCATAAGCAAAAATCTGAGCAATTTAAGAAAGGCGTCTAACTCCAATCTCCTAATGAATGGCCCAGCAATCACTCGCTGATGTGCCTGGATGTTTGCACTTCTAAAAGTTCTAAAAGCCCTGAACATAACAAAACTGTGCAGTTCATTCCCCCGGGCCTCAGCTTTTCATATTCACAACCCAGAGGTAACTGCAGTTCACTGCCTCTCGGCATGACTCCACCATCAGTAACATCCTCATGTGCCAGAGCTTCACTTCCCTTTCTCTTAGTCTAGACTTTACTAAATTCCTTTTTTTAGCACTTAAAGTAGACTAAACAACAGCCATGATGAAATCGGGGTCTCAATAAACCTGAACGTGAAGAAAACAAAGGATAGAATTCAATGAACAGGAGAAAGTAGACAGAGCACATGGGCTCTGCTCAGCATTTTGTCTTGGTTTTGATCAGCTTTATTGGCACATGAAATATTTAGTAGAGTAAAATGATTTAGGGTCAAGGGAAGCTCATTGTTTAAGACGTCAGACTACTGGTTATGAGATTTAAATCCCAGCACTGCAAATGCTGGACCTTTCAGATAAATGTAAGTCACTCTGGAAAAACAAAAAGAACAACGACGATTAAAAAAATAAAAATATAAATAAAAAATTTATTTTAAAATAGTCTCTCCATACAGCAATATATGGTTTTAAATGTATTTGTTTATTTACATTTTTTCCCCTTTTTCTTTCTTTCTTTCTCTTTTCTTTCTATTTTTTTTCAAGTTCCACGAGTGTTTTAAGAACCTCATCGTTTTTTTCCCTCTTGTTTTAATACTAATAATCTAACAATAAATAATCCAGTAACCTAATGAAATCATTCAGGACAATAATTTCCTGCCAACTGTTTGACAAAAACATCAAAATTAAATATAAAAATACAAAAAAAGAAAAAAGAAAAAAAAGACAGTATCAGCTGATCTTTCGATGCAAAGAAGGGAACCCTGATGAAAACAAGTTTCTTAAGAGTGGACTTTTGCCCACCGCATGCACAACAACACAGCACTAGATAAATAAACTGATGTAATCATTTAGAAATGTTGTAAGATTGCTCAGTGATGAATACCTACAATTTACCCACAACTAAAATACAACAGCAACAACATTCTACAGAAACACCACACTGTTCTGTCATGCTTTTGGTAGAATTGTGGAATATTTTCTATGGAACTGAGGAATAGTTACTAATAATTATTGCTGCCTTCATTCAAATGTCTATAATGTCTTTTGGCTGTAGTAAAAGACATTTACTAAATCATGCATACAGTGAGTGATATTATTATTGAGTTACTTAAAATAATAATAATAATAATAATAATAATAATAATAATAATTTTTATACTATATTATTATTATTATTATTATTATTATTATTATTATTATTTCCTTCATTCAAATGTCTATAACTTTTGGCTGTAGTAAAAGACATTTACTAAATCATGCATACAGTGAGTGATATTATTATTGAGTTACTTAAAATATTACTACTATTACTACTACTACTAATAATAATAATAATTTCTAAAATCTAAATTATTATTATTATTATTATTATTATTATTATTATTATTATTATTATAAATACTTAAAAATGATTTGAGCTTAATAAAGTGTTGAAACAAACATATTTAATGTATTAAAGGTGTTTGTTTTTATATCCATGCTTAGTATTTGGATTCAGGTCAGTGAGACTCTATAAGATAAAACTAATCAGACTCTAGCATCTGTTTCATGTACATCAGCAAGAAAACCTACTGGTGCTGCTACAGATCAGATCAGAGGCTAAACAGCCCTTTTGTGATTCTGATTAGTCTTCTGTGGCTTCATGGTGGCACAGGGTAATTTCAGGGCAAAGTTGCTTGACCTATGGTATATGTTAGTAAATGCAGATAAACAACAATGAAACAAGAGCAGCTGATAAAGCTCGCTCTGTATCTCTGGACCTGATAGATAATGCTGTATCATCATAATTTGGAGTATTTATGAGTTATTATATAATTAAATGCCCATAGGTGCACAGCGATGCAAAACATTTAGGTTAAAATGGGGCTTTAAAATGATTACCAGGTTTGACTTCTTGTACATGAAATCATGTATATCTGAGTGTATGAATTAACCTTAAATATAACATCACTGTTGGGAATTTATTTTAAAAATCCCGAAGCACATTACGGCCACATTTGCACTGGATGATATTTTAGAAAGTCGACACAAGCTTACAGGGTTACATTAACATTTTAATGCTACATGGGTTTGTTTTTCTTTTCGTTAATTTCCTATTACAACATAGGGAATTTTTGATTTTGATAACAAGTGGACTTCAACACTATGCTATGCCAACAGTATGCTGGACTATACAGGCATGAGATATGTGTCTCAAAGGTTAATGATAATATATGTCCCAGTTATTCATTCTGATAACTAACTAGTTAAAATACTGTACATGCAAACCCCATTAAATCCACCAGGCTGAAAAAGCAAGCACCGTGGACTCTTATGTAACTTTACACAAAAACAGTCTTCACCCCATGCAGGAGAGACGTCTGCTACATGAAAAAGCAGAGTTAATAGGGCTAAAATGGAAATCTGCAAACGGTACAAAAGGCCTTGATAGGTCAGAGGTGATGGCCGTTAATGACGTCAGCACAGGCGAGAGGGTTTATATAGAGCCGAGACGTCTGTCTGCTTAATAGGCTACTTCGTTCAGAACATCTGGAAGAGGACAACACAGGTACAATTCTATTCAGGCTTAAAAGAAAAAACAAAAACAAAAAACATTTGCAGTAGTGTTCTTTTAGCCATTCAATATTATTTAAGTATTGAAAATAATTTAAAGCATTTTTTTTTAAAAATATTAAAAAAATGTTGCTTAAAAAATTGTGTTTTGGCGACATCTAGGAGAAACGTTATCCTGACCTAGACAGAGAAAAAGATATAGAGAGAAAGATATAGAGCTTGTGCATTCACATTCAAATCAAAATTTAGTTTCAAGTAGCTGAAGATTATCATAGTATTTATCTTATGCAGTTTACTACTATTACACATATTCTTTGGTTTATTAGAACTTCAGATTTTACTTGATTAGCAGCCTGACTGGCCCAATAGTGAGTAATGTTAAATTTTTCAATACAATTCACTTTATTTGTATAGTGCTTTTAACAGTGGACATTGTCTCAAAGCAGCTTTACAGAATTGTAGAAACATAAAATAAAAATGATAAAGTTTGAATGTGAAAAGTAAAAGCTTTATTATGAGTTTTTAATGTTAGAAATGTATTCATGCTCTTAAGTCACTTTTACATTACATATTGGTCTAAGAGATTTTTTTTTTTGCAGGTAAAAAAGAAAACGCCAATATGAAACTCTACCTGGCTGTTGCTACCTTGATGCTTGTGATGATCGCACACTCTGGTAAGTTTCTCCATAACATTTACATTTTGGTGTTTATTCTGTCTGACTTCTTTTCTTGGTGGCTTGTGTTCGATTGTATCTGTAAACCTTTTGTTTATTCTTCTTACACAGAGGCTACAGAGGAACCCACAATTGAAGAGCACTTTGCCAATTTCCAAGCAAAACTCCAGGAGTTTGGAACAGACCTGGGCGAGAAGACCTCAAAAGTCCTGAAGGACCTGGATAATAGTGAATTTGTCACCAAGACTAAGTAAGATTAAATAACACACACAAGCAAGTGGTTCTACATTGTCAGCATTCATGTTCTGAATCAAGCAGCCTGGTTAAACAAAGGTTTGTCCTCTCATAATGGTAATATCTGACATATTTACATTTGTTTGCCCTCAGGAACTGGCTTTCAGTTAACCTTGAAAAACTCAAGAACAAGTTTGATGAAACCTTTACCCAGTAAACCCTGCATTCCCTGCCAACATGACGTCTGAGTCTCCATGCCTTGTTGTGCTTGAAAGACACAAGCTTTTCTAACCTCTACAATGTGATCTGCTCAGTGACGATCTGTGCAATATCTTGTCATTTTCATAAGCAAATAACTATTCTTTCAATTTCTGAAAATGTTCTAATAAAACCTGGAAAATATCCAAACAATAAAAAACTAAACCATTGTTTGACTCATGTTTCCCCTTTATGAGTATTTTCATTTTTATTTTATCCTATTTAGACGGTTATATCTCAATACGACCGGAATAATATAATTTAATGTGATTTATTATTTCAATATTAAATGGAAAATAAAAAAAACAAACAAAGAAAGCTAAACAGATAAGGACACATTTAAATGAGCCAGGTGACCCGAACATGCTCCTAAACAAGATTCTGATCAATGGACTCTTGGTAGGCGTTTAGTATAAATCCCTGTTCAAATATTGTTCCATGTTTCTTTTTTCTTTTTTGGTATGTGGTCAGAAAATGACCCCCATCAGGCCACTTGACTTTATCAGGTTAAAGTCACTATTTGATCTCTGTTAATAATCATCAGTCTTGTCCAGTTAAATCAACACCTCTAGTTATTCGGGGGACAGAGATCCGATTGCACAATGTGTTGAATTTCTTTTAATCCAGAAAGCTGATGTAAATAGCACATGTTGTCTTCCTTTCTGTTATAAAGGTCAAGGTTGCAGCAACTGGTCTGTATTAACTCTTTTGGTCTTATTGCACTTTAAATACCTGGACCTCTGTGTTTTTTGCTATAATGCAAAGCATTATAGCAAAAAACATATAAAATATAATGCTATAATACAGCATTCAGTTGAAATTTTTTTTGTTGCCAAAATGCTGTTTAAATAGTACTTAAATGTACTAAAAGAATTTCCAAGGATCCATCCATTATAACCAAAACATAAATTTAAGGGCAACTGTGACATATATGCCATTATATTTGCAGTAAAGATCAAAATTTGTGAACAATGTATAAACACTTAACTTTTTCTGACATATTGTTAATCGTCTCAGAGGGTGAAATAATAATAGCTGAAGTAATAATAGCTGTTCTGTTCTACTAGCATGTTTTATAAAGTATAAAATGCTTCAACTTTCATGTTGTGGGAAATGCAGTGATCAAAATAAGAGAACAGTAACCATTTTAACACAAAAGAAGATTACAACTGAATGTGTTGAGGGTTACAGCTGTCAGAAATGAGTAGGAAGTGTAGAGGCCCTTGATTTGATTGACATATCTGTGGCTGCAGGGCATCACGAGTTTCTCTCACTGCTCTGGTGTGATGACGGTCCACTCTTCTTCCAGTCTATTCTACAGTTCAGGGTTTCTTAGCAAAAACTATTTGCCAAGAGATTTTTGATCGGATCAGGGCTGGCTGTTTCATTATTTTAGTGTTCTTAGCTTCAAGGAAATGCTTTACCTGTTTTGCAGTGTGACAGAGAGCCTTGTCTTGCATGAAAATGACCAGCTGATTGGGAGAACGGATCTGCATGCTGCTGAAGGAGGTTCTGCTACAGATTTACAATAACCCTGCCATGTAGCTGTATAAGGGACCCAAATCCTGCTGGGTTAAACATCCCCAAACCATCACACATTCAGCATGTTGTGTGGACAGAGGAGAACCGGTCCAGAATTTACTTTAGAGATAAAAGCAAGTTTAATTTATTTTGATCAGATAGGAAGCATTAAGTTCTGGGAAAGGCTGAACCGAAAGTATGTAATGTAAGGAAGTCAGTAAAAGGTGGAGGAGGAGGAGGAGGAGTGTCATGGGTTGGGGGATGTTTTCTGCAGGAGTTGGGCCTCCTGTACAGCTACATGTGTCATCCACACTAGGGATTATTTTGTCTAACATCTAGGACTTTTGTACTATATTTCTTATGCTCTGTAAAGCTAATTTGAGACAATGTCCATACAAATAAAATTGAATTAAAATGAATTGAATTGAATGGTTTTACGTTTTACAAATGCATTTAGGGTAAAGTTAACTGAATTTAGACTCCTTTCAAGTAACCAGTCTTACTACATTTACAATTAGTTAGCTAGCTAGCTAGCTACCTAGCTAGATAGATAGATAGATAGATAGATAGATAGATAGATAGATAGATAGATAGATAGATAGATAGATACTTTATTGAATCCATGATGGAAATTCAGTTACAGCAGCTAATCAAAATACAACCCCACTCACACATACACACACACACACACACACTATATCAAAATAGATATATATATATATATAAGACCAAGTAACAACTTTAAAGATGTCTAATCAATTAAATTAAATGTCAAAGTGCAGATATGAAACAGTTTCACAGATTTAACCATATTTACATGAATATTTACATCACAGCACACATTTTCAGACTAGCAGTAGATAATTAATATAAAGTACCTTCAGAATCTAGAATATTATGATGTTAATAGTTGTATTAGTGCAATGTCATGCACAGGTGAGCTGCTGTAGATAGAGATAGATAGATAGATAGATAGATAGATAGATAGATAGATAGATAGATAGATAGATAGATAGATAGATATTTACACTTGTGGGAACCCACAGACCCCACTTTGAGAACCATAGCAGTATAACAGTCTGCTTTCATAGTTTTAGTCTGATATCCTGATTTACTTTACTTTTCTCCACTATTTTTGCAACTAATATACATTTTTAAACTTATTTTTTTATTTAGGGTATGTGTAGGAAAACCACAGCTCTTTAATAAAAAACAATTGGTATATAATACAGTTTCCTATTTCTTAGTGTGCACTAATTGAGATTTTTTTAGGGTGGCATGGTGGTGTAGCAGGTTGTCTGACCAAAAGTTTCATGGTCCCAGGTTGGTCCTGAGCATGCTCCCTTTGTGTCTGTACAGATGTATATTTCAACTGGGATCTCTGTTTTTCTCCCATCAGTAGGTGAATTGGTTATGCTACTGGTTATTGGTTATTTGCCCCTAGATGTAAATGAGGATACAGGATGCCCTGCAATAGACTGGAGTCCTGTCTGTGGTGGATTCCCAGCTCTAGTATTTCTGGGGTAGCAATTGATCCTCTGCAACCCTGATGGATTCAAATAGCAAATGTTGAATTGCTTAGTTGATAACTGATAACTGCATTGTAAAAAAAAAAATTGGGCTCAAATGATTATGCCGCAGCTGTAAACCCAGTCACGGTCAACAAGAATTTTTAAACAATAAGTAAGCCATTTCTCTGAAAGTTGATTCAGAACAGCATGATTACACCACCCGATGGCTTCTAACTGAAGGACACCTGAAAAAGTCCAAAAGTATTTCACCATAAACACATTGATATATGCATACACTCTCCCAGAACCGGTTAGAGAGCAGTCGATCCAGATTAGTTGGTGCTCCAGAAAAATCTTAAATCGTTACGGTATTTACTTAGAATTTTAATGTAATAACATTTTAATCATGCAGTATAATGTTAAGATATATTTGTTCATTTGTTTAATCCTTCTATAACAGATGTCCAGGTTCGTGCTGCTCGCTGTGGTCTTGGTACTACAAGGTTTGTGGTTTGTTTACTTCATGATATCTGAAAATAATTCAGGCTAAAATTCATTAATGCAAATTTCAGAAACAAAAATGAACATTTTCTATCATGATGTAATTTAATAAAAAAAAAAAATTCATGAATCCATGGAGAGTCACATGACAGCAAAGTAAATCTGTAATGTCTAAAAGAAATCATCAGTAAATGAGACATGACATGGAGTGAGTTTGATTGGTGAAATTTATTATGATGTGCTGTTGCAGTGTGCTTGACTATGGCGGACGACCCAGAGAAAAGTGAATCCCAAGGAATTTTAGTGAGGGCCAAAGATGCGTACAAGTATGAACGTTACAACTAATCATATAATACAATGAAGTATGGAGAAATATATCAGAAAGTATGCAAATGTATGTTTGTGTGTGTGTGTGTGTGTGTATTTGCAGGGAACTGAAGTCTAGGGTTGTGAATGCTGGCAGTACAGCTTTCGAATTCATTCATATGTACTACGAGGACCAGGTGAAGCCTGTGACTGACAAGTACACTGAATGGGCTCAAGAGAAAGCAAAATCTTTTTGGGATAAAGTTAAAGAAAAAGTGCCCATCAATAGGTCTGAATAAAGTTACAAAATATCTACAAGAATCAGTAATGCCAAATGGACCTGTGCATGTGGATGTGTACTTAACGGGTCGTTCAATGCTGTGAGAAGAAGCCATAAACAAACAGCAAGTGCACAGCTAAAGTAAATACGTCATGTGACTAACCTGAAATGACGTTTGAAATATGTATCAGCTTTACGAATGTGATTGTGTATAATGGCATCATCATTTCTGCAGTACGACGACAAATAAAAACATGATGAACCAATCTCAATGGCATATTGCTTACTTGACCAATTTGTTCATTTATTTCTGTAACTCACTGAGCAAACGCTGTGATCTGTCCGTTATATAACCTCCTAACACCAGCTATATCTGTGCATGTAGTGTGTGTGTGCATCTGTGTAGGTAGTGATGGTTATAGAATAATAATATCACATTTCACATAGGATACTGAGATCAAAAGTGAAATAATGAAAAGGAATAAAAAAAAAATCATCTCAAAAACCCAATAATTGCAGGATTATTGGTTACAGATTGCAGGATACAGACACGTTATGTTCCAAAGGGGAAAGTTCACGAGGATTGACCCAGAGCCTCACTCATATGTAGAAATCTAGCCACCTTTGTACAGCTATCAGATATATTTTTTTTAACTCAGCTCAGGGACACGGGACAAAAAGGGCAAAATTATTGATTCTGGAAAATGTGCAAGATGTGGAGGAGATAAACTCACTCTGCAGTCTTCAGATTTTCTAATCGGAAGATTGTACGAACATCCAGCAAAAGTGCTTATTGAGTTTTAAATGTTTTGCACTTTTTATTAAAGACCATCTCTCCAGACCATGCACAAAAACCCTTAGTTCTTGCACATGTATAAAATCACATAAACACCAGAGCAATTTATATACAGAAGAATAATTCACACAGAGCAATAATAATAATAATAGTTATGTAATTTCGTCTTAAAGTGTAAAATATTGCATCAGGAAATATGCTACCTGCCAAATAATCATGCAAACACTTTTTATAGTCTTATTTTTAATAATCCAGTCATGCATAAGCACTAATGCTCTGGAAATTAATCTAATAGTAAATGCTTTATGTGAGGAAGAAACACACAATATTGAATCTCAGGGGGAAAAAAACTTATTAACATATTATTATAAAGACAAATGATCAATTTCTCTGAATAGACTAGATTGAGGTCATAGGTCAGTGACTGCACAGACATGAACACCTCTCCACATCGAATGTGGACTTTGGGTGGTCAAATGAATGTGAGTAGAACAGTGGCTTCTCCTGTGTGGGTGTTTGTGTTTGATAAGTGACCGAGTGATTGTGAATGCGTGAGAGAGCGAGATAGGCAGAAAGACCAAATTTGAATAAGTAGTTGTGTACCTGTGTGTGTGTGCGCGTGATGACGTTTGTTTGGTCACAGGGTCACGGTGATATAGGGCTTAAAGGCAGACCCATGTGCAGACTCAGGTGGTGCAGTCGTCTTCAGTCTTGCTGCTCTTTGAGTTTCATCTCATCAGGATCCCTGCAGCCAACAAGGTAACGCATACAAAGTGAAATTCCTCTCGCTGTATTCAGTTTTTCCAGGGTATAGTTTGAGACGTGGATCTCTTGCATCAGTTTACCCTAGTGGCTCGAAGGTAATCATGTAATTGTGACTAATATTATTAGAAAGCAGTATTAGTCATCCTGCCCTTGCCAAATTGGTGGTTTATGGGGTTCACACTCCCTTTGCAATTTGGCAAGATATTTCAAGTTCACATTCAAATTTTGTGTCTTAAATGTCTACTTATTTGTTCTTTCTTTCTTTCTTTCTTTCATTTTTTGCAGATGAAAGTGGCATTAGCTCTCATTGTTGCACTCCAGGGTAAGAAACATACATACAAACATAAAAATATTTGGGATAAACTTCTTTTTTTTTTAATGCCAAAAAGTAGACAAAAGTAAAAGAAAGACATCATTGAAAAAAAAAACTTTTTTTACCCTGAAAGATTAATGCTATTACAAAAATCTGCAGATTTGCTGAGTAAAAAATTGTTAAAGTAATGATTACTTTAACAATTTTTTACTCAGCAAATCTGCAGATTTTAGACGATTGCTAATATACAAATGTATACAAAAATGTGGACTTCCAGTCTCATGCTGTCTGATTTTTTCTGCATTTCATCTTTTTTTTTCCTCCTCAGTGTCGGTGTGCCTGTGTGAAGTTCCAAAGCCTGATCCGGAGCTTGTGAAAAAGTTTGATAGTTTAACGAATGTGGCCTCCAAGAGGGTGATTAATGCCTACGAGGATTTCCATAACTTTCTAGTGAAACTGGCTGAGGGCACAATCACAGGGGAGAAGGTCAAGGAACTCAGACAGCATGTACAAGAAAGCGAGAGATTGAAAGCTCTGGCTAAGCTGCTCGCGTGAGTATCTGACGCCACACCACACTTCTATAAGGAAACACAAACAGACCAAGACAGTCCACTAATGTAGGATATTGTCTTGTCTCTAAATTCTGCTTTCCAAATGTTCAATTTTACCTCATTTTTACATTGTAATAAAAAATAAATTATTTTAAATATTTGTCAATGTGTCCTCATCCTTTAATCGGGAATGGTACACGAGCACAAATGAAATCAATTTGGAAAAAACACTGAATATTATTCTGACGTTTTTATCCGCTGAACAAACTTTTTCTGTGTTTGTGTGTGTGTGTTTTTCTGTGTGTGTGTGTGTGGTTAATGCAGTTATGCATATGAGGAGCTGCAGCCTGGTATCGAGAAGGCACGTCTGGGTGCTCTTGGCATTTATGGTGAATACCTCCGTCCCTACATCGGCATTTATCTGGACGCTGCCATCAACAACGTCAAACCCGTGCTGGACACATGGCTGCCTGCTGAAAAGCCTTAAAAAAATTCAAAGGCCACTTGACCTCCAAACGCTTTCCCTGCACCCTCTGACTGTGCTGCCTGAGATGCTTTAGCTTTAGCTATTTGTTTCTCAATTGCACAGCCATAAGATGTACAATTGGGCCACGGTCTTAACAGGGACATCAGAAGAAATAACATTGTGATAGATAGTCATGTGCAGGTGTAGATCATAGGCTTGTACTGTACATAACTGTATATTATGATGTTCTCCTGTACATGCAAAAATAGACATCAACATTTGTGCAGCATTAATAAAGAATAAAAACAACCACTATGTGACTTCGAGTATGATATCATGTTGTGAGGACTAAAATGAAATCACTTGATCAAAGCTGAATATGTTCTATACGTAGAAAATCTCTCAAACACGATCTGTGGTCATGTAATATAATTCCAGCTTTGTTTCATTGATGTTCAAGTCAGACATGGAGATTGAACTCGCTTAATTAAACCATTAGAAGAGTCACACACACACACACAATTTTTGAGCAAGGTGTAATTAAGTTCAGGACCAAGCTACTTAAATATTCATAGAAATATGACATTTTCAGGATATTCATATGAATTATAAATTTATCCATAATGAGAAAATCAGAGGCAATGTTGGCAAGAAAAACGATATCAAAAAACCAGACTCAAAAGGGAAGTGACAGCAGAGAGTGTGATTAAATAATGTCTTTCTACTATAGACAAGTTTTTAGTTTACTATAACTGTAGACAAAAAAAGTGTGATTATGTAATCAGGAAATTCATTCTAGGTTTAATATGAAGTCTATCTTGTTGACTATCAACTGTTCACTGATGGAGACTTGAGAGCCAAACTATCTGTGACAACTGTAGCACTAATTCATTGCAGAACAACTTTTCATTTCGATTCCTTTGCATTTGCATGGTGTTAGCTGTTGCACTAAGTGACTATATTTTTATTCCAGTCTTTAAAGCTTAAAAAACCTTTTGTACTGTGCTTAAGCTGCACTTGTCTGGGATCGGAGGTGACAGTGCATGCAAGTACAGATTCATTTTATTAAAAAGAGTGCTAACAAACCAACTTTGACGTACAAACGATAACCATGAACTGTTGTTACAAAGCAAAGAGCATACGAGAGCCTATGAGATCACTGTGGCACACACAACAACCACCACCAACAAAACCGGGACTGAGAAACACACCAAAACCAGAACTTTCAAGTGGGTGTTAATGAGGAATAACATGACACAGGTGAGTGTGAGCTGTGGGACATGTGTCATGGTCATGTGACATGCTGGGGCTGATGGGTAATGTAGTGAAAAGCTGATTCTGACATAAACGTGACAGCAGTCATAAATCTGTTTATTTATTTGTTTTCTCTGCTTTAATATATCTAGAAGAAGAAGCTTTTATTATCATCACACATACATTACAGCACAGTGGCATTCTGTTCTTCGGGGTATCCCAGCTGACGAAGTTGGGGTCAGAGCAGAAAGGGGGTTAAAGGCCTTGCTCAAGGGCCCAGCTTGGTGGTGCCAGTCTTCTGATCAACAACACAGATCCTTAACCACTTGAGCCACCACTGCTGATTTTTGCATATCCCAGCTTATTACCAAGCTGTGGTCAGAGCACAGGGTCACCCATTGTGCAGTGCCCCTGGAGCAAATAAGTTTAAGGGTCTTTCTCAAGGGCCCAACATTGATAGCATGGCAGTTTGGAGCCTTGAACTACAACCTTCTGATCAGTTACCTGATCTGATCTATGTTAAATTAAGAAGTGTGTGTTCGCTGATTAGTTAGATCAGGAAAGAATGACAAAACAAGCAGGAAATTGTCGTCTGAGGCTATGTTCGGAAACCACTGACCTGTAATTTGTCACCAGATTTGAAAGCAAATTTACTGTTGATTGAATCCTCTCCTACTAAAACCTTTCATCCGGGATAATATTTTTATTTGCCGTAATGAAAATTAAGTGAACTGCTTATTTTAGGTTGTGCTGGCAACCCAATAGCAACAGAAAACTGTGTTAATATACAGCTAGTGAAGGGTGGAGGCAAGCTGTGAATCTTCTGCATCTTTTTCCTAGCTGTGACATTGCCAGGATTTATACCTGTGAGCTCCAGGACACAGAAATGCACATAAATTGACTTTTAAATTGCAATCGGTTTAAAACCATTTTTGAAGTTCTTTTGTATTTTATATGATTAGGCTCAGTGGCACCTTATTGGTTGGTCACTGTGATTGACAGATGAGCTAGAACATGCCATTTGTCCCAGCTACTCCTTCTCATGACTCATGCAAAAAAATTCAATTCTTTTATACTTCACCAACATACAAATATTTTTCTGTAACATTATTTTTTGGGATTTTTTTTCTTCACATTTTTGGGAAATCATTTTTCTGTAATTTTATGTTTTTTGGAAACATTTTGGAAATCTAAAATGTTTTTGGGTTTGAGATCAAAATATGAGATGGGATATTTCATTTCTTGTTATTTACACTTGGATATTAAAAACAAAACAACAACAACAACAACAACAACAACAAAAACATGGCACCTTTGGATGGCAGACCACCCAATTTTTAGGTGAGCAAAAGTATATGAACAGATTAAAGTAAATGAAAGTAGATAACACTCATGTTATTTTGGTTTCATGTCTCTGGCTTAATATCACTGCTTTGATTCAGTGTACATTGTATTGTTCTTTTGTGCTCCTTTTCAGGCTTCTTTCAGTTGTCTGTGTTGCTGGGCAACAAGAAACACCCAAGAGTGAGTGAGTGAGTCAGTTGCGTGTTCCAATACTTTTGATCATTCGGAAATAATGGGTTTGTTTGAACAAAGGGACTCATGTTCTATGAAACAGAGGCTGATATTCTCGTCCACATCATGCCCTACCAAATGGAACTTACATTTGATGTCCCCAACAATGAATAGGCGTTTGTCTTACAATTAAAAAAGCATATTATACATAATTTTTAAATTATTCATAAAATAATTATTCATAAAATAAATATCTATAAAATGGTACCTAGCACAGCACTGTATGTGGAAAAAACTCAAGGTTTATCATTAGATCTTACAGTTTTTATGCGCTAAAATTAATTTTATACTTGCATAAATCAATATATTTTCATACTTAATCAATTTATATATGGTTCTCATATATGGTTCAGAAACTTTTGGTTACGCAACTCCACTTGACTACATACAATTGTACACAGGAGATCATTTATAATCGCACACTCTGGTATCACCCAGATGAGGATGGCTTTTCTTTTGAGTCTGGTTCCTCTCAAGGTTTCTTCCTTATATCATCTCAACCTCTGGGTTACTCATTAGGGATAAATATAAATTTTAATTTTAAACGTTGCAAATTTTATTCTTCATTTTCATATTTCTGTAAAGCTTTGGCAGCAGTTCATTCAGGGGGACTAGACTGCAAGGAGTTCTTAGTAAGAGTGTGTGTGTGTGTGTGTGTGTGTGTGTGTGTGTGAACTCTGGTGGCATGTTGTGCTGGGGACTGTAGTCTCTCATGGCCATATTTGTAGGCTGTGCTGTTTTTCCTGATATTTACAAACACAGCACCTTTGTTGGCAGACCACCTAATTTTAGCAAAAGTATAGGAACAGATTAAAGTAAATAACTGTAACGTCCCGTCAGACGTAGGGGTATTAGAATCCATATGCAGATGATGTAAAGGGTCAAAGGCTAAGATCTTGGTCGAGGTCACGGAAAAGATAGAGTCGAAAACCAGAAAGCAATGAAGAGAAAGTCAAAACCAAAACGCTAGTCCAAGAAACGTAGTCAGAAGAAAGACGAGCAAGGTCATACACGAGGAAACGAGACTATAGATAAATCAAGGCTTGGCAGGTAACACAAAGGAAACAATGCTTCGCAATGAAACTAGGATAGCGTGCGGTTTATATAGGTCATAGAACCGGAAGTGAACAGAAACAGTTAATATTCGGGCGACGGCTCCCTCTGGCGTTCAGGCCTCGTGACAGAACCCCCCCGTCTAAGAACACCTCCAGGTGTTCGGCGTCGAGGGCGTCCCCTCGGGCGAGGGGCGGGTCTGTGGGGAAAGTTCTGGTGGAATTCGTCTATGAGAGCGGGGTCCAGGATATCGTTTGCATTGACCCAGCATCGCTCCTCCGGGCCATATCCCTCCCAGTCCACCAGGTATTGGAGGCGGCGGCCCTGACGACGCGAGTTAAGAATGGTGTGGACCCGATAGGCGAGGGAACCGTCAATGTCCAGGGGAGGGGGTGGCTCATGGGCAGAGGGGTCCGCGGTCTGTGGCTCGTGATAGGGCTTGAGCAGGGATACATGAAAGGTGGGTGCGAGGCGGTAGGAGGCGGGCAGCTCTAGGTGAAACGAGACGGGATTAACCTGGTGGATGATCTTGAAGGGGCCGACGAACCTGGGGCTGAGCTTACGACATGGCAGCTTGAGTTTCAGGTTGCGCGTGGATAACCAAACCTTTTGACCCACTTGGTAGGTAGGGTGGGGTTGGCGTCGGCGGTTGGCTTGCATTGCCTGTCTACGTATAGCCCGATGAAGGCGAACATGGGCTCGTTCCCAGATCTCCTGGCTTCGCCTGGACCATTCGTCCACCGCGGGGACATCAGAGGGCTCCCCGGACCACGGGAACAGGGGTGGTTGATAGCCAAAAACACATTGGAAGGGTGTCAGCCCCGTAGAGGAATGGGTGAGGGAGTTCTGAGCGTATTCGGCCCATGGGAGGAATTCACTCCATCGATGCTGTTCCTTGCTGCAGTAAGCCCTCAAGAACCTTCCTAGTTCTTGGTTCAGATGTTCGGCCTGCCCGTTAGATTGGGGGTGGTATCCTGAGCTCAGACTGACCTTGATTCTTAGTTGCTTGCAGAATTCCTGCCAGACCCTGGAGGTAAACTGTGGCCCCCGATCCGATACAATGTCCTCGGGGAGCCCAAAATTCCGGAAGACGTTGTGGAAAATGGCCACGGCGGTCTCCATGGAAGTAGGTAATCCCTTCATGGGAACTAATTTGCATGCCTTATCTAGCGCTCTACCAGTTAGTAAGGATAATATGAACGCGCACCTGGTTCTTTCGTCGCGGTAAGCCTCAGGTTGGTGAGCGAAATAGTTATCACACTGACGAAGAAAACCTCGGCAACGATCGGCGGATCCGTCAAACTTCTCAGGAAGGGCAAAACGAGGAAGTTCGCGGTGGGTGTCATGCGCTGGCGCGGCGGCGGCTGCCTGATCCAGTGGCTGCTGCTGGAGCTGGTGGTTAGCTGCCCTCAGCGCGTCGACCTCCGCCTGGTAAGCTTGAATAAGGACACGCTGCCGCCACAGTGCCGCTTGCATATCCTCTGGACTCATTTCAGGCGAAGCATTCTGTAACGTCCCATCAGACGTAGGGGTATTAGAATCCATACGCGGATGATGTAAAGGGCCAAAGGCTAAGATCTTGGTCGAGGTCACGGAAAAGATAGAGTCGAAAACCAGAAAGCAATGAAGAGAAAGTCAAAACCAAAACGCTAGTCCAAGAAACGTAGTCAGAAGAAAGACGAGCAAGGTCATACACGAGGAAACGAGACTATAGATAAATCAAGGCTTGGCAGGTAACACAAAGGAAACACTGCTTCGCAATGAAACTAGGATAGCGTGCGGTTTATATAGGTCATAGAACCGGAAGTGAACAGAAACAGTTAATATTCGGGCGACGGCTCCCTCTGGCGTTCAGGCCTCGTGACAATAACACTTTCATATTATTTGGTTTCATGTCTCTGGCTTAGTGTGACTGCACTGATTGTTGTATTCTTCTTTTGTTTTCTGTTCAAGCTTCTTTGATATACCTGGGTGTCTGTCATTCATTCATTCAGTCAGTCAGTCAGTCAGTCAGATGTTCCAATACTTTTCATGTGAAAAAATGAGTGGGTTCAAAAAAGTGTGTCATTTTCTAAGAAATAGAAGCTGAAATTCTGGTTAATCTAAATTGCTACATCATGTCCTACCTTTTAATGGAACTATCATACAGTATGTCCCCTACAATGAATAGGCGATAATCTTACATTTCAAAAACTAAACAATTCAGCTTCAAAAAAGACTTGTTTGATTTCGGGTCTTGTTATTGATGACCAAAAATGAGGATATTGGAATCGTTTAAGAATATCGAGAACAAGCAAATAAGGAACTCCAAAGTCCATGGTGATGAGGACCAACTAAAACACAGAAAACAATAGTGTGATAACCTTAAATAAACCTTAGATAAACAGACTGACGTGTCTAAGATGAATTAAACTTTGGACTGCAAACGTGTGCCAGACTACTCGCTCAATAAACAGGTATGTACTCATGGAACTTCAAAGGGCTAGATATGAGGAATATGAAAAAACGGACAAAAGTAATTATGGAATATTAACATATTTATATTGAGGCAGTTGATTAGATCATCAGTTTCCACTAAAGATTGTGGTCGACTTTACCGATGATCAGAGCACAGAAAATAGTTCCTGCTTTAAATCTGCTGTAACACAGATTTCGAGTCATTTATCTTAACAATAAGATAAATTTGATTTCATGTTCACACCTTACCCTTAGTGACCCCCCCTTCTCTCTACTCCCCCTTCTCTCTTTTCACTTTTTCTCTCTCTGAGAGAGTTGCACTTTGGTCTCTGGATAGTCAACACATCAGTCCTCATATATATAAGATAGGCCAAGGTGCTTGACCTGCTAAACAGCGTTACACACTTCCTACTGAGGAGAGACAGTGAGTACAATTATGTTCTTCATTCAATTAGTACAGAAGCAAAAGAAATCAGCTTTTTCAATTGTACTGTGTTTAGAATCTTTACTAATCATTTAATATGTACTAATCATCTAATATCGAGGCTAAAAGAATATCATTTTTGCTAAGTCTTTACTCCTTTGTCGATCTCATCTACCTCTTATGGCATTAGACATTGTAACAGCATCGACTGAAATGAGGATAGTAACCACTTTTAGGAAAAGTTCTTGAGATATTCACTGCGATGGTCTTTACACACATAACTAGCACTTAAACCATATCTTCATTTTCTCCTCAGGTCCAGTATTCAGCATGAACAAACTGGTGATTGTCAGCGTGCTAATCGCACTCCTCGCCTTGGGTATGTTATGATACACACATAAATGGATCATGTTTACTTTGCACACTTTATGGAAAGGAATAAAACAAAAGCTCAGAGGAAGAGTTTTAATAATATATTATAATAATATAAAATATTGTTTTTGCAGGTGCGGACAGCTTCCGTGTGCCCAGAGAGATTGAGGAGGAGGAGGAGGAGGAAAAGGGACCAGTTACCATGATAATGGACAAACTGAAGAACTATTATGATTACAGCCTGGGTGTTGCGGGTTCATACGTAGACACCATCAAGGAACTCAAGCTGGATGAGAAAGCCAAGTGGGTGAACTTTTTTTTCCTTTTTCCACATCCTCTGATGCAATAGTGCAATAGAAAAATAGCGTAGTATAACCCGTTAATATAACGGTCATTCATTTCAGTGTATTTTATGTAATATTTTTAGGAACCTGTATGAGGAGACAACAGGAGCAGTCCGCACCTACGCAGGCATCTTCCAGGATCAGCTTTACCACATGGTCTACTCTTCGGATAGCGTTTAAACCCTTTATTCTCTTGTAAATCCTTTTTCTCGAACTCTGGTCCTCAGTCACGCAAAGCTGGAGCCCCTTACCACAACCCTAAAGCAGCTACAAGGAGCATGACACTCTTCTTCCTGTGGCATAAAGAGAAGCTGTGTTCCTTCCTGGAGGTCATCACGCCACACCGAGTGCATACAGCACTATAGCAAAGGTCACAGCACGGGCTAAATATGCTAGAAACACTAAGCCTACTACAAATGACTACACCAGCGGTGATTCCGCGTGTGTTAGTAGCTCTCAAGTGCACTTCTGTATTAATCGATCCAGGACCTGTAACAACTTCTTGTCCTATGAACATTTACTGATGTATGTCAAACAATGCAATGTAGTAAATAATAAAAATAAAACCAAACATTTGTAGAAAGTACAGCAAAAGAGTCAATTTTATCGCTGAACATGTTTTATGTTAAATATTGTAAAATGCTATAAAAGTATGATGTAAAAGTATGTACATGATATGAGAATATGATAAGCATATCAGAATATATTAACAAACCTGTCTTTTAAAATATCGGTGATGACATAAGTTTAAAAAATGTCCAAGATGCCCAACATAACAGATAGACTCCATACATAACAGTCAAGATACCAAATATCACTGTATGACTTAAAGCTTCCTTAACAATAAAAAGGGCTTTTATTATTATTATTATTATTATTATTATTAGTGTACATTTAAAAAAAATTCAAACCAAGTAATAAAAAATTTGTTTGTCTCTCAAGTCAGTTGTTCTGCCTTATAAAGACTTTTGTAGATATTTCAATTCAATTTTATTTATATAGCACTTTTATTATGCGATGGACACTGTCGCATAGCAGCTTTATGGTCATATAAAAGTCCATGATATAAATTATACATTTTAAATTATATTTTTTTAATGTCTATCAAATATTGCATGCCCTAGTCTTATAGCTGAGACACTGTTGGAGTCTCACAGACATAATCACAAATCTCACAACCTTAACTAAAATGCGCATCTTCTTGTGAGGATTCGTGTGTGAATAACAATCACCTATTATACATGTTTAAAAGATAAGAAACCTTTATCCCCCCCCCCCATATGCTTTTCAGCACTGTGAAATTCTTCTTATATCCCAGCTTCCAGGAAGTTGGTGTCAGAGGACAAGGTCAGCCATGATATAATGCCCCTACAGTGGAGTGCCCCTACAGTGGCCCCAACTTGCTCAAGGCCCTTACAGTGGCATGAACTCTTAACCTTCAGATTAGTATCCCAGCACCTTATCAGTTGAGCCATTACTCACATAACGTTAACCAAACCCACTCTATACGAAAGAAAAGCATCATTTCAGATTGTTCACTCTTGTGGATAAAGTAGCAGATCCATGGGCCCGAGCCACCCAGAGCATGTACAAGTACTACAGTGGGATTTGAAGAGAAATGGATGGACAAGGACACAAAATGGGTTGAGATTAAATTATTAGTGTGTATTATTAGTATACCTTTCTACATTTGATAAGGAAGAACAGTGTAAATGATTAAAGTAATCCAGAGCTATCCAATTACACTGATCAGGCATAAGATTATGACCACCTGCCTAATATTGTGCCGGTCCCCCTTTTGCTGCCAAACAGCCCTAACCCATATGATCTTGGCCACCAAAAGATACTTACAGGTCATAAAGGACATACTTGACCTATAGGATGCTTTTGATAGATACTGACCACTGCAGACCGGGAACACCCCACAAGAGCTGCAGTTTTGGAGATGCTCTGATCCAGTGGTCTAGCCATCACAATTTGGTCCTTGTCAATCTCGCTCAAATCCTTACACTTGTCCATTTTTCCTGCTTCTAACACATCAACTTTGAGGACAAAATGTTCACTTGCTGTCTAATATATACCACCCACTAACAGGTGCCATGATGAGGAGATAATCAGTCTTATTCATGTCACCTGTCAGTGGTCATAATGTTATGCCTGATCGGTGTATGTTTGTGTATAAAGGTGAATATGACAAAGTAATGGAAATGATGCCCATGTAATTCATCTTTGTTTTTATAGAGCATGTTTGATTTAGATTACTCCTATGTGTTAATTAATACATTAATTCAAATGCATAAAATGTACTAACATGTTATTTCTGCATGAAGACATAATGTCATAATGTTATGCCTGGTCAGTGTATGTCATTGGTGTAAGATCTATTAAACATTCTGGATTTTTTTTTACTCTGTCCAGCTCTCTGACTTCCTCACTGGTTTCCTCTATTAAAAACATACAAACATACAAAAACAACAAGTTTTCGAAGCTTTGCTTATCCAGGTCTGTCCAAGCTTCGCACCTCCAGGGCTATATGGGTTCGGTCCCCACCCTTATTCTGCATGTGTGGAGTTTTTGCTCCATTTGCTTTGGGGGTTTTCCTGGATACTGGTTTCCTCCCCCAAGTTCAAAGTCATGTGTGGTAGGATGAGTGTAAATGTGTGTGTATGATTGTAGCCTGCAATGGTTGGCATCCTGTTCAGGGCTTCCCCTGCCTTGTGCCCTGGGATAGACTCTGGGTTCCCTGCAACCCTGTATAGGATAAGCAGCTCAGAAAATAGGTGGATGGATCTGTATTTGTGATAAGTTTGTGACAAAACCTTATTTTTGTATTAGCATTTACATGTTTTAGGATCAAACTTGCTGTGCACTCTGTCATGTTCGATTGCGAGCCTGGGAGGATGATGGTGAGAATTTCAAAGTCTACATAACAAATGGCTCCTTTCTCCAAAACATGTTCTGGTTTGAATCGGTTTTCTTCTTCCTTTTCCTGGTCATTGCTCTTGCACATAAGTAATGGACAGGTGACGATGTTATGAACATTCATAATGGTGTTAAAGGGTTTGCTGTTTAATTAATGATGAATAATATATATGTTAATATGTCTTATGCCAATTATTCCATTGTTTTGGTCCTATAACGCAATCACAAAGGAACTTCTGTTTGCTCTTTACTGTCTCTTCTTCTTCAAAATCAGTTGTCTCTCGATTGCTTAAGTTTCTAGACAAGTAGTCAGTTCGTAATTTTTTATCGAATAGCTGACTTCTGTTCTAAAAAGATAACTTTTTTGAGTCTATAGCAGTCTAGTGAACTTTCTACTGCTAAGAGGTGAGGGGGAGGGGTGTTCTATTTTTATTGAGCCGCGTCGTACGTGAACGTGTCAGTCACGTGACCCAGAGCAGCATCCGGAAGTGGTCCACCGCTGGTGAAGGAAGATGGCGGTGAATCAACAGCTGCACGAACGCTACAAATTCTTAAACATGACACATTGTGCTTTAATTTCTCTGTAATGCAGCCGTGCAGGGTAATGGACAAAGACAGATTTGCTGTAAGTATACGCACAGATACACGGATCGGGCCAAAATAGGCATGTGATGGCGTAAAATAGCATGCCGTGGGAATAACAAAACAAGAACAACTGTTCATGATCATTACAGAAGGGTGTCCATCTTTCTCTGAGTATGTAAGTGTAATGCATAGAAATATGAAAGAATACATGCTATACTACACTGGAATGCTTATTTATACTCGGCAGTGAATTAGCTCATAGCAAGACGTACTGTTTTCCGGCTAAAAATACCTAAGAGACATGTCTATAAACGTCTCTGTCGTGGTGTTTTCTTTTCTCCTGCTGACTACTAGGTTTTGACTTTATTGTGTAAACACAGCAGTTCACCTTCATACAGTAGACCGGAAATACACAATACATCAACAAAACAAACACACAACAAGCAAATCAGAACCACAAGAGATAAATAGACAAAACAAACAAACAAATAGGCAAAAAAAAGAGCAGAAAATGAATAAATAGGATAATCAGAACATGCAACAGGAAATGAAACTACAGAAAAACAAACAAACAAACAAACAATGCAAACAGTTTAAAGAAAGCCGTAACAACAATTAAACAAAACAATTAAAGCAGCATTTCCAGTGGCCCAAGCACCCAGACTTTGTGAGCAGCTCAATAACAGGCCATATCTACACTAATACGTTTTTGCATATTTTTCTGTCCGCTTTGACCTTATGTCCACCCTGAGATGGCGTCTTTGTCAACGAATACGTATCTTTTTATAAAAAAACACCGTCCAAAGTGGATAGATCTGAAAACACTGTTTTTGTGTGGCAGTGTGGACTGAAAACTGAGGCTTTCGAAAACCATGACGCATTTTTAGTCATGTGACCAATTCAGCTAATTTGCTCAAAAATTTGCTCTGAGCTATTATAGAAAACCTAGCACAAAGAAAAAGAAAAGGTAGAATTAACAATAAGGGTGTAGTTGCTTGGCCCCTTAAAAAGAGACGCAACAAATGAGGCGGTGGTAGCTCAAGTGGTTAAGGCTCTGACCCCAACCCTCAAGGATGGGATATGTGAAGAAAGAATTTCACTGTGCAGTAATGTATATGTGACAAATAAAGACAACTTACCAAATGTGAAAATACTGTAGCAAAATCAGAATTATATGAACCACAGTGGCAGAAAATGGACAGCTAGAAGATTTACAGTTTACTACAAGATGTGATAGGAGCCTCAATAACATACAAATAACACATGCTTTAAATTATACTGATTATTTTTTATCAAGGTTATTCATATGATGTTATATTTAAATATGGTGTATTCATATGATGTTATATTTAGATATGTAACTTTGCACGCCATTAATATGAGTATGTAAATGCTATAAACCTGCCTACAGGAAGCTGGGCTATTCAGAACAAAGAATTATTTTTTGCTACATTAACTTGATAACACACAGAAAAGGTGTGATTTAATGTCCAATCAGCAACAAGCATTTTTGAGCATCTTTGAGTTCATGTTATTATGTTTCTGGAATTTGCTGTTGTGTTTTTGGTTTTGTGAATGTGTTTTTCGCGCTTATGGGCCACTGGGCCTTCACCCTTGCTGTGCTTTTCTTCACATAGTCTGCTGCTCCCAGCTCTTGGCTGGAGATGAATAACTTTATTGGTGACCTCATGGCTTTTAGTGCATCTGGCTCTGGTCAGCTACTGAAATGCACTAACAATCAATCGCTCCGTGCTGCCTGGGAAAGCGTGGCTTCTGAGACACCAGCACCCAAATCCTGTTACCCGGCTCAGACTGACCCACACAGCCAGAACCAGCGGAAAAACATGCCATCACACATCGGTTCTCACCCTGGACAGAGGATCGAGGAGTCTGCAAATTGTGATGAGCAACAAGGTGAGTGCATAGCTACAGTAATAGCTGTGCTCATGGTTCTAAGTCATTGTTTCAGTTATGGGTGTGATGATATACCATGATACAGCAGAGTTATGTACGTGTAAATAAGTCACTTAATGTCATCATTAAAGATGCAACATGGTTAGCAGATAAACTGATATACAGTTGAGGTCATAAGTTTACATACTTGTAGAATCTGCAAAATGTAAATAATTTAAAAAAATAAAGTTGATAGAAACTACATTTTGTGTTTATTTATTTCTGCCCTGAATAAGCTATGTCAAATATCCAGATGTTTCTATCTAGTGCACAAGACACAATAATAACTGAATTTATACAAATGATCCAGTTTCAAAGTTTCCATACACTTGACTATTAATAATGTGTGTTGTTACCTGGGTGATTAGTGACTGTTTTTATGTTTTGTGAGTTTTTCATGAGTCCCTTCTTAGTCCTGAGCAGTTAAACTGTCCTCTGTTCTTCAGAAAAATCCTCCAGCTCATGCACGTGATTTGCTTTTCCAGCATCCTCTGCTTATTTGAACCCTTTCCAAGTGCCTATATGTAATGTTGAAATCCATCTTCTTACACTGAGGACAGCTGAGAGACTCAAACACAGCTATTACAAAAGGTGCAAACATTCACTGATGTTCATGAAGACAACACTACAATTTTCTCTAAAGATCTTTTTTTTCCCATTTAATACTACCCTTTAGAAGCTATGATCCTGTTCAAAAGTTCATGCTGCCTTCTTGTGTATCAGTGAATGTTTGCAGCTTTCGTAATAGTTGTGTTTGAGTCTCTCAGTTGTTCTCAGTGTAAAATGACGGATCTCAAGATCATATAGCTGTTGATGGAAAGAGGTCAAATATGCAGGAGATGGTGGAAAAGCAAATTAATGTGCAGGCACTGAAGTGGGCAGTTCAGGACTAACAAGGGAAAAACTCTTACAAAACATAAAAACAGTCATTCTGGTAACAACATTCAGTATTAAGAATCAAGCGTATGCAAACTTTTGATCTGGATCAATTATTGTGTCTTGTTGGCTATATGTAAACATCTGGATATGTGAAATCAGACCAGAACTAACTAAACACACAATGCCATTTTTATGAATCCTCTTAATTTAACATTTGCAGATTCTGCAAGATATATGTAAACTTATGACTTCAGCTGTACGGAAAAGCCTGATATTAGATGTTAAATATATTATAGTGGTTACTCACCTGTATTTATTTCTTTCCTGCAGTACGGCCATATGCCTGCACATGCCCAGGCTGTCCTCTGTCCTCAACATCCACGCCTGCATCCTCTATGCATCCGCTATGCCTGAAATCCAGAGACAGTTCTTCCTCTCAGGCTGCCGCATCAAAAGCATCCACATCACAGTCCAAAGAGCCGAGCTCAGTCGCGCTTGGCCTGGGCTCCTGTCTCAGCCTGGCTCTTTCTCTGGAAGAAAGAAACAGCGAGTCAAACGGCTTATCCAACCCCGAGCACCAGGACAAAGGCACAAACACACATAGTCCAACAACTGCTTCAAACTCCAACCCCCAGATCTGCCCACCAGCTCTTCAAGCTTTCCCCTGCTTCTGCTGCCATCCATGCCCTCATCTCCTGCATCCCCAGCAGTCATCTGACACCCACTTTGGCCACACTCACTCTCACCACCACTACCACCACCACCACCACTGCCCGCTCACCGCCTGCCTGTTGTGCCAGCGTTCCTTTAACTGTGCACAGCAGGAGGGCCACCCTCGCCAGCACCCGTGCATGCACTGCTCCGCGTTGTTCATGCGGCCTTCGCAGTTGCTTCAGCACCAGCGCACCCAGCACTCGAGCAAAGCCGGCGGCTTCCTGTGCCCAGAGTGCGGTCGTGTCTTCAACTCACACAGCAACCTTCGGGTACACCTTAACGTGCACACGGGAGCAAGGCCTTATACATGCTCTGACTGTGGCAAGAGCTTCAGCCAGTCAGGTGCACTCAAGATCCATCGGCGTGTTCACACGGGCGAGCGGCCGTACACGTGCACCTACTGCGGCAGGGGCTTCCCACACCTGGCTGGTGTCAGGGCGCACCAGCGTATACACACTGGTGAGAAGCCATACCAGTGTGCGCAGTGTGGCAAGGGCTTTACACAGTCAGGAGCCCTCAAGGTCCATATGCGTGTCCACACAGGCGAGAGGCCATTTCTCTGTAGCCTGTGCGGAAAGGGCTTCTCGAACCGCTCTGGCGTCCGCTTTCATCAGCGCACTGCACACGGCATTATCACCGAACCCAATTCCGTAGGGCGGCCAAGCCTGGCCAGCAGTAGCTCAGATGTCCAGCAAAAGCAGTCTGATCAGGGAGCATCTGCCCAATCCCTGGAGAACAGGCCTCTTCCAAGTAGAAAAAACTCAGAGGAAGAGGATGTGAGAAGTTCCCTTCCTTACGGCTGTGAGGACTGCGGCATGCGCTTTCAGGATGCTCTCTCCAGGAACAGGCACCAGGCACTGCAGCACTACTCCACTGAGGAAGAAGATCAGAGTGAGAGACATGGAAATGCACAAGGAGAACATGTAGCCAAAAAGACGTTGGTCTAATAAGATACAGTATGTGAATGCCATGCTGGAAAATAGGACTAGTGTCTAGGTCAAGACTATCAAACTAGGTCAATGCCCTTACAAAAACCTTTTGTCTAATTATTATGGGAAAAAAAATTGTGTGCTTCTGTATGTGGCCTTAAATTAATAAAAGTTTTAGCACTTTTAATTAAAAATAAATGACAAATACAAAAAAAATTATTATTTCATTACGGGTACTGAGGTCTATAAGGAGTTTACAATGTTCTCCAGTGTGTCCATGTTTCCTCCTCCTCTAACTAATTAGTGTTCACAGGTCATGTGCAGAATGGCAGCTTCACTTGCCATTATTATTATTATTATTATTATTATTATTATTATTATTATTATTATTATTATTATTATAGTAGGTCCCAGAGCACAGTGTGGCAGGATTAGTGCTAGAATGCTGGGTATTGTGAAAAGTCAAAGGGATGCAATTACGTGGGAAGAGTGATGAAGTAAATGTCCAAGGGGAAAAAGCCTGGAATGGGAAAAGTGGCCCTCGAGTATGCCAGAATGGAGCGGAAGGCAGAGAAGGAAATGCAGCTGGGACATAGAGAATGAGAAATGGACACTTTGAAATCTTCTTTGGCTAGAATCTGCTGTGACGGGGACAGTGTGAGCCATGGCAGGACCTGGAATCGAGTAAACGAGGTAGATAAATCAGATAAAGCCGATGACAGTGCCAGATCCTTATCCAATGCTGGGTGTCACTCTGGATGGATTCTGGACTTGCTGATATTGATACAGTGATGGCCCACCACAGGGAGACGGAGCAGGTTAAACATGTATGGCAGCGCTGATGGGAGATGTGGTGATGAATACAAAGCAGGAATTAAAAATACGCATGTGACTGGGGAGTGCTGAAAAATACAGAAGCGGCTGCCACAGGGGCAGTGACCAGCCCACTCTGAGGACACCAAACAAGGGCATGGAGTTTTAAAGCACTTAAGCCTAAGACCACTTCTGGGGCTGGACAGGCTGGGAGAGCAGGGCCACAGTGAGCAAAGGGGGTACATCAGGAACACAGCAAGTTTTATCTATCATGTATTTTATCTGTACATTTTAAGTAAATTTTTAAACTATAACTCTTAACTATTTTGTATAGTTTACTGCTTTAACATGGAGCACTTATAATATTAAGACTTTACATGTGACTATGCATGTGTGTACCTTTTGTACATTTAAAGTGGCATTCGCTGAATGGCACAACAGCAATTTCATACTATTTTGGGACACATACACTCACTGAGCACTTTATTAGGAACACCTGTGCACCTAGTCATTCACGCTGTTATCTAATCCAATCGTATAGCAGCAGTGCAACACATAACATCATGCAGATACAGCCTCAGCTCCGGGTAATGTTCACATCAGCCATCAGAATGGGGAAACGTGTGATCTCAGTGATTTTGACCTTGGCATGATTGGTTGGTGTGAGTATTTTTTATATCTCCTGAGATTCTCACACACAACATTCTCTAGAATTTACTCAGAATGATGTAATAAAGAAGAAACATCCAGTGTGCAGCAAGTATGCTGGGAAAGAAACACCTTGTTGATAAATGGCAAACTGGTTTGAGTTGACAGAAAGGCTACAGTAATTCAGATAGCCACTCTACAATTGTATTGAGCATCTCAGAATGCACATAGAGGCAGATGTGCTACAACAACAACAAGAGTTCAGGTTCCACTTCTGTCAGCCAAGAACAGAAAGCTGAGGCTGCAGTGGACGAAGGCTCACCCAAACTGGACAGTTAAAGACTGGAGGTCTGATGAATCCCATTTTTTGCTGAGGCTCACAGATGTTAGAGTCAGAATTTGGCACCAAAAGCATGAATTTATCGACCCAACCTGGCTTGTGTGAACAATCCTGGCTGGTGTGGGGAATGTTTTCTTGGCTCACATTACACCAGTCAGTCATCAGTTGAATATCACAGTCTATTAGAGTATTTTTGCATCTCTAAAAGGCCACTATTTGCCTTCCTCTAATGGCTACTTCCTGCAGGATAATGCACCATGATAGCACCATGTCACAAAGCAAAAGTCCTCTCACTTGTTTCATGAACATGATAATGAGTTCAGTGTTCTTCCAGTGCCTTTACAGTGGCCTTCCCAGTCACCAGAATCCAGGAGAACATCTTTAGGATGTGGTAATATAGGAGATTTGACCAGAATCTCAAGAGAATATTTCCAACATGTGATGGAATCCATACCATGAAGAATTGAGCCCTGGTCTCAAAGCAAAGGGAGGCCCTACCCTGCATTAGTACATGAGTGTTCAGTGTACAGTGAGTGTATTTATCTCTGTGAAGCAGTATGGAAAAAAACACACACACACACAAAACTCGCAGTCAATTGTGATTGCTGTCATGAGCTGTGTCTCAAACTGAAATCCATGACCATATTTTTTAGACGTTTTTTCTACATTTTGAATACCCAGAAGATCGTTATGCAAAGCAGGCTCTTCAGTATGTGTGTAAGCAACATGAGAGTATTTTTATATTCAGACACTTAACCGTAATAAAGAATTTGTTTAGTGTTAATACTAAAATCGTGCTGCCTACGTAGTAGTATATAATTATGTGGTTTGAGACACAGCTCTAGTCTGTTTATGCCATTGCGAATGTCACACAACACTGCCTATACTATCGGTATATGTGGTATACATTAGTATATGTTAATTATTATTATTTTTTGGTTGTGTACAATTAAAGCACCAGATGAATTCAGGATTTGTGTTGCGTTCATTTTGTATACGGGTACTTAAAACCAGCCACACAAGGTTTTAAAATAAAAATGGAATATTAGGGCAGCAATATTTAACCCCTCCTTTAGTCCAGAATTAGGATCTACTTTCTTCTAGTTGGATAAAACAATAAGGATGGATCCATGTAAACTCTTCATCTTTAATTTGTTTAAATATAATCTAAAATCCACACATTTTAGCTGTTGTGTTTCTAAACTCTGCACCACATAGTACATATTTTGACTAATTACAGGCTTGTGTATAAATGTCACCTCACACATAATAACTATTCACAACAAGCTCAAACAGCATGGTCTTGTTGCTTAGGCCAGATGAGTTTATACCTGTCACGGATTCGGAGATCTAGAGAAAAATAAACACGTGGACAAAATTGTTGGTACCCTTCCATTAAAGATAGAAAAAAACCCACAATGGTCACTAAAATAACTTCAAACAAAAGTAATGATGAATAAAAATGTACTGAAAATTGCCTAATGAAAATAACGATTGCTTTTGCATTGTGGTTCAACAGGAGCATTTTAAAAACACCAAAAACAAACGAATGAAACTGACCTGGACAAAAATAATGGTACCTTTAACTTAATATTTTGTTGGGCAACGTTTTGAGGCAATCACTGCAATCAAGCGATTTTTCTAACTCTCAGTGAGACTTCTGCACCTGTCCACAGGTATTTTGACCCACCCCTCGTGAGCAAACTGGTCGAGCGGTCTCAGGTTTGAAGGGTGCCTTCTCTAGACTGCATCTTTCAGCTCTTTCCACACATGTTCAATAGGATTTAGATCAGGCCACTCACATATCATACACTATATTGCCAAAGGTTTTGGGACACCCCTCCAAACCATTGAATTCAGGGGTTGGGCTTGGCCCTTAGTTCCAGTAAAGAACTCTTAATGCTTCAGCATACCAAGACATTTTGGACAATTTCATGCTCCCAACTTTGTGGGAACAGTTTGGGGATGACCCCTTCCTGTTCCAACACGACTGCACACCAGTGCATAGAGCAAGATCCATAAAGACATGGATGAGTGAGTTTGGTGTGGAGGAACTTGACTGCACAGAGTTCTGACCTCAACCCGATAGAACACCTTTGGGATGGATTAGAGCGGTGACTGAGCCATTCCACGTCTGCCTTTACATGCACATGAATGTAATATGGAGTTGGTCCGCCCTTTGCGATTACAACAGCTTCAACTCTTCTAGGAAGGCTTTCCACAAGGTTTAGGGGTGTGTTTATGGGAATTTTTGACCATTCCACTAGAAGCATATTTGTGAGGTCAGGCATTGATGTTGGATGAGAAGGGCTGGCTCACAGTCTCCACTCTAATTCATCCCAAATGTGTTCTATCAGGTTGAGGTCAGGACTCTGTGCAGGCCAGTCAAGTTCCTCCACACCAAACTCACTCATCCATGTCTTTATGGACCTTGCTTTGTGCACTGGTGCACAGTTGGGTTGGAACAGGACTGATCCCACAAAGTTGGGAGCATGAAATTGTCCAAAATGTCTTGGTATGTTGAAGCATTAAGAGTTCCTTTCACTGGAACTAAGGGACCAAGCCAAACCCCTGATAAACAACACCTGAATTCAATGATTTGGGGGGGATGTCCCAAAACTTTTGGCAATATAGTGTACATTTTGCCATCACACCTTTTATGTTTTTTTCTCAAGCACTTCATAATTATTTGTAATAACAAGTGAAACACAATGCATGCATGTGTTCCTTTTTCCCTGAAAGATTATGTCCTACTTCACGTTAATTACACCTCCATTCTTGATTACAATGCAGCTGAGAATGAGGAGCAAATCTTTATTTAAATAAATAAATAAATTAAATAAATCAAATTTAAAGCAGTTAATATGACTGGTTTCATCGAATCACACATCTGTAGAGTTCACAGTCTCCTTTAATAGGAACATCTGCACACCATTTATGAAGTTCCAATAAGCCAATCATGTGGCAGCAGCATGCTACATAAAATCATGTGATCTGTCTGGTTTCAGTGAGTCTTTACCCAAAATAGCCTCTGATTCTTGTTCTTGGATGACAGGAGTGTTGTAGGAGCCCCTGTTCTACAGCAAAATGAAAGGTTTTGGGGAATAAATGAGTTTAGCTGTGTCTATTCGTCTCAACTAACCACCAGGGGGCAGCAAGACCACATTATTTTGGCACTAAGTAGCAGCTCATTGAACAGAAGGAGGGGGTAAAGAGCACAGATGAGATAATGAATAGGTGAGAACTAGAGAAATAACACCAAAATCTTTGGCTTGGAAATGCCTCTGTGATACATTTGCTTCATAGTGTTTCTCTTGTCTCTTTTTACACCATTTTGTACCTGCTTTTGCACTACATCTATGCACACACACACACAAGCACACAATGAATGACAGCTGTGTCCATTAACACTCAGTATCAGAGACATTTCACCATCTGTCTCTTTTTCACTATTCTCTGTCACTTTATTCATCCTGCTTTTGTCTGTTCATACTCTCCTTCTTCTCTCCCCGGAGAGCTCCTTCGCCTCCAGCTCTCCAGCAACCACCCCCCCCCCCACCCGAACCCCATCCCATTTTTCATCCATCTCTATTAGTGACCATATCCATTTCAAACGCTGTGAGTCTTGGCCATCTCTCATTAACCTGTATTATATATCCTATTCTCACCTCCTTGTCATTTTCTTCTTCTTCTTCTTCCTGCCATTTCCTTATTTAATTTGCATTGAAGTTTACTATATTTCTTCTCTTATACATGCCAGTAACATGGCTCACGTTATACTTATACTGAACATCCTTTCAACACACTTAGTTCTGTCTGCTTGTTCTCTTGTACCTCAGTACTATAAGGTTCTCTCAGGCATCATCAGTCCATTTTCTGTAGCTTTTATCCTGCACAGGGTCACAGGGAACCTAGAGTCTATCCCAGGGGTCTCAAGGCAGGGGACACCTTGGATGGGGTGACAGGATAAAATTGCATACACATTATGGAAAATTTAAAGTTGCCAGCCAGCTGAGGAAACCGGAGTACCCAGAGGAAACCCCTGAGGTATGAGGAAAACAACCAAAAACTCTGCGCACACAGTGCAGAGGAAGGAACCGAACACCAAGCCATGGATAAGTGGGGCAAACGTGCTAACCACTAAGTAACCTCGGTTCTATCAGCCTGAATTAACCATATAAACCAGATCATTGAGTGACATACTGCACTAAAGTACATGCTGGTTCTACAGTGTAAATGCACTATTAATATCTATGCACACCTGACCATCCCATTTATATCTGTGGCTTCTGCAAACTGCCACAAAGATAGAAGCACACCACAGTGTAGGAAGTGTGTGTATGTTGTAGAGATTCATCTTAACTGGAACTGAGGGGTTCCAGTAAGACAATGTGCCTATGCACAAAGTCAGTTCCAGGGATGTGGTAGCTTAGTGGTGTTGGACTACTGATCAGAAGGTTGTGAGTTCGAATCCCAGGTCCACCAATTGCCCTCAATTGCTCAGTTGTATAAAACGAGATAAATTGTAAGTCACTCTGGATAAGAGTGTCTGCCAAATGACGTAAATGTGAAAATGTAAAGACCTTAAAATGCTGACTGTGCATCAAGCCTTCTTGGCAAATATCAGTTTCTAATCTCACTAATGCTCTTGGGGGTGAATGGGGAAATCCCCACATCCACAAATCTAGAAGAAGGTATTCCCAGAATATTAGAGGTTATTATAACAGCAAAGGAACAGGATCTTCAATAAGCACATATGGGTGTGATGGTCAGATGTCCACTAACTTTTGGCCATATAGTGTATATGCTTGGATATTAGAAAGTCAGCCGAAAGTTAATATGGTGGGTAACACAGGATAACATTAGCATTAAGTATTAATGATATTAGCTGGCTGAATGCAGTGTGCTTAATAAATTGGTAAAGTTTTAGACCATAATGTGGTCTTAAGTGTTATAAAATGATTAATGAAGATATTTTAAGAGATTTAGAGATTCAGACACAACATTATAAAACTGAACATTGTTTGAAATGAATTCAATTTCAATTCAATTTTATTTGTATAGCGCTTTTAACAATGGACATTGTCTCAAAGCAGCTTTACAGAACACAGTACAAAAGTCCTAGATGTTAGACAAAATCATCCCTAGTGAGCAAGCCTGAGGCCACTGTGGTGAGGAAAAACTCCCTTAGATGGTAGAAGGAAGAAACATTGAGAGGAAAGGGAACCCATCCTCATTTGGGTGGCTCTGGAGAGTGTAATTACAAATTATTATAAACTAATATATATTTCACCTGGAAGGGGATGGGCTCTCATTTAAGTCTATTTCCTCTCAAGGTTTCTTCATGATGTTTCAGGGAGTTTTTCCTTGACACCCTCACCTTTGACTGCTTTGAAATCAATTGTTAAAATTGCTACATACGTGAATAACACTGAATTACATCGAAGTGGTTTTGCCATATGGATGAAGTTCAATGTCACTGCTTCCTATTTTCTAGTCTCTAACACTACGGACTGAGAGAAACACCAATAGTTTCACCTTTGTCAGTCTCACTGCTACCTCAATCATGACTGCCAATAATGAGAACTTACATTTAAAGCATCCATCTCTCTCTTACCATATCTCTTTGTCGATTTTTAACCATTCACATTTCCTTTTTCTTTCCGACTTCTTACTCTTTTAAAGAATAGTACAAGTAGCCAGTAAAGTGAGTGTGTAAAGCTGTCCTTTATGCAATATTCATACAGCAGTGCTCACATGTTTGCTGTCAAATAGAAAGACACTGGCTCAATCCTTGGTCTAGTCTGAGTGTTCTCTTGTAATATTTATGACCGTGTTCCAAAAAATCTCATAGCAGGAAGAAATTTCTCCTGGTGTAACACACACTCAATTACCCAGAAGTTAAGCTGAGGAAATATTCACTGACCTTAGACTCCACTGACACCTGAACAGTATCCTAATCATCCAGTTATCCAATGTGACAGCTGTACAACACACACAATCATAGAGATACTGATCAAGCTTTAGTTAACGCTCAGAGTAAACATCAGACTGAGTTCTAGTGTTTACACAGAGTGGTGTGAAAAACAAAACTAACTAAAAACCTTCAGTGAGTGGCAGTTCTGCAGCTGGTCGATGAGACAGGTCAGAGGAAAATGGAAAGATTGGTTCATGCTGAGAGGAAAGCAGTCAAATAACTACTCTTCCTCTGTGATAAGCGAACCAGCAAACCGTAGAGAGCAGAACATGTTGAACCTTGAAGTGCATGGGCTACATAAGCAAAAGACCAAATTGGGTTCCGCTCCTGTCAAGCAAGAACAAGAATGTCCAAACCTTGTCCTCACTTGGACTTTTCCCCAGACTGATGATTGAAAGCAGTTTATAAAATACTCCAACCAGCACTGACAAATACAATCATATTGTCAGAAGCAGGTGGAAATAAAAATCTGACCCAAATGCAGGGCTAAAATAACAAATGTGGGATTTTTTAAGAAAATAACAAAACTACAGACATGTGGAAACACTAGAGATAAGTAGGTGGTTAAAATACAAAATAACAAGCAGCAGGAAACAAAACCAGGTAAAAAAAAAAAAAAAGAGAGACAAGGACTCAGCAAAAAAGCAAATTTAATGCAGCAGGTATATATAGGGAAGGTAATTAGTGAGGCATAAGGAACAGGCGGGAAGGGGTGTGTGTGTGGCAAACACATGAGCAAAAAAGAAAAAACGTAAACGGAAGCACATGGGGACATAACAATAACAAACGAAGCTCTGCCAGATCGCCCTCTGCTGTTCTGGCATGGAACTGTCCAGCAGTGAGTCTATGACACGTGAGAAGGAACTTTACATGCTGCTCTTGAGTTAATTTCAATCCAGTTCAATTTATTTGTATAGCACTTTTAACAATGGACATTGTCTCACATCTTTACAGAAGTAGAGACATAGAAAAATAATTCTAAAGTTTAAAGTTAAGTTAGTATTTATCCCGAACATTTATCCCTAATGAGCAAGCCTGGGGCGATGGTGGCATGGAGAAACTCCCTGAGATGATATGAAAAAGAAACGTTGAGACTCAGAAGGGAACCCATCCTCATCTGGGTGACATTGCACAGTAAATAATGTAACTGTTGATAATGTCCTTTCTACAACAACAACCAAGAGCTCTTGAGTACAGTTTCTGAGTTTATTATAGACTTAATTCTTTCCTGCCGAAAGCTGGCTGATGCAACGGCAGTGTGATAGTCTCCAAGTGGTTCTATCCACAGCAGCAGTGAGCACCACCAAGTGACGCAACTCCAACCAGGGGTAGAGCATCTGGATGGATCAGAGAGGTCTGGAAAGTTCTGGAACTCAGGACACTGGGACCTTCATACTTCATACCTTCATACTGATGAACTACTTCTGTTGGAGTCTCATCATTTGGAAACTGCTTTCTACTCCTGAAGATAAAGCCACATGCACAGTCTATAGATACATAAGAGTGCTGTAGATGGTATCACTTAGAAACCATGGAGCTGTCTTTGGACTGAAGTTGCCACAAACAGTTTTGCACTCAAGTCTCCATGAAAACTTCAACAAGGTAGACTTCATGTTATAATTAGAATGAATTGCATGTGTTGACCAAATTGTACACAGTTATAGAAAGGAAATTATTTGGAATCATTGTATATGGTGTGATGCAAATATGGAGGGGTTTACTTTTGAGTCCCTTTTAAGTTGATCCTTGCCACTGGGATAAATCTAAATGTATAATGTGTAATCTTCTGAATTCTATATTTCTGTAAAGCTGCTTTGTGACAATGTCCATTGCTTAAGTAAAATTAAACTGAGCTGAATTTATTTCCACATTCTGATGTGAACATTAAGTTCTTGACCTGGTCTTGATGTATTTTTTGCTGCTCCTACATGACTGGCTGATTGGATAATAGGTTGAACAGGCAAATGAACCAGCATTCCTAATGAAGTGGACGTTGAGTGTATCTCTCAACCTCATTGTAAATTCTATACTCTGTCTCCAGCTCTCTTCCTGCTTTCTCTGCCCCTTAATGGCAGTGCTGTGGAAGTGCCTGTGTTTGTAACAGCCTTTTAGTTTGCATTGAGGGCGCCATTTATTTCAATGAAACGTTGCCCATCACTTTCAATGTTTTCATAGCAATATTGTATGGGGAATACAAATTAATAAAATGTGCATGTGCTAATTTTGGAAATAGCTTTTTAACTTGAATGAAAATAGTATAAAAAGTCAAATGAGACATTTGTGCATTTGTTCATATTTGTCAGTTTCATAACATTTTAATTATTGTTGTATATTCATGGAGAAATTTGCCAGATCAAAACAAATGCAAATAATATTAATGCTTCTAGAGATAAGCTGGATAACAGATTTAGTTTTTAGCCCTATCACTGTAATCATCTCCACATGCTCTCTTCAGTGTTGCCAAGGTTACACATTTATTGTACACTCCATCCACCCTCTCTTCGGTAAGCAAAAAAAAAAAAACAGCCTTTCAGCAGACGTGCAGTTGAGAAAAGCTGACCTCTCTCCATTTTAAATCATACAATATGGGCTCTGGCAATAAACAAGAGGAGAGGTATTGATGGATTTATTTCTGTCCTTCCACAGAGATTGCATTATCTGACATACATCAATAAGAACCCCTCACTCCCAAACCCTGAATAAAACCATAAATTAGATAAAAGCCAGTAAAGATTTCTTTTGTACATTATATATTGTACGCACACATATTTACATTGCAGGTGATGTTGCCCAATTAAAGCCATTCATTGTGTGTCCATTTGTCATACACTGAAAAAGAAATACTGCCTGAAAAAAACCAACAAAAACAACCAGAATTCTATGGAACCCGAGATACCTGTCAAGTGTTTGGCAAAGAGAATAAGGAATGCAAGGATATGCGCTCCAGGGCAAGCATGCACACGCACTCACACACACACACACACACACACACACAGTTATGAGAAGTTATGTTAGTGGCTGGACCCCTTTGTGAGTCAAGTATTGATTCAAAGCTTGAGAGAGGATGACTTAAACATGAGCAACACTCACATTAAGCAAGCTGGAAATCACCATCTGGTTTATCATCACTTATTACTAATATTATCAGCTTTCCATTATTAGCAATAGCATGAACTATGCTATTATAAAGCATATTTCAGTGTATATGTGTGTGTTAGGTTTATAAAGCACAGCTGCTATGTGTATCTCTATGTGTGTTTGGGTATTTAGAGTTAATTCTAGTATCTGAATATATATTCAGATTTAAACTGGATGTGGGCGTGGCCTAGAGGGATAAGCTTCCCTGAAACTCACACATTTATTTCCTAATTTTACCAATAACTTGGGAAACACATAGAACCTAAAAAAAAAAAGTCATAGGCTCAACACAGGAGTATTGTGTAGTGAGAAAATAACCTGTTTTGGAAAACTGCCTCACATTCCAGAGCGCTTCTTTGTGTTTGGATGAGCCTCTTGTTAGTCATGTTATAGACACTCAACAATGCCCCTTCTCTCTGCCCTGTCTGTTCACAAAGCAAACAGTATGGGTGAAATCAGCAGGTACCCTGCACAGCCAGATCATTTTGTTTGAATAAAAAAAATCCCCTCCCCACACTGTGCTCTGAAAAAATGTAATGACATAAATATATTAAAAGCCGAATAAATATTATGCAAAAATAGAATTATTTACTACAGTTGAAGGGGATAATAATAGTGCATACAATCTATATGGAAGCCATAGATTGTGATTTAAAAACTTTCTGTGATCATTTGTGATCATTACTCACATGTGCTCACATGGCACTAAGCCAGTGGCGGACCGTCGGGGCCAGCAAGGCCTTCTCTGTTGGCCTAAACAGCAGTGATCTGAATCACTGACTTGCATTTTAATATATTTAATATATTTTTCCCTGAATGTGTATTAAATTATTCCCAATAGTCTATTAACTACGTTTCATAGCTTTTCTCTCAGTTGTGCTGCTTCCAGTAGTGTATATTTATGATAAGAGTATTTATCCAATCATATTTCAGCTAGTGGCTGACATCATGTGTTGCCCGGCCGTAAGGCCTTCAGAATCAATAGTGCAGGCGCCCGAAGCTTAAAATAAGTGGCAATGAAACTGTTCCATTAACCAATCAGATTTCGAGTTGGTGTCACTGGGGCCATCTAGCAGGCATATGATTACGTCAGCAATTTCCCGTCCTTTGATTGGATAATTGGAGTAGTCAGAGGCAGCGAACCGCACAAACGAAATGAAATATATATATTTTAACTCACAATGGTTGACAGAGGAGAAGAAATCGATTTGGTCGCAGACATCCTTACAAATGCATTTTCAAGGCGGACTTTTCAAGAAAATCCTTTTGATTCTTCAAAATAGTTGTTAAGCTTTTTCAAGAACCCTTTATGCTTTTGGGTTTTTTTTGCCTTCATTACAGATCCCTGGGGTGGACTGTGTTTTTTTTTTTTTTTTTGCTGCAGTGAAAGGAAACTTGTGAGACTGAATTGTGTTAATTTGTTTTTTTGCTATATGTAATGTCATTTTATTCATGTTCGCTACAAGATCCTGTGACACAACGCATTGTTATACAGTGTTTCTATATTCACTGCGTCTCATTTCGCATGCTGTGTCCCCCGGAGATTGCAGTTTGCTGCATATGGCATCTTTTTTGAGAAAAGTAACCGCAATAAAATTGACTATTCCTTGTGAGGTGTGAAATACTGTAGCCTAATTTCTTTTTTACTTTTTATTTAATGGGTGATTAGTATCCAGTCAGCCAATCATACAGCAGCAGCACAATGCACAAACATCATCCAGTTACAGATCGAAAGCTTAAGATAATGCTCTCTGTGACTTTAACCGTGGCATTTTTGTTGCTGCCATATGGACATGTTTGAGTGTTTCAAAAACTGCTGAGCTCCGGATTTTCGCACACAACAGTCTCTAGAATTTACACAGAATGGTACAAGAAAACATCTCGCAAGTGGTCGGGTCTGCAGGCTGAAACACCATGTTGATGAGAGAGATCAAACTGGTCTGAGTTGAGCAGAAGTCTATAGTGACTCAAATAATCACTCTTTACAGCTGTGGTGAGCAGAAAAGCAAAGCAGCTGAGAAAGCACAAAGTATCAAACCCTGAGGTGGATGGGCTACAACAACAAATGACCACTCCTGTCAGTGAAGAACAAGGCTGTCTGAGGCTGTCATGGGCACAGACTCATGCAGACTGGAAAGCTGAAGACTGAAGATATCAGAATAAAGAAAGAGACATCAGAATGAAGATAAAAATGTGATCTCAGTTATGGAGTCACGCAAACTGGACCGACTGGATTGGACTGGATTTTTCAAATCTTCACCGGTCCAGTTTGCTTGATTCTATAACTGAGATCACTTCCCCCCCTATTCTGATGTTTGATGTGAACATTACCTGAAGCTTTTGACCTGCACCTGCATGATTTCATGCATTGTGCCCCTGCTACATGATTGAAACGAGCAGGTCCACAGCTGTTCCTATTAAAGTGGATAGTGAGTGCATGCCTCTTCAGGATGGAAGAAGTTGAATTATCAGCTGAATTGTCACTGTTGGGGAAATCTAATACAGGATGTGAACCGAGTCAGGCACTGCCAGCATCTGTGCAGTGTATTACACACATTCTGGACATACATAATAATTACTCATAAATACTGTTACACCCATACTCTATATCGTGTTTACAGACAGAACATGACAGTTTTATAAATTGTGGGGTGATGAGCACAAGTATTTTTTTTGTTTTTGAAAGATTGATATGGGAGAACTTGGTATGGCTAGGCAATGTTCTTAAAAAATATATAACAACAAGCTCCAGCACTTCAACCCTTTCTGTCACTGAGGACATGCTGATGCTAGACTACATGCAGGTCAATACAGAGCCAGCGAATAAACTATCAGATAACATTTTTACTAGATCTAATAGAAATTAGGCTACTGCACAAATTATTATTATTATTTTGAAATCTAGCTGTATCATTTTGTCATTTTCCAGGCATATTTTCTCTCGTTTCCAAGATATACATAAACAAAAACATAAAAAAAAATGGACAGCTTCATGGAATCTAGTTCACTGGGCCGTGATATGTGTCCCTGATGTGAAGTAAACCTGAATAAATAAATAAAAATCTTGATTAAAAAAAAAAAAATTGACGATGGTTGAAATGGTCCATTCAACCAAGACCACTTAGAAAGAGTTATAGTGCAGTAAGGGATAATTCATACATTTAAATGACCACTACAGTACTTCAACTAATAATAATACTTTATGTACTCCAAATTTATAAACAGTTTGAGGTCTGGTGTGAGACAAAGCGTCCAGGTGTCCTTTCTAATGGGCAGAGCTGTTATCTAGTGCAGAGGAAAAACACAGCAATGATAAGGTGGAGGAAAGTATGTGAGTTATGTCAGGGTTGAAGACTCTTAAGCTCTCTTTTCCTGCCGAGCCTCTAACTGGAGGAAGGTTTTACTGACACTGGTTAAAACTACAGGGTAAAAGATTGAGTTACTGTAAAGTTGATGCTTGATGTATGATGCGCTTTAATAGTAAATGCTTGTGAAATGTGAAATAATTGGCTATTTTGGGACATTTTAGCAAGGCAAAGCTGGTACAGTGAAATGAAAGAACGTTCCTCCAGGACCCTGGTGCTACATAACACACAGAACTAAGTAAACTACAGAGACAAAAGACAGTACAGTACTTGTATAATAATTGACAAGGAACAGCACAGCCCTGACCAGTACACAGTTTTGAAATGAATAACATTGTGAGCCATTAGATATTGTACATATTGCTATCTCAAACATCACCCCACCTCAATACTTTTACTTTGATGGATTTTAAGCCTTTTTATTAAAGCCTAGATTATTAGATGTGCTTAAGATCACTGTCCTTCTGAAACAAACAGCTGTGTTGGACTTTTAACTTTCTGCCTGATGTCTTGAAGTGTTGTCTTAGTACATCAGTGTCCAGTCACATCCAGAAAGGGCCGGTGTGGGTGCAGGTTTTTATTCCAACCAAGCAGAAGCATATACTGAATGTGTAAAGGTTAAAATGTCTAGACTGCTCATCTACAGACCTTTAGTTTGGGGTAAATTTGTGAGTTATTGGCTTTATATATTAAAAGAAATGAGATGATATATTTATAATAGATAACGACGACCATATATAACTTTACTAATTCAATCCAAGTCTTTGTTTGTGCATGAGTTCATTTCCATAATTGGCTGTGAAGCTTTGAGAGCCATACGCCTGAGTCCCATGCTCATTAGAGGGGCATCATCGCTAAAGAGCCAATTGAGTGTGTCACATAACACACTTTACACACACACGCACACACCATTCCCAAGAGAGCAAGTAATAATGGTGCTGAAAGCAATGTTAAAAAAAAAAGAAAGAAAAAATGAGTGAAGCACAAAGGCAGTGTATAAGAATATTAATGAAAATGAAGTCTACTGTAATTAACCAAGGATCATAAGTGAATAAGCACAATGCTGGTGCCGTCTTCAGCCTACAAATCTTTGTGCTGAACTTTTCTTCCTTTGAGCTGAAAGGATTTAATGAGGATTTTGCTTCAGTGGTGAATGTGAACATGCTCCATCATGAGTGTAGTAAATAGTAAATATCTGGGAGGAAAAAAGCACAATATAAACACAGTCCACAGATACACGCTCTGATGTATCGTATCAGCACATCCTTTCACGCTCTGATGTATCAGCACATCCTTTCAGATACATGATGGACTTACAGGTGCACACACACACACACACACACACACACACAGCTTTTAATAATACATTTCAATTGCTCTGATCACTTTTTGCTTCTCAACACGGATGGGAAAGAACTGACAGAAATGTTTTCCAGTTTTCCCCTTCCCCCAGGTGAAGACATAATAGCTTAACACCTTTTACAATCAGGATTATGACTCCTTCCTGAACACACACACACACATTTTTCCTCTTACCGTTTCAACATACACAGACACATGCACAAGTTTTGCTGGTTTAAAGAGTCAGAGCCAAGCACCAAAATAACTAACTGTCACTTACACTAATGAGAGATCAGCATCATACTGAAATCAGTAAGATGGAGTGACATCAGTGTGATGATTTATCTCTCTAAAACAATCAGGATCCACAGCAATTTAATCTCTAGCTCCAGCCAAAATAACTTTATTTCCATCAGAGTTATTTTATTAGAATGTAAACTGATGGCACTGAAGCTACATTCACACATGCAGAAGTTTTATCTGCAAGTTGTTGTTCAGGAGGAGACCTTCATACCTGGTTGCCATGGGAATGAAGTGTATCAGTGCTACTTGCATTCCACTCGACAACAAATCAGTTTTCTTGCCACTAAAATGAAACGTTCTGAAGTGAGATTTGGCGTGAAAATCTGCATCATATCATACGAGAAGCGGTGTGCGCTCTACTCTGTTCACTCCCATTGAGGGCAAGAAGCCTTTATTATCACCACATATACATTACAGCACAATGGAATTCTTTTCTTTGCATATCCCACTTGAGGAGGTTGGGGTCAGAGCACAGGGGCAGCTATGATACAGCTCCCCTGGAGCAGGGAGGGTTAAGGGACTTTACCCTGGACAGTGGGGTTTGGTGGTGCTGGGGCTTGAACCCTGATCTTCCAATCAACAGCACTTGAGTCATCACTTAAGTCGCCACATTATTTGCGTGAACTTTTATCAGTTTTGTCGCATTACCAGACACACCCACATTGCTGTGAAGTTGCCAGCTCTTACTGTATAAATGACCGATCACTGTTGAGTTGCTGTAAATGTGGACGCAGCATTACTCATCTCCTTCATCTCTCTGTGTTCATGTGGTATGACTGATTAAACAGTCAGCAAAGCTGGTTTTCAGTTTACCGCAGCACTCCTCACTGTTTTCTTTTCTACCCTTTTGACAGGCACGGGAGACGTGCTGTGGGCTAAATGAAAGGGCTGGCGGTTCACTGAGAGTGATGGGTGTTTTAATTAGATTAAGGAAGTGATTTTATTACAACCATAAATAAACGTCGAGACAGGTGAAAGAAAGGTCGGTGAATATTTGGATCGCATTCAAGAGAGTTGGCTGACTAAGGAGTATCTAATATCTCCTTTAAGTATCAAGAAGCTGAGAAAGCAATCATATCAGAAGTGATCGTAACAGAAAGCAGAGATGCTGGAGCTGAATTCTGTATAGCCCAGACTGTAGACTCATGCTTCCTAGCAATGAAGCCCATTTCAACAGAGTTTTTAGACGGTATACTTAGTCCTTGACCTAGTGATACAGTATCACTGATACTGATATCACTTTTACAAGTCTCTCTGGCTAAAGGCAGCTGTGAAATGTGGTAAATGTAAATGTGAACAATTATTTGATCTACATTTTGGCTGATGGTTTTCACTGGAGTTTGCCATCAGCAGTGATTGACAGCTACAATCGTAACTGGAGCAAACATGAACAAGATTTATTGTATAATTATTTTCCCCCCTAATATGCTTTTTAAGGAAAAAATTAAAAGTAGACTTAGTATGTATTGTTAATTACACAAAGGACAGAATTGTGAGTTTTGTGGTTTTTATTCAGTTCAAACAAAAGATTTTTGTGTCTCAGATTTGGACAAAATTTGGCGTGGAGTAAAGAGAGTGTAATCGAGATAAACCTGAAATGGACCTGCCTGTCTGCCTTTAAGTGTGTGTTTGTGTGTGTTGTGATGCCATTTGCCCTACATCATTTATATTATGAGACCTTGTGCTATAACAAATTGCTCAAGTTTCATTGTTCAGTTTACTGAAAACCCTCCTGTTTAATGAGCATTTCCATATACTCTGTAATTCATCTTGCATCAAAGACAAGCACAAAAAACCCAGTTCATATCTTTTAAGAATTTCCGAAAAGCTGACAAAATGGGTTTTTTTCCGCTCTTAGTGATTTATTTTTAAAAGCCATCCAATTCATCTACTCGTTTAATTAATTTGTTTTTTTAATTCAGGAGTACTTCTGCTGTCCTCCTTCTTCTTATCTGTCCTCCTCCTTTTACTGCTTCTATCCTCTCTTCCTCCAGGCCACAAATCACCCTGCAGGTTCACCAAGAGGTATTTCAATATCTTAATGGGCACTTGGCATGCTGAGGCAAGTAAGAACAAGGTTGTCTTGCTCACTGGAGGCCTCTGAAGAAGAATCTCTGCTTTTTTGTATATTGTGTAAGAAAGCTTAATAGCGCTCTAAGATGATGCCTTGATACATAAAGCAGCAGAATGTTTTATATAACTTTTTATAGAAGTATCAAAAAATCCTATACTTATGAGTTTGCCTGCATTGAATACACACAGATAATATCTTGTTTCCCTGATTAACTGAGCAAGGTCCTTTGTGTGTCATCTATAGTCATGTATAGTGTGTAATAGAACACAACACAGGACACAGGTAAGGTGTGGGATTTTTTTTTTTATCAGTATAAATTCTACACAGATCCACAAAAGAGGAAGAAACAGGCTACAAATCACACAACTAATACCACAAAATATACATCAGAAAGGAGAAAGCAGTCACAATACTTGACAAGATATCTAAATCTGACCTGTGAGACCAGTGAACGTGACAGAGAGAGAACAGAAGAAGTATTTCAGTAGTTTAAACACAAAAATCATTAAACAAAAAATTATGCAAAAATAATATGTTTCTTTCACAAAATTGAAAAAAAAAAAATGGCTATAATGCTTGATGACATCTCAGTGACAAATTGGCATGAAATTATAGCTGGAAAAAAAAAAATCTAATCAAATATAAAATATAATATTCAGCTTGATGAATATGATGAATGATGGTGCTAGTTCACTCTCAGAGCCACATATTGAAAAAGCATCGAGTATTTGTGTGTATGCGTGCATATGTGTGTGTGTGTGTGTGTGCGGTTAATGGATACCGCACACAATACCGCAGGATACATATATATATGTACACTCAAGACTCAGTAGTTAGCTCATATTCAAATCAAAGCCTTCGGATGTATAGCATAAACACACACTTCCCTAACCGGCCTTATTCAATTACTGTTACCTCGCATGTGATATAAGTTAGAGCATCTTTAATTACTCTGCTAGAGCCTGTGGGAAAGAAGCACAGTGTGTGTGACATACTTATTTAATCACATTCAAAGAATATATCACGGACATAACAGCAGTAATTTGGCTGGAGCTTTAAGTCTCTTAATATGATAGAGAATTCAATACCTTTACAGCCTTTCATATTTTTGGTTTCAAAAAAGGAAATTTTTTGAATGTGGGGGATGTGGTAGCTTAGTGATTAACGCATGCTTGGAAGGTCGTGAGCTCAAATCCCAGGTCCACCAAGTGTCCACCTCTGGGCCCTTGAGCAAGTCACTTAACCCTCAATCGCTCAGTTGTATAAAATGAGATAATAAATGTAAGTCACTCTGGATAAGAGCGTCTGCCAAATGCTGTCAATGTAGATTTTTGTACAGGGCCATGCAACTGGAATTGAGTGAGATGCTGGAGGATTTTAAATAGGCACTAAACTAAATACAAATCACGGAGGTCTGAGAAACACACATGGAGTTGTCTAAGAGGATAAGAGTTCTGTATTTATCTCCACAGCCCTTTTAGTATAAATAGCATACTGTTTGTGCATGGCCAGGTTGCACTGAGGCATCCAGGTATGGAAAAAAAAACAAAAAACAAGAAAGCCAAAACAAAACAAGATGTTTCACAAGAATACAGAGTTAAAAATAAAACAAAAAGCAAAGCAAATCAAAAAACAAGATGGTTTTTTTTTTTATATCAAGGTGACATGGTTTAAAAAAAAGGCCAAAAATCAAAATCCAAGATGGTCGTAGGGTTAAAAAAAAAAACCCAAAAATAAAAACAAAAAAACAAGATGTTTAACAAACAAACAAACAAAAAAAACAACTACTAAAATATATATTTGTTTTAGGTCACAGGGTTTAAAAAAACAAAATAAAAACAAGAAAACAAGATGTTTTGCTGTGACAATGTTTAAAAAACAACAACAAAAAGATATTTTGCAACAAGCAAAAAAAAAAACCCCAAACAAAAAACGAATAATTTTTGCAAGGTCACAGGGTTACAAAAACAAGCAAAAAAAAAAACCTACGATTTTCTGCGAGGTCACAGGGTTTAAAAAAAATTAAACAAAACAAAACAAAAAACCCTCAAGCGTCTCATTGTTAGTCCTGTACATATCAGAGCATTCATTAGCATGACATTGTGTTGCTGGCTTTCTAATCTCTTGCTCCATGGCACCTCCAAGCATTTGGTTTGCTCAAACTTTACAGATGTATTGGCAATGCTGTATAAGAAGCTACCATGTAATACAGATATATATATAAAAAAAGCAAACATTTGGCTATACATACAAATGTAGGGAAAGAAGAGAGACAGGCTATGTTCAGTAGCATGCAAGTCCACAGTCAAGCAATTTGTACAGGACAAAGTGTGTGCTTACGAGCAGATGATCACCAGGTTTCAGTGCACTTGTGAAGAATTGGGAAAGAACAGACAGTAAGTGCAGTGTCTAATGCAGACGAAGTCGAAAAAGAGAAGAGCACCCAGTGATTTAATTAAAAGATCAGGATTCTGGGATGGAAAAGAAATTTGTCAGGATGCCCGGTGCTGGATTGAGTTTCCACTGCTTTCTTTTCCACAGCTAGTCTGCAGAGTCATGATCAGTGGACAATGATTTGCGTGATTGGCTTCTCACTTTAGGAAAAAAAAAAAGGTTTTAAATTTCCCCCACCCCAATACAAAAGAGAAGGGCACTTTTACTTACAAAAATTGTTCAAACCCACTGTCCTTAACCCTAAACGCTGTGTCAAACCCCATTCGCCTCCCTTAACACGACCCTAAACAAAATTTACAGCTCAAATATATCCTCTCCTCCGCTTCAGGTTGGTGCCTCACTCCGGAAGAAAAAAAAAACCATACACACACACACACACAAGCACCCCTGCTGCTCTTCAGTTCCTCTGATGATTTATCTTCGTCCACATTCTTCTCTCATATCACTAATGGAGAGGAGAGAATACAATGGTCACTTCAGTTCCCATGGCACCGCGTACCATGGTGCTCAGGATGTGTACACAACCAAACGACTCTATCAGGGTTATGGACTTTGACCTGTAACCTCTTACCTGCTCTCCATGGGGTTTATTAAGCAGCCCTGACTCTTCAGTGGGCTTGTTGGATTTCATCTCCACCACAATGTCATTGTTCGTCTCCGCAGACGCACTGCGTGTACACAAAGGGGTTAGTGCAGAAGAGAAAGTGCAGAAAAAAATACTCTGTAAATCACATAGAATGGGTGGAAATGTACAAACATGTGCATCATTACAATTATTAAACAACATATTGTGTTGGGAGTCTGTTACGATACGGATACATAAGAATGTGACCTTGACTCTTTTACTAAATCTCTGGTGAGATCTGTGTTATATTTGTTTTTTTATCCCTGCTTCTATTCTTATTCTACTATTATACAGACTCCCACAGTCTATTTCCAGGTTATCTATCCTGCCACTTGTACCTCCTGTATAGTGCTTATAACAATAGTTATATTATTAACTAATCCTCAATTATTTTTTATACTTCGATTTTATTTTTGAACTAGAATTCCTGGACTATCTACTTATCAAAACATCATAATTTCCAGTTCTAGTAAGTTCTATCTAAGGTGTTGCAAATGTGAGGTGTTCCTCAGAGCTGTATTATAAGTATGTTTCAATTTATTTATTTATTTATTTAGCAACTGTAATATACATATATATACCATCAACAGATAGATAGATAGATAGATAGATAGATAGATAGATAGATAGATAGATAGATAGATAGATAGATAGATAGATAGATAGATAGATCCCATTATTACCTATATTTGTAATATTTAGAACATTAACTGCAACAATTAATGCACAGCTCTAGTTTTCTATATGCAGGCCATGTGGACACTTTCTACTGGACAGTGTGGTATGTCAAATCTGTCATCCCTCATTTGATTGTTGTTTCCATTGCTAAGTGACCCAGACTATAAATAATGGTGTGTTCAAATGGAAATTCTGATACAGGAAGGCAAATACCTGACAGTCATGAAAACAGTGCTGCTAAGCACTCTGAGCACAGACTAGCTAATCACTGAGGCTACTGATTTAGCCACTAAGACTTCTTTTTATCTAAACAGTGTAAAGGCGGAATTACAGTGTGAACAGTTGGGAATGTCAACATTTTTCTCAGATGCTCTGGGAATTTACTGGGAAAAGACTCAGTGTGACTAAAAACATACTGTAAATACACATGAACTGCAAACTGAACTGTTAAAAATGACAGAGTGTTTTAACTAGTTGCTGTTGTTAAATGGAAAAAACATCCAAGTGATCTTGCTGGAGCCTTTGTCGACTCCTGAGGGTAAAAAAAAACTCAAATGTCACTCAAATCTGGAGCTAGCTAAAAACTTCAGAAGTCGTAAATACTACTCAGATGGGCTGCTCACTTGGAATATGTATCATAAATATGGCAGGAAGTAACAAAAGGGACATATGGGTGGAGCTGGTAACAGTGCAAAAAATTGTACAGCATGAATTATTGAGTCTTTACATGATAATAATTAATAGCTACCAATGGATGCCATCTTCATCAGTAGTGTTTGGCTGATGTTTACCTGACTGAAGTGACACAAAGCTGATTTTCTTTATGAACACTTGACTATCACGCCCGTATGAGCATGCTGAAGATAACATTAGTGCTATTATAATAAGCTCCACTTTTCTGGGAAAGCTTTCCACTAGATTTCTGGAGCGTGAATGTAGGAATTTGTGTTCATTCAGCCATAAGAGTGGTATTGAGGTCAGGCACTGATGTTAGACCAGGAAGCCTGGGGTGCAGTCAGCGTTCCAGTTCATTCCAAAAGGTGTTCAGAGTTAGGGTTCTGAGCAGGAGTTCTTCTACATCATCCTTGACAAGCCATATTTTCATGGAGCTTGCTTTGTGCACAGGGGCATGATCAGACTGGAACAGGTTTGCAAAATTGTAATTCTTGGGCCTATAAAGAACTATGTGGGGAAAGTGTGTGTGATGGTGGTGTGTGTTTTGGCTGTTTAGTGTAAATCTGATAAATGGCCATGTAACATGAGACGGGTCAAATCTCAATTTCTGTGTCTTTTCCTCTCTCTCTGCGTTCTCATTCAGTTTTCACAACAACAGAACACATCGAGAGTGCTGCCTATATTCAGGGAATTGATGAGTGATGAACGTATGTTAAAACTTCATGTTAAAACTAGAATCAATTTCCTGGTTACACATTTGCACTCTTATAGAAGGGATATTATTTATAATCGCACTCTCTGGTGTCACCCAGAGGAGGACAGCTTCCCTTCTGAGCGTGGTTCCTCTCAAGGTTTCTTCCTCATTTCGTCTCAGGGAGTTTTTCCTCACCATCATCACCATAACCTCTGGCTTGTTCATTAGGAATAAATTTAACTTATATAATTCATTTCCTGGATTGCTATAATTCTGTAAACTGCTTTTGTGACAATATCCACTGTTAAAAGTGCTAGTGAATTGAATTGGGGATTAACTATATTACTAAGTAATATATAGGGGGATGAATGTGGTGAGCGTGAGGGGAAAAACTGACTACAATGTGAAAGAAAAACAATCCTGACTGCAGTCTAATTGCTGGTTCCTCTCACATACCTACACATCACTCAGCATAGCACTTCCAGTAAAAGCAATAAAAGTAAAAAAAAAAGCAGTAAAAGTAAAAAAAAAAAAAAAAGCTAACTCTATGGCGTTTTTTATTTCTTCTTGACCTGAATATGTCCAGCATGCTGATTGCTGATCTCTACATTGAAATGTACCACAAACCTATTACCTGCTTTCGAGTATAACATTAAAATGCTGTGTATATAATTATGTGAATTCATTATTCTGATGTGAATTAATTATTCAACAGAGATGTGTTCTTGTTAGAAGACAGATATGAGACCAAAGAAATGTGACATGTTAAAACAGTCCGATCCGATCTGTGGGAAAGCATGTATTGGATGCAAAGGCAAAATCTGGAACGTTCTAACTGGTTGGTCATTCAGGCTTTGACCTTTCCTCATTGTTGCCACTGCTGCGTCTATTATTTACTGTTAACACTAGCATTGTGTCGGAGATGATGTCACACACTCCAGAGAACTCCTAATCTCCCAGGGGTATTTTTTGTGAGGAGATAACATCACAGAAATCCAACCAGGGTGGTGATGGTTCAGGATTCAGATTAGTAACTGTAGCGTATCGTCACACTGTCCAGTGGTAAAGGAGCACAATAAAAAGATTAAGGGTGTATAACCGTATAAACACTGAGTTCTCAGTTCCTCTTAGATACTCACGCATCTTTCTTCTCATTCTTGCGGCAAGCCATCCTGCCCTTCTTACTGAGGAAATAGAGAAGAGCCACCAGCAGGAGCAACAGCAGTACACACGCCAACACTGCAACCACCACTCCTTTGGAGCCACCCTGCTGACCCTCAGCTAGAAGATCATAACACAGAAAACAAGAGAGAGAGAGAGAGAGAGAGAGAGAGAGAGAGAAAATGGTGGAGAAGAGAGAAGGAAAAATTGTGGATGATGAGTGAATGCAAGTAAAGGGACACAAGAGATGAGAGATAGGACATGAGAGATGAGATGAGGAAGAAGAGGAGGAAGGTTTTGGATAGAGGATGATGAGAAGGACAAGAAAGAGTTGGAGGTGGAGGGGAGGTGGGAGTAGCAGAAATGGTGGGAAGGAAACAAAGAAGAACAATAAGGGATTGTTAACTATTAAGCGCCATTGACATTGTGCCACATGAGAAATGAAGACAAAAAAGAGAGGTAAACGCCCTTAACTAAGCTATCACACACACACAAACACACACACACAAACACACACACACACATAAATAGAGCTTAGAATGATACACAAATGTTCCCATGTGATATTGCAATCAAACACACACAACACACACACACACACACACACACACAGCAGCAGCAAGCATACAGACCTGTTGCAAACACTGGGCTTCCTTTGAGCAGCAATGTAAGAAGAGAAAGAGTTGAGTCCCAGGGCAGAAACCATAAGCATAGACATAACCCCCAGTGACATTGAAAAAGTACTCACATATATGTGACAAGCCCACCACCATGATTAGACGCAAACACTACAGTGACCACACACACACACGCACACACGCACACGCGCTAGCAGACGTGAGGAGGAAGAAACGAGAAGGAAAGGTAACACCTCAAGCAGTGACAAGAAGGATGGAGAGGAGAGGAAAATAGAACCAAATTCTTTATTGTCCCCAAGCAGGAAAAAAGTCGGAAGCAAATCCCACAAAAGTGAGGACGGACATCATACAAAGACGGAAACATAATCCAATATACAATATACACAGTGGTTCTGTTAGCAATACACAATATACAATGTACAATGCTGGAAGAGCTAGGCTACAGAGTATGGAGAAGGCAAAGTCCAGAAAGGGAGGAGAAGAGGACAGAGAGCAGGCTCAGGTGTCTACCTTGTGCATCGTTTGAATCGGCTTCGTTGTCTGTAAAAGAAAAGGAGAAGTGTGTGGATTAGGTTCTTATGCTTGAACACAGCTTTACATTATGTAGATGAGGTTTAAATAATAAAAAGAACCTACCTGACTTGATTTCGACTGTGAACTTCCTGCTGTCTGCACCGTGGATGTTGTTTGCCTCACAAGTGACACCATCCTTCAGAACAGCGGCTGTGGCCTCCAGGGTGACGGTACTGATGATCTTATTCCCATTTAATATTACTGACTATACACACACACACACATGCATACACACACATGCAAACACACATGAACACATACGTACAAACACACACACATATATACGTACAAACGCACACACAAACACATGCACACATATGTAGAAATACACACGCAAACACACAGACACACAACAAAAAAACACACGCACATGCAAACACACACACACACACACACACACACAAAATACACGTGAACACACACAAACACACACACAGAAACACACACACATGCATACACACACACATGAACATATACGTACAAACACACACACATACGTACAAACGCACACACAAACACATGCACACATATGTACAAATACACACACAAACACACATGAAAAAAACACACAAACACACACACACACATACACCACACACACACAATACACATGTGAACACACACACACAAAAAGGTACAAGCACACACACAATACATACACGTGCACACACAGGTACAAACCCACACGCACACATAGGTACAAACACACACACAGGTAAAAACACACACCCACACCCACACACACAGGGAAAGAGAATGAGAGAAAGGAATTGAAACATATATATATTTATGTGTAACACTGCTTTCACAGTACAATGATGCAGTTATCAGAATATACTCAGTGATGAGACAGAGATGTGATTCTGCCAGAACTGAAAAAAGTTACCTTTACCATCCCAAAGCTGATTATTTCCCAACTATTCCAGTGTTTCATTTAATAAGCAACACCTCCACTGCTTCTGGCAACATTTACTGTTGTGGAATGTCTGTTAGATGAGTTAGTTCTCTGTTAACCCTTATAACAGCCATAACCAGTCATTTCCTCACGAGCTCCTCTAATATATTCTGCATATATATGTATATGCTGCAATTTGCATTAGAGACCTTCTGACCAATCAGATTCGAGCATTACAGCACTAACATTTGCATAACTGCTCCATAATTGAAATGATACACCAGGTAGATGAACTGATATCATGGGTGATTGTGCAGATGTGCTCTCAAATAATGACACACACACACACACCTCCTTTCCAGACGGTTTCCAGGTGAACTGTGGAGCAGGATAGCCTTGAGCAGAACACCTGAGAGTGACCATATCTCCCTGCTTTGCAACCATTCCGGTTATGGGCTCATCAATCTCAGGCTGACCTACATGAGAGAGAGAGAGAGAGAGAGAGAGAGAGAGAGAGAGAACAGAAGCAGAAATGTCAGGAAAACCAATTCAACATTCTTACAAATTCTAGAGGTGCATTTTATCAAATGTCCATCGGATCAGTGATAAGAGTACTTAAAAGCAGTAATAAAATACAAAAAGGAGACAGGGAAAATTGGGTTTCATTAGAAATCTGAGCGTGTTTATACAGATTTTAGTCATACATTTGGATAAGTGAGTTTCCTCAAGCTGTGACTTATTGCGCATTTTCATATCAGCTAATGGAAGCTAATGGAAGCGTTAATAACTGACCGCCACAGAACCTCACCAAACACGTACACGGTCCAAAACACACACAAATCTAATGATACACACATTTTATCCACAATCTTCTTACCTAACAAATATTCCTGCTCTGTGCTGTTATCAGATTTGGCTGAGGAAGGGGACGTGAAGATCAGAGCTAGTCCAAACCCATCCCAGCTATTGTCTGTACAGGCCACAGCCCTAATATGCATCTGAAATACGTATTGTTTCTGTTTCAGTAGCATGGGAAAGATAAGCACACCCTGCATCACAGCTATGACCTGATCCTAATCCACTGTTTAAAAAAAAAAGGATCTGTAACATTAGAGATCTCGCTGGATTATTTCGTTGTAATGAAGAACCCATGAAAGAGTGCACCTGGAACTTAGGCAAGATCTATAATTATACAGGATCAGCAGGATTTATGGAACAAATAAAATGACACTGCACCCTAACTAAAACACAAGCTTTAGTGGAACTACTTATTAGAAGTTCACAAGCCTCTGAAATAGCATAGAGGAATTCAGAAATAATTATTGGTTAGGGTTTTGCGATATCTCCAGACCTGCGAAAATGGTGCAAACATCACTGTGCTGTTTGCTGACAAAAAAAAGAGAATGAGATTACGCCGTCACATCCTGTGCCGAACAGAAACAGGAGCTTATGAGAGGCAACACAAGGCTTATCTCAGATTTATTTAATGACTATTTGAAACACACAATGTCAATGTCTTTTGTTTTTTTTTTGAAGGAAACTCCGGCCACAATCTTTTACACTCTAGAGTAAAGTAGAGCAAAAACATCTACAGCTCTGTTCTGACAGCATCTCGTAGCGCCACTGGTACACTCGGGCTATCGATTTGACTTCTGGGTTTCCTCAGCAATAAAAACATCTTCAATGCCAAACATTTGGTTGTTTTGTTGCAAGTGGATGCCGCCATCAGTTATTCCTGGAGTGTCCGATCTTATCTGATCTCATCTGTCTGTGTTCAACCAGTCGATCTTATTGTTCAGTAGACTCCTGCTTGGTTGGAATGAAAACCTACACCCACACCGGGCCTTTCCGGATAACATCACACACCCTTGACTCATCCATAGGCTTCCATTGACTTACCATCTCTCAGATAAAATGGTAGGTATACATCTAGAGTCTTCTCTGTTCTGGCACCAAGGTGGTGCAATGAACTTCCCCTAGATGGCCGTACAGCCTTCAAACGACGACTGAAGACCTACCTGTTCCTGAAACACTTAAACTAGCTCTTATTTGTCTCTTATTTCTCATTTTTTTAGCCTAATAGTATGCTAAGTCTGTGACCTATTGATCCAGTATTTAAAGAACCTTTGTACATCACTCTGGATTAGAGCATCCGCCAAATGCCAGAAATGTCATCCTGTGATCCAGTAGGATAAGCGGCGTAGAGCAGTGATGGATGGATGGATGGATGGACGGACAGGCGGATTGACGGACGGGTGGATGATGCACAAAGAGTATGTGTACCATATTGTATATAGTGCCTCACAAGAGACACCTACAAACAAGTTCCTGGGCTGAAGTGTTTCTCGTTTGTCTGTATCACACACAAACACACACACACACACACACACACACATACACACACAAACACACATGTTGTACCTGTGACAATTACTGTGATATTAGCTTGCTTCTGCAGGCCTTGCACTGAGGGGACTGACGCAATACACACATAGTTGCCAGCATTATCCAAACTTGCAGACTGCAGAGACAGCGAGCCCTTCTGAGACAGCTGTTTACCATCCTGTACACACACACACACACACACACACATCATTATCATCACTGTGATCATACCGGAAATCATAATTATGATCGCCATGAGAAAGGACAATAAAGTAGAACAGGATGGAGGGATTTCTGACTTGCCTTCATCCATGAGAGGGTGTACTCATCAGAAGACCTGGTCTTGCATTGAAGCTCAATGGGCTCACCTTTATTAATCATCAAAGGGCCAGCTGGCACCACGGACACTGGGTCCAGATCTGAGAGAGAGTAAAATAAAAGATTTGCTTTCATTAAGGTTCTGAACACAGGTATAATGATGGTGGAGTGTATCATTTTATTGCATAGCCAGATTTCTATTCTAATACATTTTTATACAACAGTGAGTTGTTGATTAAATGTACCCATGGCGTTATATGAACTCTTTACAGTGTTGAATATAAGTGTATCTAAGTAAAGTTCCTCTGAATTAAATTCACAAATATTTTAACTTCTGTCTTTCTAGTGACTCACGGTGCACGTTGAAGGTGAGAGTCTTGACCAGGTCAGCATCCAGAGCATCGAAGTCCATAGCTTCACACTTGTAGGTCCCTGCATCATTGCGTGTGACGCTGTGCACAATCCACAATCCGGTGTCACTAGTGTATGGTTTGCCCTGCATGGAAAAGACTCAAAGAATGAGCAACAGTGAAAGGAAGAAGGAGCAGTGGGCATCTGGTACTAAAAAGTGACCCTCACATCATTTATGGTGAACTCAAACTGAGGCTGAGGGTTTCCGTCCGTCTCACATTTCATCTGGACATCATCTCCCTCTTTGATCGGTGCTGTGTTCAACAGTTCGAAGTTCACTTTCTCGGCTGGGTCTGGAGGAAGAAGAAGAGAATGAGGATGAGCAGAGCTTCACAGAGATTCGGAGAGAGATGACGACGACGTCCATGCACGAGTGCGTGACTCACAGAGCAGGGTGAGGTTAAAAGGTTCAGAGTTCTCCTTTTTGATCTCGCCGTTTGGCATACGGTACTCCACAGTGCAGTGGAACACTGACTTGGCGTCCTTCTTCTCGGGTTGGAGATGCAGAGTGCTTGTGACTGTGAAGAGACCTGAGGACTCCTTCACCACACCTGGGACCATGTAGATCTCTGACGGAAATAGAGAGATTTTTAAAGGTTCAGTTTCCCAGAAAAAAAAAGTTACGAAGATAACACTTTGGCAACGTTACAAAAACATTACACAATGGGCTCTAAATGTTGCTCACACAACTTTGATATAAGCAAATCAAGTAGCCACATTTTGTATAAAAAAGCCTTCCACACTTTAGAGAACTTTAGAGTTTAGGTTTATCAGCTAATGTAAGGAGAGTTCATTACTCACTCTCTTTAGGATCTAACACCTCTGGCAGTGGATTAGAGTCTTTAAACCAGATGATACGAGGCTCCGGGTGACCGTTGTTGCTTGTGCATTTGCCCACCTGAAAATAACACCATGTTATAGTGAAATATTAGTTTTTTTTCCAGTTATTTGGAATATAAAATGTGCTACTTAAAATCAAAAGACCTAAGCTCTGGACAAAACATACCTGATGTGCAACTGGGCCATCTGGGCTTAAAGGAATGACTTGTTTGTTTTCAGACACCACTGGCTTTTCTGGAGCATCTGAGAGAGAAAATGAAAGAGAGAGAGAGAGAGAAAGAGAGAGAGAGAGAGAGAGAGAGAGAGAGAGACAGACAGACAGACAGAGAGACAAACAGACAGACAGGGAGAGAAAGAGACAGACAGAGAGACAGACAGAGTGAGAGAGAGAGAGAGAGAGAGAGAGAGGAAGAGAGAGAGACAGTCAGACAGACAGAGAAAGAGAGAGAGAGAGTTTATATATTACGTAAGGAATAAAACACTTTTGTGCTGTTCCAGGAAAATAACCAATGACCTCATGGTGTTTACTGACCCAAGTCCAACCAAAACTAGTCTTATTTATTAAATGAAAAAAGATTTAATCCCCAGCCTTACACATAACTAACTCTTTGCAACTGTGTTAGAAAATGATTGTTAAATCTGGTCATTTATACAGAACTGGAAAGTAGTTTAAGATGATTGAGATGATAATAAGAGAGCATCAGAAAAGCATCTGGGTATGTTAGAGCTGCATTATACACTACTACAACCTCCTGTCTCTCCCCAAGCTCATTTCCCCGCACCATTAGCCATTAGCCCCGCTGCATGAGTCAGCGCTCTCTGGGGAGGAGAGTCATTCACCATCATTAAAGCAATTACGGCTCTCTCTGGTACGTCTGGATAGGAACAGGACACAGCCCGTGTACACAAACAGTAATATATACACTAGTCATAATGAATACATTTCGCACGTATTCACATGCACACGTGTGGGACAGTAAATACAGGTGAAGATTAAACACACCTAGCACACACTAATGCTTTCTTATACCAAGTAGAATAAAGTGGATTTCTGGCATATGGACTATTTCCATGAAATTGGAACATTTAGGCCTGGAGGCCTGGAGACCATGTGGTGTAATATAGTGTAATATAGTCTCTGGAGTAACTTCAGGTCAAGTGTTCTGCTTCAGGGTATTGATGTTTGGCATGAAAAGAAAAAAAGGTTAAGCCCTCTTATTAAAGGTCTTTAGTAGCCTGTCCCCGCTGGACATTTCTAAATAAGCGTCTGACAAATTAATATAGATCTGACCGAGAGGTTTGAAGGTTTGGACGTGATAAGAGGTTGTTTTTCGAGATCAAGTCATTAACACTTATTCAACCCTACCATCACACACTCATACACAAACACACACACACACTGTCTTAAGGCCAGAGGAATGACATCCATCAGACATGATTGGTGAACTAGCCTAGCTGTGCTAATCAACTGAGTCAAATATGCAACGTTCACTGTTTTAACTGACCTCTGATCAGCTAATTAGGCTAATAAATAGAATTAAGGAAGCTCAGGTCCATATATGTAGTATAACATTTACTCTGTGGACAACGACCTTAAACTAGACACCAGGGACTACATTAGGTGGTGGTGGTGGTGTCTGGTTCTTGAAGAGCTCCAGTAATCATATATCCTCATGTGCAAATTCAATTCACCAATCAGTGATGCGCCTTGGTATGCACCTCACTTACTGGCAGAAGACTTACCGAAAACTCTGAGTTTGGTCTCAGCCTCTGAGGTACCCACAGGTCCTCCGTCCACCTGGCAGAAGAAGCTCCTCTCATCTGTCACCTTTACTGAAGAGATGACCAGGGTCATGTCGGTTTCCATGGTGACGCGGTCTGTTAACAGTGTGTCTTTATCAATGGCAGAGTCTGTGAGTGACCTGAAAGCTACACGCTTCCGTGTGCCAGCAGACTCCTGAGAGAGGGAGAGAGAGAGAGAGAGAGAGAATGACCCAAATCAGTCCAGTACACAGTTGTGATGGTGGTGATGGTGTGGGTTTTTTCCCATTACTGCAGCAAAACTGTAGCCTACAGGCAAAAAAAACAAGAAACATTTCCAAAAATATTTACTTTCTACAAAGATGATGTTATGCTGATAAGAAGCCAGTTTTACATCTGAGGCTATAAATAGAGACAGCTCTAATAATGTGGTTTAACCAGACGTGTGATTGAGATACGCGTAAAAGCGAGGCATATTACAGCTGTCAGAATTTCACTAAAGATAGCTGTGTGGTTTTGGCAGTTATCACTTTTATTTATCTTGCTTTAAGCAAAAACAAAGATACTCTCATCAGCATTATAGAATTGACTGTATAAATGGATATGTGCACACACACACAAACACACACAGACACACGGTTTGATACCATGTAACACACTACATTTCCCCTCCTAGCTCAGACACAGATGATGCAATATATTGAGTGTGTAAAGACAGAGTAGATAAAAAAATATAGAGGAGTGAACTGAATGTACTTACAATGAACCACTGGACCACAGCAATAGACCCGGTGGTGTTGTAGGAACAGGGCAGCCGGGCAGTTTCATCTTTAAGCACATCCACTGTAGGAGTCACCATGATTGACACTGAAGCCAGACATACTAGAGAGAGAGAGAGAGATTTCCGATTAAAATTGAATATCAATATTTTTGTCTAGCTTTATCTTATCATTTAAAAGCCATGCAAATGCAACTCTCCATGTTTGACAGCACGACTGCTCTAATATTTATCATGTCAATAAAAGTTGAATACAATACAAATGTAACACTTTACACTTGGAATCAAACTGAACCCACAATACAACCTCAAATATAAAAACCTCTAATTCTCCATTATCTAACTCTGAATGTAAGTATTAAATGAATGTAGCATTGCTCTGTCTCTCTCACACACACACACACACACACAAAAACACACACACACACACACACACACTGCATGCACTTTGTCACTGAATACAAGCAGCCCTGCTGAGAAATGATACACACTCGCACACACTAAAGCCATTGTGTGTTTCCTGCAGCTGTTGGGAGTGAGAGAGAAACACGACAAGCCTCCTGCACTTTTGATAACTTTGTGCTATGAAAGATTTAACTATGGAGGCAGGGAGGTTATCAAACGGAGATTATTTAACAAAGAGACATTCTGTCTTATATTGTGAGTCATACACCGATGACCTACCTACTGTAGGACCTTCCTAAGCTCCACGAGGACGTCTTGCACGATTTCTCTTTCAAACACACACACAAACTCGTGTTCGGTAGCAACTGACGAAATCTAGCCTTATATAAGGTTTTGCGGTGTTCTTCAAGTCCGCTGAGACCCAGGTGTGTGTTTACACTCTGGCTAAGAAGGTGCTAAAAGCACTGCAGGACAGAACGAGCTGTCTTTCAGCCGCCTGAGTGAATCACGAATCACTGTGTTGCTCCGAGAGCTCTGCAGCATCAGAGAAAAAGTTTCTTCTTTAAGTAAAAGCTGCTGCTGTAACCATAGAGATGGTCCCAAACATCCTATGCATCCTGAACATCTTAATCATCTATAATCCAAGTATCCAGTGTCACCTAAAAGAGGGTGAGGTGCCTGTTTACCTGCCTAGCTTTCTCATGCTGTCTCAGGATGTTAAAACTAAAAGACTTAAAATAATAAAAGCATCTAAATAAAAACTGATTGCAGAATTACATACAGAGGATTACGGCACTCTATGAGATTAGCTGCAAGATGAGATCCGAGAGCCTCGGTGAAGTGAACTCAGTCCAGATATCACTGATGTTTCATTTTAGAAATCAATTGACTGTCTCATTTCCAAATATAGAAAGAAAAAAAAAACAAAACAGAAAAATCCTTTTGTTCACAATTCACACACACACACACACACACACACACACTGCTTTGAAATACACACAGTGGTTTGAAATGACCTTTGCATGTTAGAGTAGGAGTGTGACATTTTCCCGGGGTCACGCAGTCAGACCTCACCACATACGTGTTAAGAGATCAAACGAGTTTTCCCGTCCTGAGAGGATCTCTGATTTCCTCAGCTCCCAACACACACACACACACACACACACACATGTACAGCAGTCTGAAAACTGACTGGATAGTAAATACAACATATATAATTTATTAGGTGTGTGTTAACAAATACACGCTGGTGCACTTTGTTTGTATACAAGACCAGGACTGTCAGGTGATGGATCGCTCTCGGCTCTCAGCACAGCAGTGACACTAAGAAAGCTACTTCCTCATGACGTCTCGGGGAGTTTTTCCTTGCCACTGTCACTTCTGGCTTGTTAGAGATGGAACTTGTCTTTCACACCAGTCAAACTTTGAGAAAGCTTGCAGTCTCAGGCTATTTGAAGTTCTTCACGTGGAGAAATACGGGAGTGTCGGAGTTCAGTTTGTGTTTCTGTGCCGAAGCCTACCCACGTTTTTATCATTTATGCAACAACGTAATAACACACTCAGAGAGGCTTAGCTCACTGTACGATAAAAGGAGCTTCACATAACAACGTACACTGCTTTATCTAGCTCCTGGTGTACATTCTGTCTACTTATCCTTCGGTGTGACATCAGGTCAGAACACCCTGGTACAGGATACCCTCATGAAGAATAAGAATAATGAGTAAAGAGAATAAAATACAAAAGAAAAGAAATAAAATAAAATAAAATAAAATAAAATAAAATAAAATAAAATAAAATAAAATAAAATAAAATTAAATTAAATTAAATTAAATTAAATTAAATTAAAAGAAGTTTAGAATGCTTTCATGTCAGTGTTCAGTCGAAAAAACTTCCTTTAAACTGATCCAAAAATATCCAATACAACAGCAGTCCTTTGGTCAGACACTGACCAGTGATAAAGTACACACACTGTACCTAATACACTGATTCAGTATCATTCATTATTACTACAAAGTGCACACTTGCATGTACATGGATGTGTATACAATACAATACACATATATATATATAATGAACGTCGCAAATCTGACCCTGAAACAGGATTTTATTTTTAAAAAAGTGACCACAAAAGATTCAACTGAATGAAATTTCAAAAGCAATAGATGATGGATATTCTAAAGCATTAAAAAATACAGGAAAAAATGAAACAGCAATTCTCAGTGCCTCCGGGATTTAATGATTTTGCAGTCGGAGAAATGAACGTAAAACCACGCAAACTCTGAGAAATTACTGCAGATTTATCACAGATTTAGGCTGAGACACCACGTGACATCATGTGACATCATCACAACACAACAGGACATTCAGCCACGTGTTGTTCACGTGTTTTGAACATGATATTATAGACAGTTTAAAAGAAAAAGCACAAAAACTAGTTGCATCACAGGTTTTTTTGGGGAATAAAAACAATTCCAAAAACTCTGAAATCCTGTAGGGATTGATTCCTAAAATCTCTCAATTTCACTGTTGTGTACATATAAGGCATTATTTTAAGGATGTAAATATTCTTAGAAATATTATTACTGATATAAGTTCTTTTTCTAGTCTCTTTATTAAGAATAGAAAGCGAGAGGAGGCAGATGGAGGAGTGTGTAGTGTTTGTGCTCCATCATAAATCCTCTGGCTTTTTATGTGCCATGCTGTTTGTGTCTCTCTTAGGACTGTCCTGTGTCCTTTACGTGATGAGAGAGGCTCCTGCTGTCTGTTTCTACCCCGGGGAGCAGCTGGCCACAGCTACTGGGGCAATTAGCTGGTAATTAGTGCCCTCCCTTCCATCCTGACCCCCAGCAGAGGCTAGGAGGTGTGTGTGTGTGTGTGTGGAGGCGTGTGTGTGCAGGGTGGGGGGTCCATTCATCAAAAAAGGAGGACGGTAATCGGATTTGAAAAAGAACGGCGAGAGTGTAAGAGGAGAGAAGGGAGGGACAGATGGGTACGAGACTTTCCGACTGCGAGGGACAGAGACACCGACAGACACTCACACTGAGTGAGCATGGTGGACTTGGGGATGGAAGAGTGCGCACACACACACACACACGAGCAGTAGAAATAAGTGTTTAGTGTATCACTGAATCTCTACACTACACTTAGATATTGAAGATGCTGAAGTTGCCCCAGGTGCATGATGGGGTGTGTTTTCTTAACGTCTCGGACACACATACACACCACAGCAGGAGAGCAGAGCCTAATTATGAGAAGAAGAAGCAGCTGCTTCTCCTCATCATCATCTCTCAATATCCTTTTATTAGCGTTTTTGTCCTTCATTGTTCCTTTTTCTTTTTATTCCCCCATATACCCTGCCTTAAAAAAACAGATCAACACCTGTGCCATCATTTATTGTTTCATCTTAATCATTAAAATCATTTTTCATGCTTACTATAGTGAGGCTTTTATTCCTTTCTGAACCAGTGTCATTACAAGAGCACACACACACACAAACACACACACACACACAGTGGGAGGGCTGGTGAATGTAATGATTACTATTCACTTTTCCACACTGTATAAACACACACACACACACACACAAACACACACACACTCACACACACTCACACATAGTGGGAGGCCTGGTGAATGTAATGATTACTATTCACTTTTCCACACTGTATAAACACACACACACACACACACACACAACTCCTTTTTAACGCCTGTATATCAAATTATATGACGATTAAACTATTTTATCATTGCAGCTTATTTTTGCTACACAGTGTGTGTGTGTGTGTGTGTGTGTGTTGTGTGCTGAGAGATGAGAGGAAGGACAGAGACACTAAATAGAATTAGCCTGTGTCTGTTTTTGATGTTGGCACAACAAACACAGCCTGTGTGTGGAAGTCTTGCCAGAGATACACACGAGTCACGAATCATACACACACACACACACACAAAATACCCTGCAGTGCAAATACACTGATGCATATGCACGATTTTATTCCATGTCATATGGATGCATACATATTAGTGTGTAAATATCAGAGAGCACACACACTCACACACACACACACACACACACACACACACACATCTGCTACAGAATTAAACCAGCGCTATGGGCATTACAGTGACTATAACAGCACGGGATAAGAGTGAGAAGAAGAACCTCAGAACACCCTGACATTTCCAAATAACACACACACACACACACTTGCTGTCTTGTTAATTTGGATTTGCATCATTACTTACAGAACACACTCTTTAATCAGGCAGATATTCTCATCCAACCCAAAAGAAATCAGAACCCCAGGTTAGTGTGTCCAATCTTATCCGCCACGGGTCTGTGTGTGTGTGTGTGTGTGTGTGTGTGTGCAGGTTTTCCTTCCAGTCACACAGGAGCCACACCTGATTCCACCTGTTTAATCCTGGCTTGAAACCCTACACCCTTACTGACACTCTTCACAACATCAGACACTTTGAGTTAAGGGGAATTCCTCAAAATCCCAGAAGTGCCTACTGAACTGATTTAAACACATCAGCTTCTGGTCACTAAGACAGAACCTTGACCTCCGAGGCACCAGAACTCAGTGAATCTGAAAAGATGTGAATAATAATACTAAACATAAATATTCATTAAATGTTATAATGTCCTGCTGGGTAGCTGCTACTGCCAGGAGTAATCAGATGCAAAAATATGCAGATTTGGATCCAGCCTGATAAAGATGTTATAGTATAATTATAATTCTGCACGGAGCATTAAACTGCATTAAAAAGAATTACTTAATAAAGAGTAATTACTCAAGACGTCACTCATTGTTCTCAGTATGAAGGAGATATGGACTTTTTTTTTAATTATTAGTTTCATTGTTCCTGAGGTTGTATCTCGGAAAAGACATATAAAGAATATAAGGAATATAGATAGATAGATAGATAGATAGATAGATAGATAGATAGATAGATAGATAGATAGATAGATAGATAGATAGATAGATCAGACAGACAGACAGAGAGATATATAGATAGATAGATAGATAGATAGATAGATAGATAGATAGATAGATAGACAGACAGACAGACAGATAGATAGATAGATAGATAGATAGATAGATAGATAGATAGATAGATAGATAGATAGATAGATAGGCAGGGAGGCAGACAGACAGACAGACAGACAGACAGATAGATAGATAGATAGACAGACAGACAGACAGACAGACAGACAGAGATAGATAGATAGATAGATAGATAGATAGATAGATAGATAGATAGATAGATAGATAGATAGATAGATAGATAGATAGATTTCCAAAGTGTCATTTATTAATAAACGATAAATAAGAAATATAGATTAGAATTATCAGTAACTCAAGGATTTTGCAGAAATGAACACAAATCAAAAGGAAACTCTATAATATTCAGAGGGGAGTGCAATTCTTTTCGAATTTACTGTGGATTTATTTTTTACAGATTTGGGCCTGGGTCATGTGACATCATCCTCATCCTCATCCTCATCACAGCACACATTCAGCCCAAACATGGCTGTTTAACATGAGTACAGCTCTCTAAGGTCTACGTGTCTTCACTGATAGGAGTTTACAAAGAAGAATCCTGTGCTTGCAAGTAGAAAATCAGACATTTTCGACAATCAAAATACTCCTTATAATCCAAAAAGGGGGTGTATGTTAAAGCATTGGTTGTTATATTTAATGTTGTGGAACATCTGTGAGGTAGATTAGTTCCTGTTATTACTTCTCTTAAGCTCATAAAGGACAACACGGAAAATATCACTATTGTTACTGATCTTCTGCAAACATGCACTTCTGTGCTTCCAGGCAATAAATGTCATTATTTACTGTTTTGTTGTTGTTGTTCTTTTCACTGGACTGTTGCTGCTGCTGCACTGAGTCTGGTTGTCCTGTGGCATTCCCTGGCCTTTGATAGACAGGGGAAAAGGGGAGCTGAAAAACTGTACAGAAGAGCCACGGCCACTACTTGTGTACCCACCTAGTGTATGAGGTTTAGCACTAAGTGTGTGTGTACGGAATATACTGTATGTACTGTAAAAGTGTACTTATTTACTCTGTGTGTGTGTGTATGTGTGTGTGTGTGTGTGTGTGTGTGTCTCTGTGGGGGGTGGAGAGGGTCAGGGTGGGTCCATGTAAGGCCTGCATCAGTCATCGCCACCATGATGAGACAGGAACAGGTGCAAGAGCAGGAACAACAGCTGCAGCTTTTCACACACACACACACACACACACACACACACACAGTCACAAGGTAGGGAAGAAAGATGGGTGAGAGGAGAGGACAGAAACGAATAAAGCAGGAAGAGAGAGCCACAGACAGGAAAGAGACAGGAGGAGAAGTATAGAATAAGAAGTGAAAGTATAGCTATAACAAACTTGTGGAAAATGTCATGTTGACAAAATGCGAAATGAAAAAGAAATGGAATAAAAAAAAAAACATTCGGCTGACTAGTCTGCATGAGTCATTTAAAGACAGCTGCTTTAAGTCATCAAGCTATTTATTCTTATAGCATAAACCCCTTGTGATCATCTGACTGCCCTTCTGATGCTGAGCCAAAAACCTAGTGCAGTCTCTCTCTCAGTGTCTCTCCACTCTCTCTGTACTCACCAGTAGCATAGACATGACACAACTTTTCACCATGACCTAAATGACAAAAGAAGACTTACGTGCATCCTGCCAGTTTATAAAAGTTCATATCATTCAGTTCAGAGATCTTATGATCTGCCAGAATATGCACTGCTACGTGTTACTGGGTTGCTGAAGGTCATGTCTGTTTTTTCCTCACATGACCATTATAAATTCACTCCAATTGTCTGATACATGCTTAAATTAGACAGCACTTTACCATACACTTCATGCCATTAAAATGAACAAGCTCACTGTGTAAATAAACTCTACTCTATCAGCCAATCACATCCATGATGTTTTCCTATTTCTGCCATTTTTCTCACCCATTGCACTCACTTGTCTATTTCCACCCACCAGCCATCTCTTCCCTATCACATAACACCTACAAACCATGGAGGGTAAAGGCTAAGAAATACTTCCTCCAAGACATGTGATTCCTCCAGCCAGTGATTATTTTTTAATCTGATGCTCATACACACAAGCTGGAAGGCGCTCTGCCCTCTTCCACATACAGACACCTGTAATTGGCTACTGTCACTGTGACTGACAAGGAAGAGATCCTGGATGCCATCTCTCTCATTCATTTGACTCCAATTCTGTCTGGAATCATATGAATTCAAACTCTTCTGACGATAGGGTGAACATGTTTCTTTCATGCTAATCAGAAGCCCAAAGACGCGTACATGAAAGACCTTTTTGTTAAGCTTTTACAAAGGCTTACAACAAACCATTAATGCTTGCCAATTTATTTTCAGACAGATGCAGAAAGGTCCTTCTGGAGCCTGGATATCAAAATGTCCTTGCATGTGTAGACAAAGTCGTAAAGACATCTTCCTCTGTAGGGGGAAGTCTCACACCTCCAGAGTTGGGGGTTATCTCATGTGCTTCAGGGGTTTTCCTCAAGGTTTCTCCCAATTGTAGGCTGAATGTCATGTATGTAGTGTGTGAAGGGTGTGTGTGTGTGTGTGTGAGTGATTGCGCCGTGATTGGTGATTGGCCCTGCAACCAGGGTGTCCCTCACCTTGTGTCCTGAGTCCTCTGGGACAGGCTCCAGATTTCCTATGACCTTATGTAGGTTAAGCGCTTCATAAAAAATGGATGGATGGAACTTATTTTATAGCCTTAAAGACATCAGTATGACATTTATGACAAGTGTATGTCACATGCTGGACAGAACAGAATGGAGGAAGAGGATAATGAATAATGTGGTGCTGATCCAACACGAAGTGGAAAATGACTATCAAGTTTGCTTCAGAATGATGTGATCAGCGATACGGTGCTGTGTGTATGAGTTGAACTGGGGGGAAGGGGGAGTGGTCTCTTAAATCATTCCTAAACATCCTATACCATATATTACCATTCAGATCCTTTTAAGGCATATATATGCACAGCGTGATCCCATCAATCACGCTTATACTGTAGTCATTATGATTCCCATTAGCACTATGCATATGTGGATTCATAGGGATTCTCCACCAGTGCTCAAATGCCTCACAGATGGATTGATCATTAAGTCTAAAGGCAGAGAAATGAACACCGGTCTTCTCACTGCATTTCTCTCTGCCAGGGCATACTGCAGTGCTCCTGAAAACTCTCTCTCACTCTCTCTCTTTCAGGATAAACAGAGTAAAGTGGACTACAAGGTCAGCTTGCTCCCAGTCTTTTGTCCCACAGCTATTTTGCTCTGTTACTGCTTGTCCTGATGATAAGATCACGGGTCAAAACCATTGAAACCAAGGACAGTGCAACTAACCATCAGGCTTGTAAAAGAGCAAGTGAGAGAGAGAGAGAGAGAGAGAGAGAGAGAGAGAGGAAATATGATGTTAAACAGTGAATTCAACAGAGCTGGTCCTCTAATTACCTTGTAAATAAACACTCAATGGGCAGCATGGTGGCTTAGTGGTTAGCACTGTTGCCTTCTTACTGTTGTCCTGGGTTCGAATCCCGGGTTCTAACAGACAGGGGCCTTTCTGTGTGGAGTTTGCATGTTCTCCCCGTGCCTGTGTGGGTTTACTCCGGGTACTCCGGTTTCCTCACAGTCCAAAAACGTATACTAAGTTGATTGGTAATTCTAAATTGCCCATAGGAGTGAGTGTGTGTGGTTGTCTGTCTATATGTGGCCCTGTGATGGACTGGCGACCTGTCCAGGGTGCACCCCTGCCTTTCGCCCAATGTGTGCTGGGATAGGCTCCAGCAGATCCCCATGACCCTAATTAGGAATAAAGCGGGTATGGAAAATTAATATGGATGCTATAGACAGTCCTCTGCTCATTCCATTATTTTTATCTGATGCCAAAAGAAGTTCCTGTCCCAAGTTTTTTCCTCATATCATCTCTGGGAACTTTACAGATCTAAAATCCGCATTTCTGTAATCCAAATAAATGAAAACATGCATGTTCCAGTAAAGCAAGCGTGTTGATTACACCCGTCTGAGCTTAGCCCATTACTAACTCAATACACCAGACACATTCTGGTATCCACCGCCCTGCATTTATAATTCATAGCCAAGTTAGTTAGCTGGACCATTTTGTCCACAAGGGCGCTGCGTCTAAACTTCAATTAATAATTCAGTCGTATTTTTCATTTGTAGCTCATGCAGTCGATGTTTTATTCATTTTTTCACACTGCTGCTAAATCAGAAAAAATAAAAATAAAATAACGCAGCTCAGTAAGGCTGATGCCAGGAAGGGCTCATAGAGTGAAACAGGAAACATTACTGCGAAGGTTACTTGAGGTCCAGTCAAACATCTATTAGCTAGAAAGATTTGATTAGCTAGTCAGATTAGATAATCCATTAACCCTTTAGAGTCCTTGGAGCTGTCACTGGGTCTGAATTTAGCATTCCACTCATAACTAAAGAGCTTTCATATTTCACTGCAGTTACTAAATCATTCAAAAATAGTTAAGGATTAATGTGCTTGAAGCTGAGACACTACAGGTGAATAGGTTTTTTTTATTTTTCACTTTTAGAACAATAATGATCACAGTTTTCACAGAAACTTTGCATTTCAGTTGATTTCAGTATTTTCTGTATTGCTCTTGCTTTTCCTTGCTTAAACCAAAAATCTAGGTTTTATTTTTTTTAATGTATAATGGAAAGTTTAAAGGAAATTTGTTGGAATATCATTATAGATTAGAAAAAGAGAAAGAAAGAAAGAAAGAAAGAAAGTTAAAAATGTATTATTTAAAAAATATGACCATGATTTTCTAAAAACAAAATATGCATTTTCAGGACAAAATTGAACAAAAATCCAACAATAATCACCACTTAACAAATAAAATAAAATACTTAAGGGAAATACCACTTAAAAAATAAGGAAAATAAAATCTTTTATTTCTAAAACCTGATTGTGAGTAATACAAATCTTTCCTACATTTCAGAAAACGTGCACAAAAACATATACACAGTTTTAATCTGATTGACTATCTTTTCCTACCTGTAGTGTCTTGCCTTAAGACACAGATCTGAATAATAACAAAACTAAAAGACAGTCTCTCTGGCAGATTTTGTTTTGATCTTAACACAAAATCGTACAAACTTTATGATATTTGAAGGAGCTTGCGATTTCTTTAAAATGACCTCAGAGTTTCCGCAGATTTGAGCCAAGACGAGTCATGTGACATCATCGCAACACACAACCAACCAAAGCCCTCTTCACTTCACTTGCATAGAACGTGAGTAACAGCGATTATAAGAAAGTATTCCGCAAGTTGCATTGCAAATTTTAAAAAAGACACAAAATTCAGACAGCAGAGGCAAAAAGGGTCAGATACAGCCTATTGCTCTCATAAAACAATATATCTGTCCATTATGCCAGGCAGGGATACTAAAGATACAAATCTGCCAGTGTAAATAATAAATGATATTATGTGAGATTCGATATGCAGTAAAAACAACCCACCTGACGAGACACCTGAAAGCCAGGAATCTAATTAGGGAGCATCAAGAAGGAGGAAGGAGGCTGAGATGAAAAGACCAGTGAATATTTCATGTTTAGGGATGACCTGTCCCTCCACACCAATACCCATCTACCCTCAGGCACTCCAGTTCCTCCATGCACCTTCGTCCCAACACCCACCCTCTCTCTCTCTCTCTCTCACACACACACACACAAAAACTAGTCCCTTGCTCCCTAAGAAGCAGTGAACCTCTAAAAATGTTATAGGAGCCAGAGGTGAGGTTGGGAATTCATTTAGATTGGGAAAAAAATTGGGAGAAACGAGAGGAAGAAGAAATGTAGAGCAGAGACGTGTGAGGAAGACACCTATTAGCAAGAGTGCAGTGTGTGCAGAAGTGTGACAGGTAAAGACCTGTTAAAGGATGAAGAGACGCTGAACCTTCAGGAAGGTGTGTGTGTGTGTGTGTGTGTGTGTGAAGGGATATTCCAGGCTGCTTTTTATCCATTTATTTCAACAATTTATATCATTATCTATAATAGATATTTGCTTAGTGAAGCAATCAAGCTTGGGTAGGGTGCAGATGATGGTGCTGCAGCCAGTAATGAGACGAAAAATGGAGTGAATTAAATATGAGAGAGAGAGAGAGAGAGAGAGAGAGATGAGGATGAGGGAATGGAGGATAAGTGCAGCAGGAGAAGCTCAGTGACAGTCGTTATGCTGTTGCAGAAGGTGACAGTGTCAGGATAACAGTGACGCTCACGTGCGCCGTGCACGTTTCTACCCGCTGCCGTACTGCTACAGAATGCAGGAGAGGCTCTGACAACACACAGGGGGATGAGTGAAACTGATTTGTGCTAGAGGGCACAGAGACAGAGGGAGGGAAGCTGAGTCAGAAGATGAATAACAGGACTGTGTGAGACATTATGCTGCAAACTAATCTCACTAAAAGGGTTAGGACTTTGAGTGCTGTCCTCCCTCCCTCTCTCTCTCTCTCTCTCTCTGTCTCTCTCTCTCCCTCCCTCTCTCTCTCTCTCTCTCCTCTTCACCTTCCCTCCCTTTCCCTCTCTCCACATCCTCATCATCCCATTTGCATTCATATCACTGTCCACTTGTCTTCCTACTGTAGACCTCCTGTAGTTTTGTCAGATCTGATCTTTGTTAGTTCATGCTTGATCATTTCTAAACATTTCAAAATATTTGAATGGATAACATTGGGGTTTTGTGTTTGTGTAGCTGATAAGCAGAAGGAGCAACAGGAGGCTGAAACAGGGCAAAATCAACTGTACTGGAGTCGACACACGGGACAGGAAATGTGCTCGTGATGAAGAAAAACAACACTACCGGGACTAAATAACGATATTTTCTCTGTTACAGTCTATGAAAAAGTCCTTAGATCATTTGCGCTAAATTCATACACACACACAAACACACACTTACAGCATGTGCCAGATGCCCTTATCCAGAGCGACTTAAATTTATCTCATTTATACAATTGAGCAGTTAAGAGCCTTGCTCAAGGACCCAGCAGGGGCAAATCAGTGGTCCTGGGATTTTAACCACTGGGCCACCACTCCCCAGTACATACACACACACACCTCCACACACACACACACACACCTTCTACAGCACACATCTCAATCTAGTACACTGGCGTTGAAGTTTCACACTATCTGTTTTTTCCTAATTTCTGTCTTCTCTCCTTTCTTTAGCTATATTCTCTCTTACACAACAGCTTTGCTGACTGAACAAGGGTAGTGTCAAAGTGGACAAACACACACACACACACACACACACAAACACACACACAAACACACACACACACACAAACACATGAGAAAGCAGAAGGACACTTCTAATATCAAGTACCCTCAACTGAAGTGCTGAAGTTCAGCGACACTTCTACAGACCGCAGAGATGGGAGTGTGAATGCTGCCATTGTTTCAGACTGTTTGCTTTCAGAACATTTTAACAAGCGGGAATTTCTTCAAGATCAGATATTATATATTATGGGTCTTGTACTTTGTCATTTCAGAACCTCAACTATGGACACATTCACTTGCAATGCCAACCAGGGACATTACAGCATTCATGTGCCATATATTAGTACATTGCGGTTGATGTTTTAAATTCTCAATTCCATTTATTTGTATAGTGCCTTTTACAATGGACATAAAAAAGTAGAGAAACAGAGAAAGGAGGAAAAAAAATATTAAATTAAATTATTTAACAATTTTATCCCTATTTGATCCCTAATGAGCAAGCCTGTGGTGACAGTGGCAAGGAAAAACTCCCTGTGGTGATATGAGGAAGAAATCTTGAGAGGAACCAGGCTCAGAAGGGAACCCATCCTCATTTGGGTGTCACTAAACAGTAAATAATGTAACTATAAGTAATTACTGTCATTTCTAAAACAGCAACCAAGGGCTTATGAGGAATTATTAGGTCAATGTAGTTTCTGAGTTCATTATAGGGACTAGCTGAAAGATATAAAGTGACAAGGTGACAGATATGAGATCAGGGAAAAACAAACAAACACAAAATCAAAGCCCTTATCCAGAGAGGCTTAAATGTATCTCATTTATAACAATTGAGGGTTAAGGGTCTTGTTCAAGGTCCCAGCAGTGGTAAACTGGTGGCCCTGGAATTCAAACTCACAACTTTCCAACCAGTAGCCCAACTCCATAATCCCCGAGCTACCACTTCTATGATTCTTTAATGTTCTTGCTCAAGGACCCAACAGTGACAGCAAGGCAGCTCTGAGATTTGAGCTCACAACCTTCCGATTAGACCATAAACCCCTTAACTACTTAGCTATCACTTCATGCTCACACAAAAAGCTATTTGTTTATACAGTAAATTATTGTTTGCATCAAACGTTGCATGCCTCCATTGCACTCTGACATCTCTTTTTTCTCATGAACGTATTAAAAAGAAGATAAGTGCAAGTAAAGTCTATGGCATATTTGAAATTCACTACTTTTTTTTGCTGATTTGAATTTTTCAGGAACTGCATTCTGTGCATTTTACTCAAACTAGGACTGTTCACTGTAGAATATGTTTTTGCTCTCATTTCCCAACTCATTTCTCTCTCTTTCTCTCTCTCTCGCCTCTGGCTGGCAGAGGTCCAGGTCCATTTAGGTAGGAATCCCTTTTGCACTAATGAGGCTGGAGCTTGGCAGGCGAGACAGAGATGGAGAGAGAGAGAGAGAGAGAGAGACAGAGAGACAGAGAGAGAGAAACAAAAATGTATTACAGTAAAGCTGAGGGTTTTTCTTTCCTGACAGCCAGCACACAAGAGTCAAAATCTCCTGCACTGTGCAAGCTACTTAATCAGCCACACAACCACCCGTTCTGTTTATGTGAAGCTAATATGGTTTCCTTTTAATTTCACCACGTATCTTGCCGGCTGCTAATCTAATACAATCGCGCTTCGGGTATAGGAGCGCTTCTTCATAGTGAAACTTAATAGCAGGAGCCAATTAAATGTTGCACAGGCCTCACGAGAGCAATGCGACGGCAGGGTGTGTATGTGTGTGTAAAACAGAGATAGAGGGAGACTCGGTGGTGTGTGCAAATCTCGTTCCAACATCAGGTAAAGCTGCTCTAGAATGCCAAGCAAAATGCAGATCGAATTCAAGGGTTTAGGGGGAAAGGGGAGGACAAGGATGAGGAGGAGGAGGAGGTGATAAGAAGAGGCTGAGCAGGAGGTAGTAACTGCACTGCTGCTACACTTTCCACCATGCTGCTGTGCACCTGCTACCCCTCCACACCTCCCTCTCTCGCTCTTTCTGCCTCTCTTTTTACCCCTTTTTATTGATCTCTCTCTATCTTTTAGCCCCATTTCCCCTCCTTAAATCAGGGCATATTCATTCCTCTTCCTGCTCTCTGTGCTTCCCTCCCTCGCTCCGCTTTTCAGAACACTTCATTTTCAATTCTGCCAATTCTGATTATAATAAGTGCCACATAAGGCTTTCTCCTTTTCTTTTTGGCCTTCTCTTCATCCTCTCCCTAATGCCCCATGCCTCCTCCTCCTCCTCCTTATAATGGTGTGGTTACGGTTATGATGGATTTTGACGAAAAGGATACAACAAAGACATCGAAGCAGCATCTGTACGGGTTATCAGTGTAAATCAAGCCAAAACACTGCAGTAAGCCATGCTTTTCACAGCTAATCCGTCCATTGCCCCCTCTCTCTCTCTCTCTCTCTCTCTCTCTCTCTCTCTCTCTGTTTTTCTCTCTCTCCTGTCGCTTTCCTTCTTCCCCATTCATTTTTCCCCTATTAGGGAGGATTAACTTCAAATGCTTGGATGAACTTTAGAAAGTGGGCAGTAAAAAAGTCACACACCAACACACACACACACACAGGAGACTGAAGGCAGACAACGTGTAAACAAGTCTGAGGAGAGGCCGAAGATCAATACAGCCTGTGGAGAGCTAATCCACATAAACCCTGCATGAACTAAGAACTTTCTCTTTAATGATTGCACTCCTTTTTCCCCACTACTTGACTTTTATACTCCTCAGGTAGCTATTAGATTATTTTCCAATTCTTTGGCTTGTTTAGGTGGTTTAAACTTGTTTAAGCGAGTTTTGCTAGCTACTCTGATGTAGATTATGTTAGCATTCGCTATGTGATGTGAGTTAACTTACGCTAGCTTTTGTTTTTCTACTCTGAGGTCACCCACTTTTGTTGATTTGCTTATGTTCAGGTAAAGTTAGCATACTAGCACTAGATAGTCTGCTAGCCAACCAGCTAATGTTATTTCATTCTTCATTTGGATAAAATACAAACAAGCAGCTAAGGCTGTAACTTGGCATGAACATGAACTAATGTGGAATAAAATCTGTGAAAGAAAACCTGTATGAGAATGTTATTTTTGGTTAATAACACTTTCATAATCCTTCAGAAAAAGCTTATTAGTCTTTATTCCTAACACTGAGTTCAAATTATTGCCTGTGGAGATTTTTTCATGTGCTTGACATGTAGATGTGTCATTGGAGATTTCCTGCTGGTTCCCAGGTTTCATCCCATTTTCCCAAAAACATGATCACTGACTCTAAACTCTCCCAGTGTGTGAATAAATGTGAATGTATGTGTGAAATGTGTGTGTGTTGCTCTGCATTGGACCAGTGTCCCATTCCTGAGATCTGGGTCCATCATGCCCCTGACCAGGATAAAAAACTAACTGAAGATGAACAAATACTAAAACAGAAAGTCTCTCAGATTTGAGTGTAGTATAGACCTTACCCTACTTTACTCCTTCTTCCAAAATTACACACTACTTTATATAAAAAATAATAATAATTCCATCCAACAAACGGTTAATTATCAGCTTATAGATTCTGAATATGTAATTTGAAAAACCATTTTTACGTTAAAAATATTCAGCTCTCAGACCTGCTACCAATTGTCTACCATTTTAACCTCAACCATATTACATTTGCATACTGCAACATGATTGGCTCTTACAAGTTATGATGCAATAACAGCTTCCTAAACCAGCTTCGCAGCTCAAATGAAATCCCCTGGAAATATTTAATCAAAGAAAAAACATTATACGAAATGACTCAAATACATACTGCGCATAGCAGACATAGTAGCATGTGTGTGTGTGTTTTTGTGTATTTGTACTGGGAAACTGTTTGTCTTAGCTCCAATCGCCGCATGTTATACAGAAAACATCACCGAGATTACATTAGAATTCCAGCTTGTGAGCGCATTGTTTTTTGTTTTTCCAGTGCTTCATACCAACACCTACATCAGAGAAAGTGTCCAGCACGTCCTGACACATACATGAGTTCAGACGCACTGAATACCAAACACACACACACACACACACACACACACATATATATATATATATATATATATATATATATACGTGCACTGAGTTCCATACACATTAGTGAGGCGCGTGTTGACAGCTGAAGACAGACGGGATGATAATGCACACATGCAGATAGACCAGGAGCCAGACAAATATGAGCAGAGGGAATGTTGTAGGAAAGATGTACATATAAGGGGCTGATTTGTAATTCTGACTGCTGAAATCTTTAATACTGAATCGACTTTTTCAAAGCATCAAAGCAAAGAAACACAAAAAGTTGAAAGTTACAGCTCATCAGTTAAGGCGCTAGACTACTGATCTGGAGATTGTGGCTTTGTTGTGGCTTCTCATCACTGCTTGCCATAGTTGGGTTCTTGTGCAAGAACTTTAACTCTCAACACCTCAATGTGATGAATTTAGGTCACTCTGAATAATTGAGTCTCATGCAAATGCATGGCTTTAATAAAAAATAAAAAATAAAAAAAAACCAGAGCCTTAGTAATCAGACACTAACTGTGACTTTGGAACTAGAAAACAGATACCATAGACGGAGATTAGAATCTAATCAATTCAAATAACAGAACTCCCTTTATGACAGACAACTTTTAAAGTTTTGTGAGCCCACGACTCGATTCGATTGCTGTGCTGTTTGGGAATGCTAGCATGCGAGAACTTCCCGCCCTGAGCTCCTCGTCCAGGGGGGAACATTACAATCTAGTCGCTTTTATTACGACCCACCTGCCATCTCTCACTCTGTCAACACACCCACCCACCACACACACACCCACCCACCACACACACACACACACACACACACTGAGCTCTGTTTCAGTAGGAAAATAACTGTAAATTTAAAGTGTAGATGGAGCCAAAAGCAGAATGTCACAACACTGTGACAGTCGGAGTCAAACTGTCATTACTGGAGTGACAATAATGGAGAAATAGAGGAGTAAAGGAGAAAGAAGGATGGATTTGATGTTTAAAATAAAGCTGTGGCCTATGTTTTAGGCTATAACAAGGATGGCATGTGAACTTTAAATAAAAATGTTTATTCATGCACTCTGTACCAAACACCATGAGCTAAAGACCCCAAAACAAGGAAATAGTAGAAAAAGGAAGCTTACGTATTTATAGATTAGAGTATTGAGCTGTACTTATTATGACTAGACACTGTAATTGTATAAATGCGAGTCAGTGTACAGATAAATGAAGAGGAGGTGGGCAGAAAGATCGAGGCTAGCGATGCGAATCCCGCACATTTTGAGTGCTTGCTCAGGAATGCACCAAAACACGGCGCTGCACGTCTCAACACGCAGACAGAACACGGGGGGTTTTACCTGAAGGAAGCTGAAGGTCTTGAGAAAACAGGAGCCAGGACTACGGTTTGCACAAAGCTAACCTGGAGGCTAGGAATTTCTTAATTCTTAGTTACATTAAGTTTTCACTCGCAGTTTTTTTCCCCATGACTTCATCGCAAAAACAGTTCTGTTGAATCAGTGTTTATTTAGTATTAGTTGTAGTTTTTTTTTTTTTTTAATTTTGGATTACATTTTGATGGATTGTATGTGTTACAGCGTTGAATTTTCTTTTTAAGGCTGTACATTTTATTTCCATTTGTTCAATCTTTTTTTTTTTTTAATTTTTTTTTATTTTATTTGTCTCATACACAACCACACACAGTGTGGTTTTTTTATGTCTGTGTCATGAAAATAAAATTAAAAAAAAGAAAATGATTTAGTAAAATAGTTGCAATAATTTTTATTGAAATAGAATTACTTGAATAAGCAAAGGAAAAATATAGAGAAAATATTAAAAGATATATATATAATTTATGAATTTATGAAAATGAATGGCAGAACAGAAGAATTACGTGACACTGCTTCATTTAATCTAAACACAGATTCCCTTTTTTTCTCTAGTAGTATTGTGTTCTGTGTTCTGCGGTTTTTAAATCAGTTTCCTTTTGGTTTTAATGTGTTTTAATCACACACACAAACACACACACACACACACACTTATCTGTCACTAAGTACCAGACATGGAGACACCAATCCTTGAGACTGTAATTAAAATATGTAGATTAGATAAGTGTGTAAGTTTTTTCTGTCATGTCAAAACATCCAGTCATAAATGTCTACAAAACACACAGACACACACACACACACACACACACACACCCTGAGTGCACTTTACACATTTCCTGTTTTTGAATGTTTCATATGCAAATATACATTCTGAGAAACTGGCACACTTCCCTTCTTCTGGAACGCCTTTGCGTCACATGTGTGTATAACCCGAGGGCACGCTTTTCAACTTCTACAGCTTATCTTCAGCTACATAGAAAGCATAACTCCCATATCTCACGTATAAACAGTTTCAACGTCACACAAACACACCGCAAATAACTGAATAAGGCTTTAAATCTCTCTCTCCCAGGATGCATCTCTACAGAAAACCAAAGCAGGTTAACACACAGCAGCAGTGTCCACGGTTAATACCACGTCAAGGTCGGGAAGATCTTACGATGTTAACAGGACGATAAGTCAGCGCATGACCGACGCAAACAGTGACATGCACGCAGACACGCACACACAAACACACAGATAGCAGCAGATAAATGCAGTGATACAAAGCCCACACCTAGTCAGGTCAGGTGCAGGTCAGACTGCACTCAGCAGCACTGAAATGCCATGAAGACTAAGGCAACAAAAAAAAATACGATAAAAACACAAAGAGTTGCGTTAGGAGTAAAGAACAAAGAAAATCACCCGCATGACACCATCAAACAAGAAAGCAGACAGAATGAAAAAATGTAAAAGATGACTGAGGAGTGACGAAGCAGAGCATCTCACTGCAGCTGGCATTCTGACCAGACAGAGAGAAGGGAGAGGGAGAGAGAGAGAGAGAGAGAGAGAGAGAGATGGTGGTGGTGGAGTAAAACAGGGGACTCTTCGAATATATGCTTTCAACTGTAAAAAGTAAGCAGAAAAATATTCACAGAGAAAGAGTGAGAAAGAGACAGACTGAGAGAGTCAGCAGGAGAGAGAGAGAGAGAGAGAGAGAAATACAGATTTTGAGAGAGAGAGCATAGAAGAGAGACTGAAAGACAGACAAACAGAAACAGAGAGAGTGAATGATAGAAAGTGAATGAGAAAGAGAGACAGAAAGACAAGACTAATACAGAGAGGGAGAAAGAGAGAAAAAGAGAGAGAGATAGAGAGAGAGACAAAAGCAGGTAGTCGAAAGGCATCATGGGTAAAGCAGGAAACCTTTAGGGAAAGTAAAAGTGGATGGATGGATTTCTTCTTTAATCATTTATAGATTTTCATAAGAATTCAGTCAACTGTTGTACTGTTGTGGAAGCATGAGACCAAGACAACCCTGAAACTATTTGCTACTGACTCAGATGATCACTGAATCCTGCAGCCTGGACACAAGCGTGAGTGACAAGTGCATCGAGGCAGAGAGGCAGCGAAGGAGTGAAGTGATTCCAGTCAGAACCTCGGAGTGTGAGCGAGCGAGAAATCAAGAAATGAAAAAAGAGATAAGAAGGATGACAAAGAGAGGAGCGCTACTGTTCATTTCCTGCAAAGACGGAGGACAAACGCAACAGAAACGATGTGATGAGATCCTAATAAGACATGAGGCAGCTGATACAGTATTTAACACATAGATAAGGATGACCATCAAAGAACAAAGATACGCACACACACACACACACACACACACAGATCCATAATTCATTACAGTGCTCAGAGAGAATCTTCCTCAAAAAGAAAGCAGCTCAGTTCTGCTCTCAGATCTTTGCATGATTGAAAGAATAAAACACGTCAGGTACTGAATGACACACACACACACACACAGGCTTCCAAGTTTCCAGGCTTCCAGGCTTCGTTTTCACTCGAATACTAACGTGACTCTGTGTTTTTATCAGCTCACATCCAAAAACAAGAACTAGAGACAACAAATACCTGACTACTGACTACTGTCTCATACAATACATGCCTCATATCGGGTGCTTTGTACAGCCACAGAAACCCTGTGTTGTGTAAACAGTAACTGCAGCATTTGAGTGGGGGAAAAAAAGGGAAATGCTGATGGAAAACGTGTCAAGTGTTGTGAAGACAAGAGAAAAATCTGTTCAGGACAAAACGGATGTCAGAAATAATCCAGCGTTTAAGCAAATAATCCAAAAAAACAAGAAAAGTCTGGATATCGACGGACGCCTGGTCAACTACAGGACAAACTAAAAAAGATTAGAAAGCTGGGAAAGATAACAATACCTGCTCAGGTGCAGGACAGCAGACCAACAGTTTAAACCCAGTCCTTAAAAACTTAAACCCAGTGTGAAAAAAGATTACCCAGGATTCTGTTTTTCTGGAATTTACAATGACTCAGGGTTCAAAAGTCCCAGAATGCAATTCAGCTAGACTGGTCTCGGCTGGTTAGAGCTCTAGAGGTGATGAAGATGAAGAGCATTCAGGACTCATTCAGTGGAAATAAAGAAAGGGGTTAAAGAAATGACTGTACCAGTGTTGGCAAGGCAGACGAAAGGCATCATGGGTAACGTAGGAAAGCATTAAGGAGAGTATAAATGAATGGATGGATTTCTTCTTTAATCGTTCATAGATTTTCTGAAGAACTGCTGTGCTTTTGTGTAAGCATGAAACCAAGGGAAATTTATTTTGCTACTGACTCAGATGCTACAGTAGTGAGGAAAAAAAGTGCAGGCTGAGAAGGTCGTATGAGTGTGTTTTACATGAGGAGTGTTTAAGGAATCAGAGGAAGTAAGGAGGAAGGGGGGCTTTTCCATGTCCAAACAGGTATGAGGGGAGCGAGAGAAGGGGAGGAAAGAGTGCGGAGAAGCCATCTGTCAGCATCAGGGAGGGAAATTTAGGGGTAGTGGGTGGAGAGGGGTGGTGAGGGGGTGAGTACAGTGGGGGTGAGTACATGGCACCACACTCATCTGCAGTCTGTAGGTTTTTCCATGAGCGAAAAAAAACTAATTCTTCTCAAATGAGTGCCTCCCCAAGAGGACTGAAAGGCTCTCGTTTTTTTTAAAATCCATCTAACATCATGGTGTGTGTGTGTGTGTGTGTGTGTGTGTGTGTGTGTGGTGCCTGGAGCAGATTTTACCTCCAGACAGCAGCTAGGTTTCACTGTCTGTGTGTTTGAGCTGTGGCTTCAGCACTACTCTCCTGAGTCAACTGACTGATAATCCCAGCACTCAACACTGTGTGTGTGTGTGTGTGTGTGTGTGTGTGTATTTTGTATTGCTTACTCTCTTTGAGGGAAATTCCTCACAGCAAGAGAAGAATGTATAAATTCTAAAGCAGCAGGGAGCCATGAATATGAGAATAACAAACAGGTGATAGAAAGATATGGAGAAAAAGCTCATTAAAACAAGCCGGGGATTAGTTACAGGTAAACACTAGCGGAGAAACGGATCTGAGATGCTCGGCCAGCTCACATAAACTTAAAAAATAAAAACTAAAAGAAAGAACGAAAGAAAGAAAACTGCCCATTTACAAAGTAAATCTTCCTTACTTAAATTCTACTTAAAATTCTACTTGAAATCCTACTTTTAACACAAGCTCTATCAGTAAATATCAGTTGTGCTAAAAGAATTAGTGCCCAATAAACTGTGCAGCTCGAGTGTAGATCCAGAGAAGAGAAGAGAAGAAAAGAAAAGAAAAGAAAAGAAAAGAAAAGAAAAGAAAAGTCGTAGAAAGACGAGAGCAAGACATGAGCCATCGAGTGTGTGTAAGCTGATCCGGAGCAGCAGTGTGTCCAGCTGTCTCTCTTCTCCACTCACACTCTGTACAGACCTTGAGCACAAGTGTTCATCCCGCCATTCTCCGCGCGCGCGCGAGCGAGAGAGAGAGAGAGAGAGAGAGAGAGAGAGAAGAAGAAAGAAAGAAAAGAAAAGCAAGCAGAAATGAAAAAGCTGCACAGAGAAAAACACAGAGACATCCATCAAGTCGTGGCAACGCCGCCATCTTGCCTAGTGACAGGAGCTCTCTGTCTGAGACTCTGACCAACTGTTTCCCAGCTGCTCCTCTCTGCTGCCACTGTCCCGCGTTCACATGCGCCGTCAGCTCTGCTTTACACAGCGATAATCACTTAATAAATCCGTTCGTGAACGGGAAAGTTACCGAATCTGTTCAATATCAAAGAACGACGTAAAAGCAAAGCAATGATGATTAAAATTGCAATATGATCGAAATAATAGTCATGGATTGATATCGATATTTCGAGGTGTGGATATTTTGTGGAGCAAAAAACAAACAAAACAAGCGCTTTTGCTGAAGACATTGATTGGAATTCAAGCAAGTTCAGCAAAAAATCAGGTCAATTTAGGAAAAGAAAAGCTCTCAGACTGCTCATTTGTGGGGATAACGAGAAACCAGAGCCAGCCAACTGTTGGGCACACAGGAAACAGATGGCCAGAGGAGGAAGTGGGGCGAGGGGGAAAATGAAGCTTAGTGATTGGCTACACCTGAGTAAAGGTTGTGCCAACAAGGCTTTAGGAAAAAGGGGGTGACTTTGACAGGGATCATACCACCCTCTGGGTTGGGGAGAGGGGTAGAGAAGGTGGGGGTGTGTGTGGGGGTGAGAGGCGGACTGGCGCCGGGGCACATTGGTGCTTGATGCCACCTGGCATTTGAAAGAAGCTGCAAAGCTCACACTGGCAGGGATGCAGTGCAGGAGCACAAGGCAGGAGACGCCATAAGGCGGCTCTACCCCGTGCCTCATTTCTGCCTTAAAATGGTTGGCCCACGTTTCTCTAGCTCTGTGTGTCTCTCACACTGATTCACGGCAGGTCCCATCTTCGTCTGATGGGCTTCTTGTTATATCAGGACCTCCCAGACTCCCTATTTTTAACTGGAGTAGTTAAAACAAATTCCTAATTTTAGCTGCTGGGTCATTTTCTCATGCTAGCTTCTATTTGTGTGTGTTTTAAAGAGATACCATGCAGTCTAAGCCCTGTTCTCTCTCTCACACACACACATACTTCAAGGCCTCCATCTCCCACATCTACACAAAAAACAATGGCTGACCTGTTAATAAAAACTAATTATCATCCCACACACCCTTCAGATCTCTCCTATCCTGTAGCCTCATCTATCTCTGCCACTCCCTTCTCTCTTCACCTCCTCTGCCATTCCAAACTCGTTCTTTTTTTCTCCTTCCTCTCCTCTACAGCAACAAACTCCCTTTTTTTTCTTCTTCTCCACGCTGCTTTACTCTGTGTCTAATCACACTGCATTAATACCTGCATTCCAGACTCCTGAGGAATTCCTTAGACAATATAGCCTTGTCACCTTGCTGATAAACACGAACAAGTGTGTGAACAGGATGGAGAGAAACAAAGAGTCAGACACAGAGACTCATATCAGTGTAAAATTCTCTGCTTTACATGCCGGCCTCGCCTCGCCTCCATACAGACGCAATTACTGGTCGTCCTGGCGTCATGTGATTTCAGAGAGAATGTCGTGGTACGAACAAGAGAGCTACTTCCTTTGTTATTTTGCAAGTGTGAACAAGATGTGACTGTGTGAGGGTTTGTCCTTTTTTCCCCGAAAGGAAAGAACAGAGTCTGCAGACTTCTTTTCTATTCAGGTGGTTAGACTCAGGCTAAATTTTTATTCACTTTATTCATTTACAGGTGTGTAGTTAAGGGTGTGTAGTTAAGGGTGTGTAGTTAAGGGTGTGTAGTTAAAGGTATGTAGTTAAAGGTATGTAGTTAAGGGTGTGTAGTTAAGGGTGTGTAGTTAAGGGTGCGTAGTTAAAGGTGCGTAGTTAAGGGTGTGTAGTTAAGGGTGTGTAGTTAAAGGTGTGTAGTTAAGGGTGTGTAGTTAAAGGTATGTAGTTAAGGGTGTGTAGTTAAGGGTGTGTAGTTAAGGGTGCATAGTTAAGGGTGTGTAGTTAAGGGTGTGTACTTAAGGGTGTGTAGTTAAAGGTGTGTAGTTAAAGGTGTGTAGTTAAGGGTGTGTAGTTAAAGGTGTGTAGTTAAAGGTGTGTAGTTAAGGGTGTGTAGTTAAAGGTGCGTAGTTAAAGGTGTGTAGTTAAGGGTGTGTAGTTAAAGGTGTGTAGTTAAGGGTGCGTAGTTAAGGGTGCGTAGTTAAGGGTGCGTAGTTAAGGGTGTGTAGTTAAGGGTGCGTAGTTAAGGGTGCGTAGTTAAGGGTGCGTAGTTAAGGGTGCGTAGTTAAGGGTGTGTAGTTACAGGTGTGTAGTTAAATGTGTGTAGTTACACTTGTATTGTTACTGGTGTGTAGTTACAGGTGTGTAGTTACAGGTGTATAGTTACAGTTATATAGTTATAGGTGTGTAGTTAAATGTGTGTAGTTACAGGTGTGTAGTTAAATGTGTGTAGTTACAGGTGTGTAGTTAAATGTGTGTAGTTACACTTGTATTGTTACTGGTGTGTAGTTACAGGTGTGTAGTTACAGGTGTATAGTTACAGTTATATAGTTATAGGTGTGTAGTTAAATGTGTGTAGTTACAGGTGTATAGTTACAGGTGTGTAGTTACAGTTATAAAGTTATAGGTGTGTAGTTAAATGTGTGTAGTTACTGGTGTGTAGTTACAGGTGTGTAGTTACAGGTGTATAGTTACAGTTATATAGTTATACGTGTGTAGTTAAATGTGTGTAGTTACAGGTGTGTAGTTAAATGTGTGTAGTTACAGGTGTGTAGTTAAATGTGTGTAGTTACAGGTGTGTAGTTAAATGTGTGTAGTTACAGGTGTATAGTTACAGTTATATAGTTATAGGTGTGTAGTTAAATGTGTGTAGTTACAGGTGTATAGTTACAGTTATATAGTTATAGGTGTGTAGTTAAATGTGTGTAGTTACAGGTGTATAGTTACAGGTGTGTAGTTACAGTTATAAAGTTATAGGTGTGTAGTTAAATGTGTGTAGTTACAGGTGTGTAGTTAAATGTGTGTAGTTACAGGTGTATAGTTACAGGTGTATAGTTACAGGTGTGTAGTTACAGTTATAAAGTTATAGGTGTGTAGTTACAGGTGTATAGTTACAGGTGTGTAGTTAAATGTGTGTAGTTACAGGTGTGTAGTTAAATGTGTGTAGTTACAGGTGTGTAGTTAAATGTGTGTAGTTACAGGTGTATAGTTACAGGTGTATAGTTACAGGTGTGTAGTTACAGTTATAAAGTTATAGGTGTGTAGTTACAGGTGTATAGTTACAGGTGTGTAGTTACAGTTATAAAGTTATAGGTGTGTAGTTACAGGTGTATAGTTACAGGTGTGTAGTTACAGGTGTGTAGTTACAGTTATAAAGTTATAGGTGTGTAGTTACAGGTGTATAGTTACAGGTGTGTAGTTACAGGTGTGTAGTTACAGGTGTATAGTTACAGGTGTGTAGTTACAGTTATAAAGTTATAGGTGTGTAGTTACAGGTGTGTAGTTACAGGTGTATAGTTACAGGTGTGTAGTTAAATGTGTGTAGTTACAGGTGTGTAGTTACCGGTGTGTAGTTACAGGTGTGTAGTTACCGGTGTGTAGTTACCGGTGTGTAGTTACAGGTGTGTAGTTACAGGTGTGTAGTTACAGGTGTGTAGTTAAAGGTGTGTAGTTACAGGTGTATAGTTACAGGTGTGTAGTTACAGGTGTATAGTTACAGGTGTGTAGTTACCGGTGTGTAGTTACAGGTGTGTAGTTAAAGGTGTGTAGTTACAGGTGTATAGTTACAGGTGTGTAGTTACAGGTGTGTAGTTACAGGTGTATAGTTACAGGTGTGTAGTTACAGGTGTATAGTTACAGGTGTGTAGTTACAGGTGTGTAGTTACAGGTGTATAGTTACAGGTGTGTAGTTACAGGTGTGTAGTTACCGGTGTGTAGTTACAGGTGTGTAGTTACAGGTGTATAGTTACAGGTGTGTAGTTACAGGTGTATAGTTACAGGTGTGTAGTTACCGGTGTGTAGTTACAGGTGTGTAGTTACAGGTGTATAGTTACAGGTGTGTAGTTACAGGTGTGTAGTTACAGGTGTGTAGTTACAGGTGTATAGTTACAGGTGTGTAGTTACAGGTGTATAGTTACAGGTGTGTAGTTACCGGTGTGTAGTTACAGGTGTATAGTTACCGGTGTGTAGTTACAGGTGTGTAGTTACAGGTGTATAGTTACAGGTGTGTAGTTACAGGTGTATAGTTACCGGTGTGTAGTTACAGGTGTGTAGTTACAGGTGTGTAGTTACCGGTGTGTAGTTACAGGTGTGTAGTTACAGGTGTGTAGTTACCGGTGTGTAGTTACAGGTGTATAGTTGCCGGTGTGTAGTTACAGGTGTGTAGTTACAGGTGTGTAGTTACAGGTGTATAGTTACCGGTGTGTAGTTACAGGTGTGTAGTTACAGGTGTGTAGTTACCGGTGTGTAGTTACAGGTGTGTAGTTACAGGTGTATAGTTACCGGTGTGTAGTTACAGGTGTGTAGTTACAGGTGTGTAGTTACCGGTGTGTAGTTACAGGTGTGTAGTTACAGGTGTATAGTTACCGGTGTGTAGTTACAGGTGTGTAGTTACAGGTGTGTAGTTACAGGTGTGTAGTTACAGGTGTGTAGTTACCGGTGTGTAGTTACAGGTGTATAGTTACAGGTGTGTAGTTACAGGTGTGTAGTTACAGGTGTGTAGTTACAGGTGTATAGTTACCGGTGTGTAGTTACAGGTGTGTAGTTACAGGTGTGTAGTTACAGGTGTGTAGTTACCGGTGTGTAGTTACAGGTGTATAGTTGCCGGTGTGTAGTTACAGGTGTATAGTTGCCGGTGTGTAGTTACAGTTATATAGTTATAGCTGTGTAGTTGTATAGTAACAAGTGTATAGTTATAGTTGTATCGTTACAGGTGTGTAATTACAGGTGTTTAGTTAAGCTTAGACCCAGTAAATGTCATATGTGTCAGCAATTTATTAAGAAAAACACACGTTCCTCTCCTCAAACTGCTTAGTTCTTTTCTCGGTTCCATAAACAGAAGAAAACTTGAATCTCATGAACCATCAACATCCACTCCATCATGAGCAGGAAGTGTTTCACTTTACCAACTCATACTCCTCTGACAAATCAGCAAACATTACCATTAAGCTTTAATCTAATACACAAATATAATACATAAAGGGTTTATGGATGTGGCTTTAGGCTTCAGTTGGTTTGAATTTGCCATTTTAAAACCTCTATGCCTTTGTGGTTAACATGTTTGCCTCACGTCTTGTGGTTTGTCCAGTGTGTGGAGTTTGCTGGTTCTCCCTGTGCTGCTGCTGGGATTTCCTCCAGGTACTCTGGTTTCCTCCCCAAGTACAAAGCCATGCGTTGTGCCTGAATGGCATCTATAAATCGTTCTTAGTTTGTGAATGTGTGTGTGTGTGTGTGTGTGTCTGTGAGTGTGTGTGATTGTGCCCTTTGATGGACTGGCACCCTCCTGACTTTGTGTCCCCCGAGTTCCCTGTGATAGACTACAGGCTATGTAGGATAAGCACTACAGAAAATGAATGGATGGATGGATGGATGGATGGCCACACCTCATATATATTAGAAAGCTACTAGTATAGTTACTAGAGCAGTTAGCAGTTACTGTGCGTCCCAAGCGATTTTGACAAAAATGGAAACTGAAGCAATGAAGGTTGTTTAGAGGAAGGAGGAAGAATAAAAAAAGGATGGTGGTGTGATGGGAGTGTGTGTGTGTATCCTCATCCAAAAATAAGGTATCGCACTCACACCCAAGTGAGCAATGCAATGTAGGCACCATCTCAAAGAGAGAAGGAAGGAAGGGGAATGAGAGAGAGGAAAAATGTGGTGCCAACAATGAATCTTTCCCTACTGCATTGTGAGCATCTGTTCTTACTGAACATGTGTCTCGGGTCGAACCCTCCCTACTGAGGCGCTTCACTATGCACACACACACAAACACACCCACAGGACACATGGCCACTCCAACTGCTAATTGAGGGGGTGTCCCTTGGGCAAAGGGGGCACTGTCCAGCAAAGATAAGGAAAGATTTTCAACCCCTGGACTCTATACATAAATACGCTGTACATGTATGGCAGATTTTATCTTAATCCTCCCCTCATCAACTATCCAATTAGTTTTCTAATTAGTTTCTTCGTTTGTTAAAAGCAGACTGCTTTGTGCTATCTGCAAGATGCAGGATTTCCTGTTAGTTTCTTACAGCTTCTTGCATATCATGCAGGACTTCCTGTCTATTTTCCATAAGCACAAGTCTCTGTTTTGAATGAGCGGCAAATTAAGAGTGCACGGAAAGGAAAGTAATTTCATTTCAGAAAGGTCATTTCCACTGATAATGGACTAAATCTTTGCCTGGTCAGCGCAAACTTTACTTTCATGGCCACAAGCAAGTCCATCAAATAATAAAGATTCAGTCGATGCACTTTGCCAGCAGTGCAAGAGCAAGTCTGACAATATGCTATGATACGATTGACAATATTCACCTCGTTTGACATTCAGCGTGTCCCAGGATTCGGTTTCACCCGAGGTTATCTGACGAGATGGACATGCACTGTAGAGCCCGGAGCCTGATACTGAATCAACACTGCAGCAGACACTGAAGAGAAAATTCAGCATTTTTTTCCCATAGAATAGAGGAAGCACCTACTGGCCTAGATTACGCTGGGAGTGAATGCGAGATCATCTGCCGCGGGCTTGAATATGATTATGAGATGAGGTGTCAATCAAAAAGAGAATGAGAATTGGCGCCGGCACTCACCAGCAGCTACCTCTGGGTTCTTTAGCCACCATTTAACTCTTAGCAGCCTGGGATGGTGATTGAGTATACATGCTCAAACACTACGCTCTTTGATCTGTTAATCAGTCCCTCAAAAGGTATGCATGGGGCGAGTGTAAAAGGGTGAGTGAGAGACAATTCCTGCTTTGCATGGTTGTATATCTCCGGTAATTTAAGACCGCCAATGTAAATTCAAGCTCACACAGGTTTTCAGGGGTCTACAAGTCAGGCAGTGTGAGGCTCATATCTGCCTGAGGGAATCACCTGAACATGCAGCTTCCGTACGACACACAATCTGCTACCTGATCCGTCGCGGCTAAACCGGGAACCCCCTTCTCTTAAACACATCTTTATCCCGATTCCTCTGGAACACATCTTGTTTCACACACACACACACACAAAAAGTAAGAAGTTTAAGGCATGTCAGAGGTGACCATTCAAACAGAAATGGCCTCAAACAGTCTTCAAAAGATATTAGCCCTTTAGAGTGACATTTACGTGTATATTCACTCAAGAAATGCTTTATGGGGCTCCCAGTTCTGCACCACTAGAGCAATGGAATAAAAAAAAAGAAAAGTGACGTCCTCTCTGGAAAGGTTCATAATAACCTGTTAAACATTAACTAGAACCGTGAAACGTGTTGCAAGGAAACGGGTTTGTTTTGTGCGGTATGTAAATGCAGGATATCCAGAACGAAAAAGAAAGAAAGGAGATCGCAAACCAATCCAACACACTGAGCATGTATACCAGCATGACTCTGGCTGTAATTCAAACCAGAGGATTATATGAAGCATTTGATGCAGTTATTTCTATACTGACACCTCCTGCACAGAGACATGTATGGCTAGAATAATCCAAGCGCTAATAATAAACAGATTAAAAAACTATACAACGTGCATTGTATTGTTGTTGATATGGTGATGCTTTCAGCTGGGAAATGTTTGTATGGAAGGAGTCTCCAGTGTCAGTGCTTTGTAACAGTCTTCAGGACAAAATATGTTACGTTTTCCAGTTTTTTTTTTGCCTTATTAAATTGAAGATGATGAAGAAAGAGAAGCTTGTGAGGAAATGACTGGGTGTAGATGCACGCTCTAGCGTGAGTGATAACAGGAACTAACTTGGCAATTCTCTGTAGTAATAAATAAGAGAGGAAATATTCTGTACTTAATGTCTAACTTGGTGTGTTTTCTATAACAAATCTATATATCTATATATCAGGTTATGTACTGTATATACACTATGTGTGTGTATGTGTACACTGGCATGTTGGTGGAAAGAGCTGCAGAAAGCTGTGTTTTGGTTGGGCTTTGGCATACACCCTGACTGTTGAGCCAAAACAAATCCAAAAACTGGCTGAGATTTGGCCAATCGCATATGTAGCTCTGTTGGCCGGGTGGTAGAAAATTTGGGCCCAAGCCTAAGTGCACAGATGGCGATGCTCTCATCGGGTGGGCAGGATAGCAGGGAGCAGGGTTTCACTCTCCTCAGTAGCTGTTAGCTAAAGACTGCTAGATCAGGGAGAAGATGGCATGTCTTACATGCTACTGTATGCATCTGAGATGTACCTAGAGTCTGGGTTACAATAAACGCACTTGGTTTTTTTGTAGACTAATTGGGGGGCATGAAGTTAATTAATACTTCGTTGATGCTAATTCGCCCTTCACATGCTAGAAGTACACCTAGGCATTTTAAATAGGGTTAGTTCTTGTAGAAAAGAGATAACATAGCTAGTTAGCTACTAGAACTAGCTAGCAAGGTAAACTAGCTAAATGTAACAGATGCTGATAAGAAGAGAAAGGTGTTTACAAAATGAAGCAATTTCTCCATTTCTCACCACCTGACTCAGACGCAATTATCATAGCCGTCTCTATATTATTGCAGTAGCTGAATCACATGCCTGATCATCAGGACCCGCCCCCTAAAGTGATACCTAATACAGTCTGACTGCAATATATTGGAATGAGAATTGCCCCGAACCACATCTAGTATCTCAGGAGAGACCCCACCCGAGCGGGACTCTTGAGAAGGGGCTGTGGATCCTTTGGCTCAAGGGTGCATTCAACTAACCAAACAACCATCAGCTCTAGGCTATAAAAGCTTTTCTTCTCCTTGCGCGAACATGCTGATCTCCAGGGAATGTTTGCCCGCTGAGATGAACAGGACAATGGACACAGTCTAGTGGAGGAAGGGAATGTTTGAGGAGTCTTTACTCCAGGCCTGTTTCAACACACCGTGGCATTTTGACCTGTGAGTGTTAAAGTTACACCAGCGTAAGGCAGGTGTGGGAGGTAGATAGATGACAGATAGTCCAAAGTCACTAGTGTTTGACACAAACATATGTGATACTTACCTGTAGGACCCGGAACAAGAATTCTAAATAGAAAGAGTTATAAATAGAAAAGGAACATCGTCCGCGTCTGTACCCACCGGCGATACATGTAAAAACACTGAGAAAACAGATCAATCGGGCACATCTAATGCTTAGTTCTTTATCGATCCACATCTAATGGAACAAGAGAAGAGGATATCTCTCACTAATGTACCATGGCTCCTATTAGTTCATAAACAGCGCTACTTAGGAAACAGCAATATTTTTCCCCAAAGGAAACCCCATGACCATCAGTACCTATCATGCGCTACTCTCCACTGCTAAATGGATCAACAGGGCTTCTGGACATCCTTCTCCCTGAAGAGCTTCAGAGACACAATTCTCGTCACAATCACCCAACTTTCAAGGCCATCCTTTGGACTACCACTATACTCCCTATATAGAACACAGACACCGATCCTCTCTTCTTTTTTTTTGTCCTACCCTCTGCATTTCCTGCCTGGCCATAATAACAGGGCAACCTTTAAAAATAGAGCCTTGGATAAATCAAAGGCCAGAGTGCTTCCTCTGTGCCGGTCTATACCCAGCTCCAGCACTTTGTAGTGCGAGGAGAGCGTTTGAACGCCGGAGCTCTTGGCAGAGCCGGGACTCTTCACAACAAACTCACAGGGGGATGACGGAAAGGAGGGAGACAGGCTTCGTTTTTGAAGTGAATAGAGCGTCATCAGTGGAGGCTGGATGTTAGCAGTGATCTCCCTGGGTTTGTGTGAATGCTTTTTTTTTATTCCAGCCTCTAAGAACTAGACACACACACATATATCTCTGGACTTTTCCGCAAAAAAAAAAAAAAAACATAGTAGACTAGTCATCAATGCCAAGTCACGAAGAACAGAAGCATACATGATAAATCACCTCAAGCATCAATGCAAGCTCACGGATCCTAATGGCACACCAACACTACTGAAGACACCCAGACAGAGACAGACAAGTGACAGGAAAGGTGAGACAGTTAGGCAGATGTAAACCATAAAGAAAAGGATGCAGCTGTCTTAATTGGCCAAAATGCCCCTGACTGCCAGACGTATGATAACCAAGACTCATGTCTGTATATATATAATGGAAAATCGAATATTTATATTTTAAATATAATATAATATATAAAATATATTATATAATTATATTATATAGTATATTATATTATAATAGAGGTTATAATAAAAGGTTAGATGAGAAGACAAAAATATATTTTTTTATTTTCAATCAAATTAAATCAAAATGCTTTATATATATATATATATATATATATATATATATATATATATATATATACTTGTTCATTTATTTAGTATTTATTTATATATTTAGTATTTATTGATATTATTGTACAAGTGCTGCCAATGTTACACAACACATGCCACATATACTACAAAGTCCTTCTTTATTATTCTCAGCAATGCAAAGAAGTAAAGGATGACTATGCTACTTTATTTATGTAAGAACTGAGGGCTTTTAAATACCAGTAAAAATTCTGGTGTGTTCATGATAACTGGTACACAGCGTCACACCAAAGTGCCATATTGCACTGTTGGGTTAACACCAGCGCACCAGCACGCTGTAGTTCTGTGGCAAGCCGCTGCTGGCCACCTGTGTGTGTGTGGGGAGGGAGTGAGAGAGAGAGAGAGAGAGAGAGAGAGAGAGAGAGAGAGGAGAGAGAGAGAGTCGCATTGATGGGAAGTAGAGAGTCAGGGGGCGAGACACAGCCTGTCCACAGCTGAATGCTTCTCATACCAGGCTGATTCCCCTCCTGAACCACAGCTAATAAGAAAGTCAGAGGCCCAAGAGTTTCATGTTAAATCACAGCCTACAAGCGACCCTCCTCTTCACCCCCACACACACACACACGCACACACACACACACCTTCACAGGGCCAAGCAACCAGCCAAGCTCACAGCATTATCATCCTAACTCAATGTTATCACAAGGTGCGAATGCATGTTCAAGTGAGTATGTGTGTGTGTGTGTGTGTGTGTATGAGTGCCTCTGCCTGAGCTGGTGGCCTCTGAGTGTGGAAAGGTCCTTAAAATTGGTTTTGGCTTTTATCTTTTTGGCCCAGATGAAAGAGCAGGTTTTTTTCATTTGAAGGCTTCCTAATGCCATAATAATTACTGATGGCTATGGGGGGTAGTTAGTGTATGTGTGTGTGGGTGTGGGTGTGTGTGTGAGTGGGTGTGTACTCGATGGAAAGGTGGAAGAGAGGAGGGCGTTCAAGCTTGAGGAGAATTTAAAGCAAGGAAATGAGTGCGGGAAATAAGCCTGGAAAAGACAAAGAGGGGAAACGTGGTGTTTTCCGAGTGCCGCCTTACACACAGCTGACACACTGTCTCACCGATTCTTTCCGCCAGCATCCGACCTGTGTCTGTGATCATGAATACACCTCAAATCACCAGCGGCTCCGTGTACGTGATGCATACTCTTTATTTATTTTACTTTTTTTCTCAATTTTGGAGGTGTGGCAGATACTCATGGGAATTTAAAGATGGTCAGCATTTTTACGTCTAAACACTTTATCAGCTGTCAAATAAAGCGGCTCAGACAAAAAAACTCTGGACTTTTGGCACCCCAAACCTCGTAAACATGGACAGAAATACACATAATGTGGACCACCAGCATCCAACCAATCAGAATCTCAACTTGTTATTTCAGACAGCTACTTTATAGGCAGTAATTACAGAGAATGACTGAGAGATAGTAAAAGAGAAGGGTAAAAAACTGAAACAGATGCAGTGTACTTAACCACAAGCTAGAACAGGTGGGAAGAAGTGTAGGAGGGGAGGATACATTCAAACAGTGGAAGGGGAAAAAGGGAATATTATAACAATGTATGAAGCCAAAGATACAGAACTGTAGGTGGAGGCAAGCAGAAGCTAGTGATGATAGAGTGACAGGGGTGGATAAGTTGTCTCACAAAGCCAACAGAAGGAGAGGAGATGAACTGCAATACTGAGAGGGAGGATGGGATAACGACAGACCTTGAAATGGATATAAATGCTTTTAACAATGATTAAAGTGCGCGCACTATGCCATCGTTTACACTGACCAACATGCTTTGCTGTGCACATCTAAATCTGGCACAAGAATAGTAGTGTTAGTTTCAATTCAGCACTGGAACATACTGCTGGGTCTATTTTTGTGCTTCAGTATATCACTATCATTATATAACAAACAGTGATCAAATGTTGGATGGAAACAGAGCCATAAAAACAGCCGTCTACCTAATGCATACCTCATGAGCACGCCTTCCCAGATCAGCACTATTCATGTAAGTCAGTGGGCACCAACTGGTCTGCTGGAGCTCTGCTCCAACCCTAACTCAACACACCTGCTCCAAACAATCAGTGCGCTTCAAATCTTCTGTGTTTTGGGGGGAGTTAGGAAATCTAAGGTTTGTTTAAACATACAAGTGGACACAACTGGGCACTACTTCTACACTGCATGAATACATTATGCACCGTAGGAGTTCTTTCCGTGGAACACGAGCACGAGCTTCCGTTACAGAAAAGAGCGTGCATCGATTCGGATCAAAACCTCCAACAAGGCGACGAACTTGTGCGAGCGCACACGCGCGCTAAATGCAACAGTTTCTTAAAGTACAGCTTTCACTACAAGTTACAGGAATATGAATTCCTTCTGTGCTTTTTTCTATATTATTTGATTTTGTTGCATGGTTTTTAATGGAAATGTGTTCATCGTGTTTGTTTAAATTCCCCCTTTTACCCCTGCTGCAGGTGAAGGAGCAGGTTGTTGCGCCGAAGCGTTCACACAGTGTTGCCAGAGTGCACTCACTGCTTCCCCCAACCCTAGCGCATCATAATTTTTTGTCTAAACGAATACAAACATGCTTTAATAAAATTCAAACCTATTCTTCAAAACCAAAGAAATCAATACATTTTATTTTGGGATGACAAGCAGTGCAACATAGTCCAGGAAAGCCCCTCAATCTGGCAACCCAGACGGTTTGACCTGAAACGCGCCATAAAATCTTTTCTCATTCATTTATTTTAAAGTCACTGAAATAAAGAATTTCATGTTTACATGATAAATAGATAAATTAGTTACACATGCCGGCTATTCAAGAAGAAGAAGAAGGGGACAAATAATGAAGTTGTGTTTTAAAGTCGCCTTACCGTGCAATGTAAAGAGAACTGAAACGCAGGCGAACCAGACGCGTCCTGATACCATCCTCTCCATGGTCACTTCTCAACAACTTCTTTCTTCTCTTCTATACTCGGCTATGTGAAGTCCGCTCGCTTGTCCGATCTTACTCTGCGTCTCTCTCTCACACACACTGGCACACACGCGCACGCACGCACGCTTTACACACTCACACACACACACACACACACACACTCACGCAGCCGCAGCTTCTGAGCTCAGAGAAACTTGAGATGCGAGCGGCAGGCGGTGCCTTTGGATGATGTATTCGCACAAAAGGTGACCCTCCACCCCTTCCATCTCCTCCACCCCCCCCCTCAATGGGCATGTTCCCAGCAGGAGAAGACCATACAGACCTTCAATATTAAAACAAACGCTCATATGAAACATAAATATTATAAATATCGTATAAACACGCTACAACGAAATGTATAACCTTCTATATTGTGCATCCTACAGAACTGCTATTATATATATATATATATATATATATATATATATATATATATATATATATATATTTATATGCAGACACTTCACTACAAGATTCCACAGTACACCTCACAGACATATATATCGATATATACAACAGATTTGGATCTGGTTTTGGACTAATATTTTGTAAAGGTCCAGATCTATACAGTCCCATGTTTAGAAAAGTCAGCACATGATAAGTGACCTTTTAAAAGCCTAATGATTAGTTTGTGGCTATAAATAAGACAAGCTGAAGTTCAGTTTTGATAATGAATGTACTTCATGTTACTGATTTGACCAGTACTACAGAACTTAAAGTGCAATAGTCAATAGTTTTTATTTCTTACTAGTACAAATAATGGGGGAATTTTTTATTTTAATTCAACTTGATTTCTTATGATGATTTTTTTATTCATCTTTTAAATGGAGCCATTTCATATTGTAGCTGGGGAAAAACAACCCAGTTTGGAAACCTGCCTTCCAGTAGAGTATGTTTATTAGTATTGGGATTGGCCTCCTCTCAGTCATGTCATAGACACTCATCAATGCATCTTCACATCCTCTTAATGCTTTGTGAGGGGAACATTTTGCGTGTTTGTATGTTAAGAGATGTAACTTAGCTTTCAAGGAGCTGAATGTCTGCTAAAGATAACTTTCGTTGAACCACCATCGGTTTTGGGGGCGGAGCATTGTGTACATGCGTGGAATGGGGTGGTCTCGATGACTAAAAAAATCATTTAAATCTTATTTACCACCAAAAAAGTAAACCAGTAGAGACATATCTTTCTCAAATCTTGATCCTTATATGGATCATGGAAACAGATTTGATCATGAAACAAATATGAGACCATACAGGCTGTCCTTAATAATAGACTTTAGCCACGAAACTAATTCTTCTACAGACCTTTTTATATGAAAACTATACAAACAGTTCATCTTAGGTACTTTGCTGTTAATGTTCAAGGATTACTTATAAACAAATAGCATCTTAACGTCATATGATATGGCCCAAAGTTTGTAGACACCTGACTATCACACCCATATGTGCTTGTTAAACATTCTATTCTAATGCTAGCCACAGCTTTTCTGTTAATATAACCTCCACTCTCGAGGGAAGGCTTCCCACCAGATTTTGCAGTGTATCTGTGGGGATTTGTGTTCATTCAGCCACAAGAGTATTAGTGAGGTCAGGCAGTGATGTTAGGTGAGGAGGTCTGGGGTTCAGCCATTCCAAAAGTGATCAGTGGGGTTGAGGTCAGGGGTCTGTGCAGGACACTCACGTTCTTCCACTCAAACCTTGACAAATCATGTCTTCATGGAGCTTGCTTTATGCACAGGGGCATTGTTATGCTGGAACAGGTTTGGAGTCTTAATTAAAGTGACAGGAAAAATTGCAATGCTACAGCATACAATAACATTTTTGTTTTTAACTTGTGGAAAAGGTGAATGAGGAGCTGACACACATATAGGTATAATGGTCGGATGTTCAGATACATTTGGGCAATATAGTGTATATACTGTGCTTTTTAAACTAATGTAATAGAGTGCACATCCATCCCACCTCCCACCCATCCATCCATCCATCCATCTGTCCATCCATCCGTCCGTCCATCCACACATCCATCGATCCATCCATCCTTCCTTCCAACTATCCATCCATCCATCCATCCATCCAACCATCATCTGTACTACTTATCCTACGCAAGGTCATTAGAAAACTGGAGTCTATCCCAGGCTTACTCTGAGCACATTTGGGTAATATAGTGTATATACTGTGCTTTTTAAACTAATGTAATAGAGTGCACATCAATCTAACCTCCCACCCATCCATCCATCCATCCATCCATCCATCCATCTGTCCATCCATCCACCCACCCATCCATCCATCCATCCATCCATCTATCATCTGTACTACTTATCCTACACAAGGTCATTAAAAAACTGGAGTCTATCCCAGGCTGACTCTGAGCATGTGGCAGGGGACACCCTGGATGGGGTGCTAACCCTTTGCATGGCACAATCACACACCACAGACAATTTAGAGATGCCATTCAGCCTGCAATGCATAACTTTTGACTAGGACAGGAGAACAGAGTACCCGGAGGAAACCCCCAAAGCACACTGAGAACATGCAAGCTCCACACATACAGGATGGAGGTGGAAATCGAATCCTCATCCCTGTATGTGTGACGTAAACATACTAACCACTAAGCCAGTTATATGATATGCTACTTTCTATGCCCTAAACAGAGACTCAAACCTTTCTGACAGGTGCCTTTTCTAACCACAGGTCTCTGCGGATTCACCTGAAGAAAGGATACCTGCCCGTGGAGTCTCTAAACTGCCTTAATCTGACAGACTAATGTTGACTTTGCCAACAACATACCCCTCACAGATAACAATAGTATCTCAGTGAAGATCCCAAACCGCAATTCCTGGGATATTTGGAAACACAAACCCTGTTTTTCTACTATAAGAAGCATGAAAAGGAAAGTAGGGAGACTAAATGGGTGGTGTGAGCTCCTGCTTGTGTGTATCATATTAAGTTGGATCACAAGTTGGCATACACTGTTATATATAGTGTAATGTTCCGCTGTGTACTTACTTTAATAACTGAATGCTATTCCTGGTACATGACAGGACAGCAGGAGTCACTGGGACTTCTCTATGATTACAGTGGCTTGCATAAGTTTTCACTCAACTTGAACTTTTCCACATTTCATAGTGTTACAACCTGGAACTGAAACAGATTGTTTATATACACAAAATAGCCAGTAATAGTGAAGTGGGGAGAATCAATATAGTGAAATTATTTACAACTAAAAGATTAAATTAGTGATTACATACATCAGTTAGATCTGGTGCAATCAAAAACCAAACAATTAATTGAATAGAGTTGAACTGTGCAGTTAAAATGTCCCATTACCTCAATATTAATGCACCTGTTCCTGTTAGGCTCCAGAGTTTGAAGAAGAAACAGAATCATGAAGACCAAGGAGCTATCCAAAATACGTCTAGGGAAAAAAAACCTCTGCAAAAGTACTATATCAGTCAGAGAATCCAGCAAAGAATAATTATCTATTAGCTAGCTAGCTAGATAGCTAGCTAGCTAGCTAGCTAGATAGATAGATAGATAGATAGATAGATAGATAGATAGATAGATAGATAGATAGATAGATAGATAGATAGATAGATAGATAGATTTATTCATCCCAAAGGGAAATTCACAGTTTCCAGCAGTATCCACAAACACAGGTAATAGATAAAATAGGAAGGAATATAACAAAATACTAAAATACCCAAATTAGGGTACAAAAATATAACAAAAAATATATCAAATAACAAAATATAAAATATTACAGAATATAGCAGAATATAACAATATAAGAAAATATCGCAGAAAAATACTAAATACAGAGATTTTGGAATAAATATGGAGAATGAGATGAAAAACAAGACAAGTAATGTGCAAAACAAGTGTTTAAGGTTCCAGACCTATTCGATGTGCAATAACTGTTATGTGCAAAAACTGTGTGTTTATGAGTCCTGTGCAAATCTCAGTTTACTGAGAGTTCTGTATAAACCGGAGTGTATTGAGAGTTCTGTATAAACCGGAGTGTATTGAGAGTTCTGTATAAACCGGAGTGTATTGAGAGTTCTGTATAAACCGGAGTGTATTGTGTGTAGTGTGTAGTGTGTGTTTTATTGTACAGTCCAGTACAGAGAGAAGAGCAGTGTCAGCACTATTATTAAACCCTGGAAAAATATGGCACAACCACAACTCTTCCTAAACTCTACCAAAAGCCTGTAACCAGGTAAGGAGAGTATTAGTCAGAAAGGTAACCAGGTAGCCAATGGTAACTCTTAACATGATGCTATCAGCATGGTGATGTAAGGGTGAAGAGCAGTGTTGTTTTTTCTTTTTTAACCAAAACAAAACCAGAAGTTTTCTTTCTATCGGCATTTACCAGCTTGACCAGTATTTTGGCAGCTGGTAACTGATCAGCACAAGCTGAAATTTTTAGTAGGGGGTAATAAAGCAGATTTCATGTTGCAGAATCTCATACCCTAGTGCTAAGTGTCAGTTTTTGGAATTCAACCTAATAACCAACTCAAGCTAACTTTCCTGTCCAGCTAGATTTGCAGTTGGGATTGAAGTCAAGACCATTTATCAAGTCAAATAGTGTTTCCTCATTTTTTTTTGATCACTCCCCCATATGCTATGAGGCAGACATGAAAACTGAGCTGTAGCTATTCAGGCCTATAGTGTTACCCTTCAAACTTCTGTGTCTAATATTAAGTCTTGAGGGTGTAACAGGCTGCAGGGACTGCAGCTAACTCTGTAAATTAAGCATGAAAGAAAAACCATAGCGAGCTGTAATGGTGCACGCATTGCAGATCTGTTTGTCCATATCCAAGAAAACAAACCAGCAAGAATAACATTCGCCTGCTAACACATACAGCATAGAATTGCAGAGCATATTTTCCCTATCAGTTCTGGCTAAGGGACGAATATCATTCTGGTAATCTAAGCTGATTTGGTGACCTTCTCACAGTCTGCACTTTGCTGCCACAACAACACAAGAAGCTCGTTCCTGCAACAAGCCTAAAATGGAAGTGATTTGAAAGACTAAAAAAGCCATTTTCAGCCTTATAAACCTGCAGGAGTAGGAAGCACAGTGTATCAGCAGATAGCCTGATAAAGTCATGGAAAAGTGAACGATGATAAAAAGACATGTAAGTGAATGTACAAGCTTTGATTTCTGAGAGAGAGCCTGGTTAACATGCTGCCTCAGGGGAGAAAAACATGTATGGGGAGAGAAGAGAGAGACTCTGAATTACAAATTAGGTGCCACGAAAGAGAAAAATAGATGGACTGTCTGAGAGGGAAAGAAAAAAAAAGAGCGTTGAATATTTTAAAAAAACAAACCAAGCTTTGTCATAGTATCTGAAGTCGTATTTGTATTTGTGACATTTTTTTTCAAGACAAACACACGCACATCTTCATTTAGAATAATTCTTCTTGCAAATGCACCTCCATTTTATCCCAAGTGGTACCCTGGCAATTATTTTCTCCTGGATTACAATGGCTTTACTGTAATGGGAAATCACTTAAGCACTCTTTCAGGCAGAGGGGTAGAAAATGACTCATTTCAATGTAATCTCTCCGAATCATTTCATTTCTTATAATGGCTCGTTTTTTCCCTGCACTAAAAAATGAGGTGGGAAAATTTAACTTGCATAAAATGCAGCCGCATGCAAAAGATGTATGTGTTGGAAATTGGTGAAATAGACATGTTAATGATGCAAATGGGGGAAAAAAAAAAAACAGGCTGCATTTTTTATGAGAATGTGTCTAGACCTTTTAGTGGCTGTCAGTCATGAACACTAAACCACTGCATACATGACCACAGAGGTTATAGTAGTATAGATTTGAGTGACACACACACACTATCCCAGTCTGTAGAATCTACTCTGTGGGATCCCTCAGGCCAATTTACATGCTTGGGTCTACTTTTAGCAGTGTGCCACGTGGGTGAGGACAGTGACATTTTCCCGCTCTTCTTCACCAGACTCAAACAATCATCTCTGTCATCTCTCTGCCTACTGCCTTTGTCCATTCCAGCTTCTGGACACACTCACAACTCACACTCTGCAGCTAGAACTGTGAGAACAGACTGTTTCACTTTTTAAAGAGTTCAGATCGGATGGCTTTTCCGGGCTAAATTCCATGTCATCATTTCATTCAACGAAGAAAACATCGTTCTGTTAATTTAATTTGATGTGAATCAGTTTTATTTGTATAATTTACAGCATTTGGCAGACGCTGTTATCCAGAGCGACTTACATTTTATCTCATTGAGGGTTAAGGGTCTTGCTCAAGAAGCCCAGCGGTGGCAGCTTGGTGATCCTGGGATTCAAACTCACAACCTTCTGATTAAGAATCCAATACCTCAATCACAAGGCTACCACAACCCCTGCATAGCACTTTAACAATGCTGCTGAAATATATAAATACAGGATATAAAGTTGACATTTATCCATAAGGAGCAAGCCAGAGGCCTATCAGAGTCCCTGATATGATATGAGGAAGAAACATTGAGAGGAACCAGACTTGAAAGAGAAGCCATCCTCATCCTTACAGTGTGATTTATAAATAATTTCCTTTCTATAACTGTCTACTGTATGGTCAGAAACATTCTAGTTTTAAAATGAAGTTTAGTAAATGTTCACTGGAGTGCGAAAATGTTTGTAGTACTTGCCATCCGCAGCCATCTTCCTAGTTTCTAAGTGACATTATCCACAGTAATATCCTGTATCTTCAGGCTGTCCATGTGGAAACATCTTCAGCAGCAGCAAGTAGGCTCCAAGTGATGAGATTCCAGGTAGATGTAGGGAATCAGGATGGATCAGGCAGGTCAGGAGTACAGAAGATCTTTATTATCTTTCTGTTACTGTTCTGTGCTTTGGTTATCACTTCACTGATCAAAATTTGGACTTGGATATTAGAATATCCCAGAAAACCTGTTTATTATTATTATTATTATTATTATAATTATTATTATTATTATTATTATTAGAGTTTCAAGAAGTAACCTCTTCTTATTTTTATTCATTTTTCTTGTCCTATAGCAGATTGTGGAGACCAAACCGTAAGTCATAGAGACATGAATGGATTAATAGATACTTCTCAGGTAAGTGAGATCGACCATGCACATAGATTTTGGAGCTAATTTCCATAATAATATGAAATCTACTATATATTTGACAATAATAACATAATACTCCAACCGCCCCCTTTCATATCTTAGACCTGCTTGAGATCAGATTCTAAGACTGAGGGATCTGTTCATTTTGTACATTTCAGATTGCTGTGAGTGTTTGTTGGAGCCAACACATTTTTACAATATATTTTTAACTTTTACAGAATTCCTTTCATTCTTAGAAAATCTATAAAATAGTAATACATATTGCTTTTCTGTTCTTGTTCATTTAAAGTATGCAGAATGCAATCTTTTGCTGCCAGCTGCAAGAAGCTCTGTGAACCGTGCACGGCTTTGGCTGTCATCCAACAGTCTTGATATTTTAGAAATGTATTTTACTGTTTCCCCCCAAAGACCCGTCCGGCAAAATCCGAAACTACATGCCTTGAAAACTGGAGCCTCAAGAGATTACTATTTTTAACCTCCTAGTCTCGTCCTCTCTTTCTCACACACACACATTTAACATGCCCAAAGTAGCTTTTCCTGTGTGTGTGTGTGTGTGTGTATGATTTTTCCACCTCTCGATCCATGTGAAAAAATCAAATATGTGCGTGTAATCCGTTTTTAAAGATAAACACAACTTGAATATAAAATAGTTCTATCTAATAACGACATGAAGAAGGAACTCAATATAAACTAGTGAATAAAAAATCTTTCCTAATAAACCTAATTATTATATGCAACAATGACAGTGTAGGGGAATAAATCAGAATAAAGCGGTTATTTTTACTGACTGCATTTGTCAAATGTGTGTTTCTGTTTGTCCACCTGTGTGAAGGTTGATTTATGTATACATGTGTGTTGAGAGAGAGAGAGAGAGAGAGAGAGAGAGGCCTGCTTTTCTGATGTGTCTACCCCCTCTGGTTAAAAGAAATGAGCGGTTTTACCCCCACCCTGCCACACACTAACACGTATCTTATTGAACCTCTGACCATTAAGCTAATCCGCAGCCAATCCCTCATGTCATTCCCTCCATACCCCCAACCTCTCCACCCCTCTCACCCCCTCCATCGTTACCTCCCTGCCTCTCTACCATCTTTCTCCCCAACATGCTGCAATCGTTCCTGCTGTTTCATCTCCTCTCAAACTCCTTGAACTTTCCCCCTCCCTCCTCCCCTCCCCACGTCCCTCCGTCCCCCTTGCGTGGTTTTGCTCCATCACTCTGTGCCTGTCCATCTTTCCTCCTCCTGCATTATTAGTCATAATAGCAGTCATTATGGTATTAAGCCACAATGACGGCGCATTCAGGGCAGGGTGACTCTGACACGTGCTTGTGTACGATGACCGAGGAAGAGCGATGAGCAATGCATCTTTGTTACCAAACTGAAATACGGACAAGGGAAAGAGAAAGAGGTCTTCACAGTGAGCAGGCAATACGTCAGCAATAAAAATCCAGCAAGAAAGCAGGCCAAGCTGATGTGATTTACCATCATGCTGTACACTGCCAAGTTCCTGGCTGATATCAGACTCATGCGTCAGGGTAGCGAGGAGGACGAACACCACGGGGCAGCTCTAATCAGCTGGAAGCCTAGCTCTAAAGACTACTGTGAGGTTTAAAATAAGATAAGCATTGTTACTACTAACACTGTTAATGATAAAAGGAATAAATCACTTTGAGATGTGTTGATCTATGAAATTAATCAACAATAGGGTGGCACGATGCTCAGCAGTGTTCCTGTTATTCAGTTCAATTTTATTTCTACAGCACTTTTAACAGTGAACTTTGTCATAAAGCAGCTTTATAGGAAAAGAAAAAGTCCCTGAGACGATAAGACCTGACTCATTTGGAACCCATCCTCATTTGATTGACACCAGATAGTGTGATTGGAATCATTTTCTCTCTATAACTGAATATAGTCACATGCAATTGTATAACTAGGAGCTTATAAGTATGAGCATCAGCATGATTTCTGAATTCTGTAGAGTTTTAACATAACTTCCTTCCTGCCAAGTACATCAAAAGTTCAATGACATGAAGTGAGTGCAAATCCGACTGCTGAAGCAGCAATCCAAAGCCACCTCCATGATGGCTCCTAGTGGTACTACAGCAATCCCATATATCTCCAGACTGTACATGTGGAGTGAGCAACAACCAAGTGATGAGACTAGAACCAGAAGTAGGGCATCAGGATGGATCAGGCAGATCAGGGAAGAAGAAGTTCAGGAATTCTGAGAGCTCAGGAGTAGCATGTGGAGCTTAAGAGAGAGAGAGAGAGAGAGAGAGAGAGAGAGAGAATTAGGCAGATCATGTAAAGGGTTAAGGACAATGTACATAGTGCGGGAGACTCTAGCAATAAGGTGGAGCAATAAGGTCACACAGATACGAAAGCCTCTTGGGACAGAAAGCAGCCACACACTCCACCATCAACTGTTACCACCATCATCACTTACATCATTCCCTCACTAGACCTTCTCTGTAAATATACTTCATTTTAAACCTAGAATGAATTTCTAGGAAGGGAATTATTTATAATCACACTCTCTGGTGTCACCCAGATGAGTCTGGCTAATTCCTCACAAGGTTTCTCAAGGAGTTTTTCCTTTCCACTATCACCTCTGACTTGCTCATTAGATACAAATTAATAATTTATTAACTGAATTTATATATTTTTGTAAAGCTGCTTTGTGACACATGCAATACAAGCGCTATACAAATAAAATAGTTCTGCAGACTCGACCATGTTGGCAAACCTACCATTAAAACCACTACAAAGTGCTGACATTGGAGACTCCTTCCATCAATAATATTATTAATAAAAAATTTTATCCTTATGGTTATACTATATAGAGCATTTGTCATATGAGTCACTATAAATGTGGATGTAAGTGAATACATTATTGGCTGAACAGAATTTTTTCCCAAATAAATTTTTTTTGTACGATTTTGTAGGATGAAACAAAAAACGTCACTAGTGTGAGGTTTAGACTTTCATTCTGGAGCTAAAAAAGACCTGTTTTTAGAAGCTTGTGGACAAGGTTGCCATGTTTCAGCTAAATCCCACCATAATGCCACAAAAGCAATGTTAAGGTATGAGAAAAGACAGATGTACTTTATTGTATTGTCTTTTTGTGAATATGTAAACACGTGGCTCTGGATTAAGGCTTCTACCAAATGCCGTGAATGTAAATGTAAAAGTGAATGATTTGCCTACATACATGAAGTTTTGGGCCCCTTAGTGTCAATGAAGTGAAATCAATTGCACAGCATGCTAGGGATTCTACACAATTGTGTACATCCATCTTTGGGACAACATTTATCAGAAGGCTCACATAAGGGTGTGAAGGTCACGTGTTGACGTACATTTGGCCGTATATTTTGTATCGATGGCAGTATATAAGCTTGCGAGCCTGCTCACAGGGTGTTTTAGTGCGATCGAAACACGACTTTATTGAGCTCCAAAATACAACCCTATTTCTGTACAAATAAAAGTAATGTGCTTTGATATGTTGAGCCGTCACTCCTTAAAGATGCACATCACGCTGTGCACAGAAGAGAAGAGCACATCTCTGCTGGCTGGCTGAAAAAAATCATCCATCCATTTATTTATTTTCTGTAATACTTATCCTACACAGGGTCCCAGGGAACCTGAAGTCTATCCCAGGAGACTTAGGGCACATGGTGGGGGACACCCTGGATGAGGTACCAGCCCAGCACAGGGGACAATAACACACAAACAAACACAAACACACACACATTCACACACTACAGTCAATTTGGAGATCCAAATCAGCCTATAATGCATGTGATAGATAGATAGATAGATAGATAGATAGATAGATAGATAGATAGATAGATAGATAGATAGATAGATAGATAGATAGATAGATAGATAGACAGGTAGACAGATAGATAGATAGATAGATAGATAGATAGATAGATAGATAGATAGATAGATAGATAGATAGATAGATAGATAGATAGATAGATAGATAGATAGATAGATTTTAGTGTGTTATGTGTTATAGATGTTTCCATATACTCTCAAGTAAGAAAAAGGGGTCAGTTAGTCCACAGATCAGTCAGCATACATTTGAAATATTTACTTAGGAATGTATCTATACATGAAAGTATTCAATATGTCAGAAATGTTAATACATCCGCTCTCAGTTCTAGCCTTGTGCTGACCCTGGCCACTTGCATGACAGCTGATACCCAACTACACAACTATGTGCATGCAGAGGTGGGAACGTTAATGACCGCTTGTTCAAAACAGTTATGGAACGCAGTGCTGGAACTGATCCTGGAATGTCCGCTGTTCTTCTTATTGCTGAGTGAGGTTTTAAAGTTGTACAGAATGTTCTTTAATCAGCTAATGAAACACTTTCAAAAGGCAAGCAGTGCTGTAACTCCAGTCTCCACTAAGAAGCCTTCAATCTCTCCAGAAGCATTAAGATAATTCATCAGCAAGAATCATAATCAATAGTCAGCAGATGGTGAAATGCAGACTGAAATGGAACACTGTGTGTGTGTGTGTGCACATGATGGGCAAAACTATGTGTGTGTGTGCGTGTGTGTGTGTGTGTGTTTGTGTGATGGGCAAAACTATGTGTGTGTGTGCATATATGATGGGTAGAGCTGGGTAGAGAGAGTGTGCATTGTAAGATCTGTGTGTGTGCACATGATGGGCAGAACTATGTGTGTGTGTGTGTGTGTGTGTGTGTGCACATAATGGGCAGAACTATGTGTGTGTGTGTGTGTGTGTGTGCACATAATGGACAGAACTATGTGTGTGTGTGTGCAAATAATGGGCAGAACTATGTGTGTGTGCACGTATATGATGGGTAGAGCTGTGTGTATGTGTCTGTGTGTGTGTGCACATGATAGGTAGAGCTCTGTGTGTGTGCATATGATGGATAGAGCTCTGTTTGTGTGTGTGTGTGTGTGTGTGTGTGTGTGCATATGATGAATAGAGCTGTGTGTGTGTGTGTGTGTGGCAGACCAAGTCAGTGTGAGGTAGCTCTCTGTTCCTTTGATCAAGCAAGTGGGTTCAGGAGATATAATAAGCCTGTGTGCCTTGTAGTTCTGCACCACACACAGCTCTGGCCATCACGTGCGCTCTCACACACACACACACACACACACACACTCATCGGCCACAAAAATCTTCCTGACCAGCCCTGGAGTATATTCACTCACATCCTGTGCTGCACTCTGATGTCATCAGTGGCAGTAAAAGTTCTCTCAGTGTGGTGTGACTTGTTACTCAGCATTTCCTGTTAGAAAGCACTCCTCGATGACCTGCAGTGTGTTATCATCCTCACTATCGCTGATGACTGAGTGCTCTACCTGTTCCGCCTACTCTGTACTGTATTGTGAGCTGAAAGAAAGGGAAAAGTCACAGTAAGAAAAGGGGGAAAGCATGAACAAGCAATTTGCATGAGAAGAGAAATAATGGATTTATTCGAGTTCGGTTTTGAAAGTATTTGCCCCCTCTCTGATTCCCTTATCTTAACACCAGACCCCACACTCGCACCCCGAGCATGACTTCTCCTCCACCCCTCCTACTCACTGCCTTCTCCACTCCATCTTTCTTGCCCCTCCTCCTGAGCTCTTATCCATGGTGCCACTGATTCCTCGGCCATCAGCATTCAAAGGCTCGGGGCTCCAGCTGTGAACAAGGAATTGAAATGGAAATTGGACAGCAGATTAGACTCTTCTAGAACAGAGAGAGACGGGGTAGTGGGAAAGACGAGCTTCACAAACAAGCACAGGGTGCTCTTCGGAGGATCTTTTGCACATTTTGGACTGCACACCAGTGAGAACTTCTGCGTCTGTAGGGTTCATTGAGGAGGGGACAGGGGTTAAGTGCTTCAATACGAAAAGCCATAATGAAGAGCACAGAAGGTATAACAAGCCTAAAAAGAGAAAATCACAGCACACATAATGAGTCCAGAAACCAGCTTGTAGACCTTCTTTATAAGTCGTCACCTTAGTATAAAGTTACTACTAGAAGGTTTAATCTGGCAATACTAAGGTCCAGGGGTGTAGTTTCCAGGAAGGAGGGGTTTGATTGTAGGGGAAATTGAGTAAGCCAGAACTAGCCATTACAACCCCTTTAATATTTATACAATTATCTACTGAATTATATGTAAAAGTAATTTCGGTGTTCCGAATTGATTGTGAGTTCGTCACAATAAATCAGATCGAAACACTAAAAGCCCCCCTACTCTGTTGCACCCAAGTTGGTGTCACCCAACTATTGCCTCACAACACAACACTCGATTCCTGTCCTGTGACTGGGAGAGCACAGGTAGCTTTAAAGAGGAATAGAAACACTGGTCAGAGAGGGACAATAAAAAATAACATATTGAGAATTAATATAGGATAATCGGGCTAATGACACTCCACATATATTAGAGCTAGCTAGCTAATTCATTGCAATTTAGGAATAACTAACAATATAACAGGGTAGTGAAATAACAGCCTTCTATATATGTAACAACAAAATTTATCTAGTGACTCTCAGACAGGAATAAAGGCATCTAAACATACAACTTTAAATGAAATTAAATTAATGAGTTAAAAAAAGAAAAGGATTATAAGTAAATAGAGTACACAGTAAATATACATACATATATATATAGCTCTGGAAAAAAATAAGAGACCACTGCAAAATAATGATGTATATATTGCATATAATATAAAAACTGGAGTGTATCCTGAGATATATTTATACTGCACATAGTATAAAAAAAGATATATTGCAAAAAGACAGGTCCTTAGTCCTTAAGGTGGAAGGATGTAGGTTATGTTAGCTTAATTATATTTTAATAGTTTCCAATATTATCAACAACTAGCTGGACGTCGTGTCCTGCCGTCTTCTGCTGACAGAAGCCCAGTTTTATTTACATTACTCCTTGGTCAGGTATCTGAATCTTTGAGATGATGTTTTCAGCTTTGCCAGAAAAGACAGACAGATAAGCAGAAGGAAATTATATAATGACACTGCAGCTAGAACTTTTATTTTGTTATTTAATCATACCTATTCAACCCCCCGAGTGTTTAAACCAAATCAGCACCCATGCTAAAGTCACAAAGCGGTGGCTTGATCTGCTTCTTCTTATGTAAATGTCCAGATAAAAAGATTAGCAGCCAGTTACAGCAGCAGATCTTAAGCTGTATTATAGTCTAGTTTGATCTTACAAGGCTAAAAAATCATCCCTGGATCAAGTAGCAGAGTCCTAACATAGCATTTAAGGAAAGCACCCTTCTGATACCCGTGAAATGCTTTTATCAAAATATTAATGCTGTGTTTTAGAAATTCTGTTGTTAATTTCCCTTCAGTGCTGGTCAGTGATTATCTTTAGCATTATCAGCCATCAACAGAGGGGCATTTCTGACAAATTCTTCAGTGATAATGGAAAGGTTAGGTCCTAAAAACAAAGTCAGGAACGATGTTTAATGTCATATTAATGACAAATCCAACAGAGAAGCAATGGGGAGAGTAAACTCTGTACACAAAGTCCCAGAATGCAATGCTTGTATATACGATACAGTTGTGCTGAGGCTCAGCTAGTTAGAGATCTATGAGAGGTTGATGGTGGAAGCTGAAGTTTTAAATCTAGATCCTTTTTTGTGTAGTGTCAAGACTGCTCAATTGGTCTTACCATCTCTCAGGGTTCAAGGTAGGTATGAATCGAGACTCTTCTTTGTTCTGGTACTGAGGTAGTGGAATGAACGTCCCCTAGATGTCCCTGGCTGAGTCCCTGGCCGTCTTGATGGACCTGGGATTCAAATTTACAACCTTCCAATCTGTAGTTATGGTCCAATACCTTATGGTATCCATCAGGAGATGTGGTAGCTTAGGTTAGGTAGCTTAGGTAGGTTAAGGTATTGAACTACTGATGGTATCCCCTGATGGTCTATGACCTAGTGAACCAGTGGCGTGGTGTATTCATTAATAGAGACTCCAAAGCACTTTTGTACGTCACTCCGGATAAAGGCGTCTGCCTAGTGCCAGAAATGTAAATGTAGTGTAAAGATAAGAAGGTGAAATATCTGGACAGGGTAAATTACTAAAGCACTGCCGCATTGCTCTGTTTAGGTACACATAAAACACCCCATGAAAAAAAAATTCAACTCAGCAACTTGGAATATCTTTCCATGTGCTAGTTCTTTCCGTCTTTACAAAGTGACACCAAACCAACATGGCCGCTCCCACTGTGAAGAGTGCAAACGACACCTTTTCTACTTTTAAGACTTTTGGCTTGGGATCAGTTAACATACAGACACGATAATTAGTTAAATCAATAATACTGACCCTGATCAACAATCATTAGAGTGATTAATAATGTCAGCTGGCTAGTTTGTTGCTATTATTTGCTGTTGTTACTGTGCTGCAGTGTTCAATTCAAATCAGTGCATGAGTGTTTGAAGCTCACTAGTAGAACAGGACCAATTAGCACTCAGGCATGTAACTGAAAAAGTGCAGTTAAAGTTGCTTTTATGAGCTTCACGAGTTCTGACAGAGCAATGAAAAGACATGCTTTAGTGGGAAAGTCGATGTGTTTTTTTTCTCTCCGGAATATCCTGAGGTGGGAAATAATGTTACTGCAAATTAAGACTTGAATGCAGCAGAATTCACACTGAGGAGTTAACTGGCATTGTGGGAAATTCAGGAAACGATAACCAAAGTCAAGACAGAGCAACATTATGTCTATATATGATGTGTAATCTAAAAAAAAAGACTTAGAGGAAGTCTAGTCTTCATGCTCCCTGGCTGGCAGATGTTGTGTGTTGGAGAAAGCTACTGTAGATACTGGGTAGAAGTTATCAAAAGACCAAAATGAAAGGAAATGAGAGGGGTATAAAAAAAAAGAAAGAAAGGAAGAATGGCTAAGCACCTCCAAATATTATAATCTAAACATGTTTAATTGTTTTTAGGGTGGAGATTTCCTTTAAACTTTTTAAAGAAAAAAAACTTTTTTTAAGTTTTTTTAAACTTAACTTCTTTAAGCTTTTTTTTTTTGTTAAACAATCACGGTCCCCAGTGAAAAAGGTCACACATGTTCTGTCCGAAGGTTATGAGCTCAAATTCCAGGATTCTCAGAGAGACTTCACCGAGACCTCGAGCCCCTAGCTGCTTTACTCCATGATTAGACCGGATTCTCATTCACGTGCAAGTCCCTTTGGATAAAAAGTGCTGCTGTGAATGCATAATTGGGGAAAATCCAGGTGGAAGCCTGCAGGGGGTGAGGGTGGGGGGTGGGGCATTTGGGGTTGTTGGGGTGTTGAAATGAATAAGCAATCTAATATTTCAGTTTTGTATTAGTTCAACATGATGTACACAATACAGTGTGAGTTAAAGAAGTTCATAAATGAAGTAGATCTAAAGGTCATGTGGTAAAATGCAGTCGAGTGTATGACACATTTGAATGCACACACGTACACACACATATATACGCACACACATATGCACAAGTGCGCATACACCACACAAGCACACACACACACACACACACACACCACAGAAGCACATATATACGCACATGCATATGCGCACATACACCAAACAAGCACACACAAGCACACACATGCATACAGACACACTCAGTCTACTGTGTCCCACATTTAAATGCACGCACACACACACACACACACACACATACACACAGGATATAAACCATGCATTCATGCTGTGTCTGTATGACTATTTCCTTATCCACTCCCTACATGCACACACACACACACGCACACACACACACACATATGCATAAACTCACACAAGCATGCAAACACACACACACACACACACAGAGGATATAAACCATGCATTCATGCTGTGTCTTTATGATAATGTTTCCTTATCCATTACCTACATGAACACACACACATATGGTGGTTGACTGTGACACACTGACACACCACACCACTTATTACCCTGACCTGTTTGAACAATTAAACACATCAGGCATTGAATCTGCAGGAGAGGAAATAAAATGGGACAATCCCCGGGGACAAAGAAGTCATAATGTGTTCTAATACCCTGTGATTTTGTTGCATTTAAAATTATAATGAATGCCACAAACCCACCTGGTCTGGCTTTATCCATTCATAACTTTTCCATTTATTTATTTATTTATTTATTTATATATTTTTTAAAAATCACTCAGGGTGTAGCAACATAAGAAAAGTAAACGAGGAGTGAAAATGACAGACTACATTTACTCTCACTGTAGGACTTGAGTACATGGTTCACAGCACCTGCATATTTTTAAATCATGTACATTCTGGACATACTGTACATATTTGCTGCATTTGATCTACGTTACAGCGTGAGATAATGCATTTCGAGCCACGTGAAGGACAGTGTGTGCAAATTTTAATGAATTTAACTTGACGAATTAATCAAAACAAAGTCTACACTTCAGGTGCTAAACATCTGAGATACATGAGCTTTCCTGTTTAGCCCAATTTATCCAGAATCTTTAGTTTTAAATATGATAATGCTCTGCAAATTACGCAACCTAAACAGAGATATCAGCGTTTAAAATTGAACTTGTGGAAACATAAACAGGTAATCCATTAACTAGCTGAGTGAACTAAACAAGCTAACCAGATAATATGATGTTTCACAACTCTGTTTGGATGTTTTAAGCTAAAGTTTTAAGCTCTTTTAAGCTTAATCTAAGTACAGCAGAAGCTTGTAAACATGTTTGTTTTCACATGAGCTAGCTAGGACAGCTAATAAGTGACTGCAAGCCTCCACAACAGCATCTGGCTAACTTCACCAACCGGACAATAAAGTTTCTGTTTAACAATAAAGTTTCTTTATATACTGTTGGTAATGGAGGTGATGTTCAGCACAGCTCACGCGGTTAGTTAGCAGCAGAACTAATCACAAATGTTCCTCACATAGACCTTTTACACAACTTAATCAGTCCTTATGGCTACTTGAATGTTTATTTAACGTGAATAATTGCTACATTAGCAGTAATTTTACTCAGGTCATTGTGTGTCTTTCCAACCGCTGCCTAAATATGGAATAATAATAATAATAATAATAATAATAATAATAATAATAATAATAATAATAATAATAAATGTAACTGCAGATTTAATCACATGGCTGTAATGATAATACATAATTTGCCAGTGAACAACATCTTCATGTTATTCATCTTCATGTTATTCATCTTCATGTTATTCATGAAGATGTTGTTCACTGATGGCAAATTGTTAAAACTAGAATGAATTTCCTGGTTACATAATTGCTCTTTTTGACCATATAGTACACAGTTATAGAAGGGAATTATTTATAATCCCTCTGTGAGGATGAGGTTCCCTTTTGAGTCTGGTTCCTTTCAAGTTTTCTTCCTCATGTGTGTCAGGGTGTTTTTCTTCACTACAGTCACCTCTGGCTTGCTTATTGGGAATAAAATGACAAATTCATAAATTTTTATTGAAATCCTGAATTTCTATATTTCCGTAAAGCTGCTTTTGTGATTTCATTATTCTATTTATTCATACTGGTGGAGCATATCTATTTAAGATTTATTCCTAATGATGCTCTATATGGCCATACTGTTATATTACTTCAGCTCTAACTGCTATGAAATCGCATTCCTGAGCCAAGAAAAGAACGAAAATATCCAAATACAACTCCCTACACTTTCCAAGAAGGCAAACTCCTGCATGCTGAATATCCAGGCACCCAGTGACATCCACGTCCTATTAGCTGGAGACAACATTAGGCATCTACCTCCCCACCCTGTCTCCCTCTCCTCACCCCGTCTCCTCGTCGCTCTCCCCGTCTACATTGTTATTCATGAAATGCCGTGTGTTCTGCCCTGCTGCTCCAGAACTCGCTCCCGACGTAAGGAACAGCTGCAAAGGAGAAAGCTCAGCTTGTGATGAAATATGAAATAAAGAGTCATTCATTTATCATAAGGCAGAGAAGCATGACCTTCTCTATTATCCTGGTAGTAGATGGCCCCAGGCAAGTGCATATGTTGCACTAAACGCCTGTCTGTTACACTGGTGTTCCTGCACACTGGGTAAACTCACAGGTGCAAGGCTTTTTATTCAGGCTTGATTAGGGTTATATGCAAATCACAACCAGAATAAGTGATCATAGCCGGCTAGTCACTCCGAAAACACACACTACATGACCTCTTTTTGATTTACACAGAATGGTGTCTTAAATAACAAGTATATTTAAAAAAATCTACAAATATGCAAAAAAAAAACAAAAAAAAAAACTGTGAGTTAAATACTGAATTAATAGCAGCATTATCTGGATACTCAGATCTAATTATTATTATTATTATTATTATTATTATTATTATTATTATTATTATTATTATTATTATTATTATTATTAATAATAATAATAATAATATAAATATTAATAGTAATTGTTATATTATTATTTTTTTATATTGTTGTTGTTGTTGATTAAGTTCACAGCTTGCATACTTTACCACTCATTGTGTGTTATTGTGTATTATTTATTTTATTACACCCTGGATAATTAAATTGTATTAAATCCACACAATCATGACACAGTGAAATAATGAATTAATATCGGCATTATCTGTACAGTTAGGTCAAATTAATAATAATAATAATAACAATAATAATAATTATTATTATTGTTGTTGCTATAATAATAATAATAATAATAATTATTATTATTATTATTATTATTATTATTATTATTATTATTATTATTATTATTATTATTATTGTTGTTGTTGTTGATTACGATCACAACTTACATGCTTTACAACTCATTTTGTGTTATTATGTATTATTTTATTTCAATTAAATTGTATTAAATCCACACAATCATGACACAGCAACTGAGAAAATGCCTAGAGCATATGTTGTAAATTACATCTCAAATGGATTCCATCACTTCCACCCTGCTGTAATGATGCGTTGCTTAGTAATGATTTATTTGAATGGCAGCTACATGGAGCTTCATAGCTTGATACATTCATTAATATTGTATTCATCTTTTCAGCACAAATGGTGAAATATTTACAGTAGAGTCCTGAGACCACACTTGAAAACTCAAACAGAAAGTTTTAGGATTCTGACAATCCAAATAATAAAACGAAATGTGCAACACAGTGACTATTTAATATTCAAGATGTTAAACTATTTCTGAGTCAGTATTTAAATATAAGCAACTTTGTGTTTTGTGTTAAAAAGTTTCAAATTTATTGTCAAGTGCATAAAGTATATTTAAGCATTTACACCGATCAGGCATAACATTATGACCACTTTTCTAATATTGTTTTGCTGCCATAACAGCCCTGACCCATCATGTACTGTGTATTCTGACACCTTTCTATCAGAACCAGCATTAACGTCTTCAACAATTTGAGTAACAGTAGCTCGTCTGTTGGATCGGATCATACAAGCCAGCCTTGCATCAATGAGCCTTGGCCGCCCATGACCCTGTCGCCAGTTCACCACTGTTCCTTCCTTATACCACTTTTGATAGATACTGACCACTGCAGACCAGGAACACCCCACAAGAGCTGCAGTTTTGGAGATTCTCTGATCCAGTCATCTAGCCATCACAATTTGGTCCTTGTCAAATTCGCTCAAATCCTTACGCTTGTTCATTTTCCTGCTTCTAACACATCAACTTTGAGGACAAAATGTTCACTTGCTGCCTAATATATCCCACCCACTAACAGGTGTCATGATGAGGAGATAATCAGTCTTATTCACTTCACCTGTCACTGCTCACAATGTAATGCCTGATCGGTGTATACAAAGTGGCATAGGGCACATAAATTATTAACATAATATGGAAGGAAATGTAGGTACAGAACAAGGATAATCAGAGAGTCTGATATCAGTACATTAAAGTAATTGATCTGATAAGTGATCATGATAAAATGCTTGGTACATACACTGGGTTGTGCTGGTGATGGTGATAGTGTTGTTGGCTACAGTTCAACAGTCTAATGAGAAAAAGCTGTCCTGCAGTCTGCTGGTGCAGAAACTAGTGCTGCGATACAATCTGCCTGATAGTAGCAGCGAGAACAGTCCATGGTTTGGGTGGCTGGAGTCTCTGATAATCCTCCTTGCAGATGCCCTGATGGTAGGGAAGCTCACCTTTATATGCTGGGATGTCTGTATCACTCCCTGCAGAGCTCTGTGGTTGAAACTGGTGCTGTTTCTGCACCATGCAGTGATGCAGCCAGTCAGGGTGCTCTCCATTGTACAGGTAAAAAGATTCCAGGATGCTGAGAATTCTCAGCCATCAATCTTTCAATCCAACTCAGCCTCAGTGTGCATGGACTGTTTGAGGTCCTGAGTGATGTGAACACAACAGTAAGCTGTTGACCTTCTTCACTGGTGTCCCTTCAATGGTGATTGGGATGTGCTTCCTGTCCACTACAAGCTCCTTGGTCTTGATGTTGAGTGTAAGGTGGTTTCCCTGGCACTATCGTGTTAGGCTGCATACCTCTTCCTGTAGGCTGGTGATCAGACTTACCACCACTGTGTCATTCATAAACTTCAAGATGACACTGAAGCTGTTTGTGGCCCTAAAGTCGTAAGTATATAAGGAGAAGGGCTGAAGACACAGCCCTGCAGGGTTCAAGTGCTGAGGATCAGCAAGGAGAAGATGCCCATTCTGACCACCTGGAGTCTGCCTGACAGGAAGTCTAGGATCCAACTGCAAAGGGATGCCATAAAAACACATGTCTGTGGACTGGATGAGGAAGCTAGACTACCTCGAGGAAGCCCCCAAAGCACAGGGACAACATGCGAAGTCCATACACATAGGGCAGAGGCAGGAATGTCAGGAATAACCCTGGAGGTGCTAGGATCTTACATATTGACTATAAATATATATTCCTTATATACATATATACATATATATATATATATATATATATATATATATATATATATATATATATATATATATATACACATATATATACATATATATATATATATATATATATATATATATATATATATACATATATATATATATACATATATATATATACATACATACATACATATATATATATATATATATATATATATATATATATATATATATATATATATATATACATATATATATATATATGGAACACATTCTGCCTCTCTAAACAAGGAGGAAACAAGGGCTAGCTCATTCCCAATGTACTTCATTTTAGAGGTCTCAAACTTCTAGTGTCCTTGCTTCAACTCTAGCATTAGCATTCTGTTTCTGTATGTGTGCTCCCATGAGGATTCTCCTTGAGCACTGCAGCAGACCATGTTCCCAGTGTCATAACGTCACTGTAAAGAGCTAAAGAAGAGCTTTGAGATACCAGAGCTGACAGATGGACATTGAGAACAGCCTGGGACCATGCGTTTCTTTCACACACTGAGGCTTTTTGAGGAGGGCAGTACAGTAGCAGCTGGACCAGGTTTATTCGTCACATGCTTGATACACCAACAGAGCTCGGTCACTGGTAATATGTGTAAGACATTGTGAGAAGGAGTGAGCGAGAGAGGGTGAGGGATCGATGGAGGAATGGAGTATGATTCAGGACACAGCAGGACAGTACAATATCAGGAGCAAGTAAACTGAGAGTAAAGATAGACAATCAGACTCAAGTGATGGAGAAATGAGGGCGAGTGCTGATGAGGTAAAGGGCTGTGCTGTGGAATGTGCTCAGGTATTTGACCCAGGGGAGAGAGCCAGGGGGCCAGGTGAGGGGTATGTAGAACAGAGAGATTAAAAACAAAGAACCTGTGAGGCCACAGCAGACTTTATATAGCTTTACCTTCTTTACCACACCCTCTAAACCAGCACTGAATAGCAGTCTCTCTGACTATAACTCATCCACAGTTAATACCATTACCAATCTTATCAATAGCTCACGAAACCTTCCCACAATGCCCATAAAATCTAACATTACTCTCCATCGATTAAGCAATTCATTTTTATTTATGCATATACCATAACTCACAAGTAGCGACTGCACCATTCCTAACCTCAGGCATGGAACGTACCATCTGCAGTAAAAGCAGCTTGGAGAATAGCTTATCGCTACATATCAATGGCCAGTGTAGAGACGGAGCCTGGTAAATATTTAATAGCAGGTTGTTGCAAAATTCATGTTTATGGAACGTGGGTGAGTGGAGTGTAACAGGGAGTGGAGTGAAACCGAAAAATAAGTGAAATAGAGGAGAGTAAATAGGAGGAGGTCAGGAGGAGGCCAGGGAACTATCAGAATAAGGCTATAGATTGGGTAGTGGATGAGTAAAAGACAGTGAGAATAACAGGATGAGTGACAGGAGGAGAAGGGGAGGGATTTGAGAAAGATAGCCAGAGTCTGATGAGGCAGAAACAAAGTTTTAAGTTTTAAACAAAGTTAATCAATACAAATATAGACAGATATGCTTTCTTGTTCCTTATTAAATTGAACAAGATGTAATTGTTGGTTAATTGCTGGGGGGCTTAGTAGTTAGCACATTTGCCTCACATCTTCTGGGTCAGGGGTTTGAATCCCACTTCAGGGGCTTCCTCTGGGTTTCCAAAGACATGCTGATTGCAATCTCTAAATTGTCTGTAGAGTGTGAATGGGTGTGTGTGATTGTACCATGAGATGGGTTGCCACTCTGTACAGGGTGTCCCCTGTTTCCTCTGGGATAGACTCCAGGTTCCCGGTGACCCTGTGTAGGATAAGCGGTGAAGAATATGGTTGGATGCATGGATGGATGGATGATGATTGCTGTAGTATAAGATGATTAACACACTTCAGGGCATGCACTTTCACCCATCACCCCATCCGTTCATACAGTATGTTATTTTCCCAAGCACACCCCAAAATGTTTTATTCCTCTTCTCAGCATGTTTTCACTACTTGACATACACACAAGGCATCATTTGACTGGAAACAGACTGAAGAGACATAACAGCAGGAGTGCAACCAAGAATATAATCAGCGGAAGGAGGTGATGGAGGAGTGGAAAAGAGATGGAAAGTTGTCCGTGTTTGTAGATTAGATTAATTGGAGCTGTGTAGGAGCAAAGGCAGTGACAGGTCCTTACCAATCTACAATCTTGGAAGTCTTGCAAGTCACTGTGGAGCGTTAAGTTTAACCCAGCAGTGACACAGACAGGTACTAATGCATTTCTAGAGATTATCAATCCCAAGATCCATCACATACATAGTACAGTTGGAATAACAATAGATCATGAAGACATTTGAACCTTCAAGCATTTCATTTGAGTATTATTCTTTCTCATTCTTTCTTCATGCTTCGAGTCATTCCTGGGCTGCTCCTAGTTTCAGAATCTATGCATAACAGTTTTTTTAAGGCTTAGCCGTCTGTTATCCAGGGACAGGTGTGCAACCTAGTACTACTAAACCAACATACACACTCACACTAGCTAGCATCTGTTCTCTATCCCTTTTGCCTTTATAACAGGTGGCTGGTTTAAGGAATAACCGCGTAAAGAAAAGGCACGTGCCAAGCCGCTTGGGTGACTGTGATTACTGCGACATACCCAGACCACCACTTGCTTCAAACACAAACAAAGCATGATGGGTGGATAGATGATGATAGAAGGATAAAGAAACAAAGTCTGTGTTTCTAACACACAGATGAGGAGCAGCATCTCCTCAGTGGCTGTTTGTTTAGCAAATGAACTCGAGGGGAGGTTTCCTCTCGGTAAGTTTGCTTTCCTCTTCACACACCATTTCTGACCAACAACAGCCACATTGTTCTTCAGTCAGCAAGCAGGTATTGTTAATATGTGTAAGCTAAGGGAAAGAGACTGAGAAATATTTACACACACACACACACACACACAGGTATTGTGTAGACCAAGACATTGTGCTCCTTGTGATACACAAAACAAAAAAGCTTTAGACCACACATTCAACATTCTAAAGGAGAAAGATTTGTTCAGACAGACTAATCTCTTTAGCCCTTCTATCAGTCTCTGTGTGTGTGTATGCCCAGAGGGTCGAGCTTGATCATTCTAACCCCAACACACACACACACAAACCTCTCCTTCCTATCTTAAAGAAGAGCGAGGTTAGGAGAAGCTGATGATAAGAGCGCTAGTTTGTAGGTTAACGGGCAAAGCACCGTGCACCGTTTTACTGAAGCGGCTTTAAGCTAGTGCACGCTTGTTTACAGTAAAACAGCAGCAGCTTAGTGGAGCAGCATATACTGTATCCACAGTGGGTTTCACATCCGATGACAGATTTGTGTTCATTTTACATAATCGCATGGAGAGCACAACAATATCGGCTCAGCACTTTTTGTTTAATTATTTTTCATAATTTTGGTGCTATTATGTGCAGAAAGGCTCCTCACCACTTCTGTGTCCTACAATATTCCCGTCACTCACGCTACACTAATGATGCCATCATCAGCTAAAACACACACGCACATTGCCGAGTACAAGCTACGTTCACGTTAACAAGAATCCTGACAAAGTTTCCAGTGCAAGCAAACTCACACCACCTCCTCCAGGAAGTCTCAGGTTCTGTAGCACTTCTGTAGCGTACACATTATCAATCTGTCTCTGTTTCAGACTACACTGCCCATTTGAAGTGACCTAAGCATTGTCTTAGGGATTAGGTATGAGATCAGCCTCATTTCCTTGAATCAGGTTTTTCTCAAAACTCTAGGTGCATTTGTTAGAATAGCTTATATGCCAGCGCACCACATAATTCACAGGTTATAACTCACCCACAACATTTCACTCGTGCTTCAGAATGTAGTCAGTGAGTCAGTAAGTTGCCACCAAAACGTTCTTCTGTCATTGTGGAAGCAGTGGTCATCAAGATGAGTACATGTGATTAGATTAGAAGGGAAGTGGAGTTAATGTGTAGGACTACTGATTGGAAGGTTGTGAGTTTGCCCAAGTCCACCAAGATGCCACTGCTGGGTCCTTGAGCAAGGCTTAACCCTTAACCCTAAATTGCTCAGTTGTATAAAATGAGATCAGTCGTTCTAGATAAGGGTGTCTGCCAAATGCCGTAAATGTACATGTAGATGGTGGTCCTCTGGTAGTGTTCCTTACATCCAAATAAATCTTGTTCTACTTTTTCAATGACAGTGTGTATCAAATTCAATACTGTTCAGATTTCAACAGGACAGGGCTACAGTACATGCATCATTAAAAAATATATACATTAAACACTGTAACACTACAGTGCTACACTAAACACTACATCCACCTCACTGTGTGTCTGGCTACAGATTTCACCTCATCATCACACCTGATATTTTCCCTTGTGTTGTTATAGGGGGTAAAATCTTCCTACCATCACCTGCAATGTTCTACTGCGATGCCATCACAAGCAAGTCTTGAGGTCAATGATCATAAGGTCACATGCACAACTCTATACCATGTTGTAGTATAAATAATGTAAGTAGTGTGTACACACTGAAAATTCCAACAAAAAAAGACACTTCAATGACCTGAATGTGGAATTCACATTCTTTATGCATGACGGTACAAAAGGGGTGGAGCTACCAGGCACTAACATTGGATGAGAAAAAATATTTTTCTCAAATAATTTCTCAGATTAGCTCACATTGTGTGATTTATTTTTCAGCTTTTCACAAATTCACCATATTCTTCTAAAGCTAGTGGTGCTGCTTTATGTGCAGTTGATAATATTTGCAATGGACTGGGAAATGGCTTCTACTTCCAGTAAAAAAAACACGAAACAAACATTAGAGTTCCATTTGAGATGATAAAATTCCTCCGCTAGAAGGTACAGTACATAGTGCATCGTGTGAGTGTGTAGTGTGTATGTAGTACGTCATTTGGGATATAGCTACAGGACTTTCCATCTTTATGTAGAAAAGAATTCCTTCTCTGGATTCAGGAATGGAGAATACAATGCATGGAACTCCATCGGCATCCTCTTATGGACAGCAGACCATTCCCTGATGACATTTGCATTGGAGTCCTACGTAATCCCACACAACTATAAAATTTGGCAAGTCATGTCTTCCCAGACCTTTGACATTGTCATGGATGAGACATCTGTAGAGGGTGTTCATGAATGTCAGGAGATGTTGGCGGCTGTACAGGCCACTAATGGGAATATGTGAATTCATATGGATTTCATATATTACGGAAACCCATTGTTATTTTGCCCCCGAGTTAGCCTTGTACACCAACTGTGGCTCAGTGGCCTATGACATTTCAGCCAGCTTCATCCACGAACACAAGGGTGCGACGGATTTGACTTCCTTCCACTTCTATTATTCTCTATAATACACTATAGGATAATACAGTCAAAGCAAAGTATAACCGGTCTCTGCAGCGTCAGTGCATACAATATATACGAGCCATTATGTAGGAAGACCCATAACACTGTACATTTACTGTGAAATCACTATTCTCTGGCTGAGGTGTAAAAACTGCCCTTCTGCCACACACAGGAGTCAGTCATTTAGTCGTACACTCTGGAATTCACAAACAGATCATGGTTATTATATATGCTGTACTGTACTATGTGTCTCACGTATATCTTACAGCATGTAAGAGCATAGTTTCTTTGAAAAGCTTTAAGACATGCCTTGATGTTTTGCTGCTGTATTGCTGGAATAGCATGAGCATTTCCTGTAATGACTGAATACATCCATGTTTTCCCTGAGGAATGTTTGGATAATTAAAGACCCTGTGGGCTTGTTCATGTTAAACTGCACTTGACGTCCAGCCTCCAGCATTGTAAAGCCATGATTAATGACATGTTGCACAACTGTGGCCTGCTTGGTGGTGCTAGAGCTTGAACCCAGTTCTAACGATCAACAACCCATCACCTAACCACTTGAACTAAAACTGCCCCAGTTATTGCTACTACATAGTAACGTTTATGGCAAAGCTAACATTCAAAATCAGTTTTCTTGCCGCTAAAATGAAACATTCTGGAGGACGATTTGGTGTTTGTATCTAAAATTCAGCAGTGGAAATCAATTCCAATGGTAGTCGCTGCACCAAGTCCATATATTACTAAAATTAAACTTTTCTCCACTTTGTTGCATCTTTGGACACGCCCACATCTTATCACTTGTGTTGCCCGAAGATGCAAGATCTTATTCGTAATGAACAATCTCCGGTCTCTTTGTCGCTGTAAGTCACTGTATGTGTGAATGTAACATTACGTAATGAAATATTCCATATATGTTTTTGGGAATATGACAGTTTCTCTGAGAATCAAGAAATCAACTGAGAAAAACTGTAATCTGTTGTTTTTGAAGTAAATATAAGACATTCAGACTAACTTTGTTTTTCATTTGCTTTGTTCATTACAGACTTACGTTAAAAGTGAATTTAAGTGATTACCAGTCAGGAAAAAAAAACCCTCTAAACTAGTGTTCAGACACTTCACTCTGTACTTAGGGAAATTAATAACTTATGAATATGCATTCATTCATCTTCAGTAATGCTTCATCCTGGTCACTGGTCAGAGTAACAGTGGATCAGGAGCCCGTCTGGATGTGACACCAGACCATAACAGGACACACTCTTGCAATTTAGGAGAAATTTAGTCTAGCCAGTCTACCTATCAGCATATTTTTGGTAGGGGGAGGAAACTGGAGAACCTGGATGCAACCCACGCAGACTGAAACACCACACAGAGAGTAATCTGAGCTCAATATCATACCGGGCATCCTGGAGCTGTGAGATGACAATGCTATCCGCCATACCACTGTTTATATTTAATATGTAAGAGTCCCTGGCGTTGATTCAAGAGCTTCTTTCACAGACATATCTTTATCGTTTACTCAACTGACCCTACATGCTGTACAAATACAGATAGTGGCACCAGTAGGAATTAGCTTTTGGTTTGTTTCTACCTAAATGCAGCAGCATTTCAGTCCTTTAACAAGTTAGAACATAATGAAAAAATGAAACTTTTTTTTGTTATTAGATGCTAAACCTGAATGATACTACTTTCACTGAGATCATTGAAAATATGGTATCCTATTAAACATCATTTTAACTCCACTGATAATACGCCCATGTGACCTCAGAGCAGCAGGCAACCGTTAACTTCTCATGGGAATGATGAAAGTACAGAACAAATTAGCACAAGAATGGCTAAGAAGTGGATCAGAAATATCAGGTTCTTCATTCATTTACAGTAACTGCTTTAATCTGGTCCTGGAGCCTATAACAGGAACACTGTGTGCAAGGAAGGAAAGAATGTAGAGTCACTGAAAGTTTTTGGGAAGTAGGAGGAAACCTGCAGAGCCTGGCCACAGACGTGAAAATTCATGAAAAGCGAGGTCAGGATTGACTTGGAGCTGTAAGATGCCACAATGCTACCTACAAAAATCTCATTTAAAAATGTAATGTTTAATATTTCAGGATGGATCTGTCATCATTCCAATTCTTCTCACAACTGGGCATGAGGAACCTTGATGTTCCATCAATTTCTTGTTTAGTGAAAGAGGGTCCAGTCCTGTCCCACTTGAGGGGAATCACAGACTTGTCCTGAAGCCACTCCTGCAATTTCTTGGCTGTACGTTTGAGGGTGTGGCTTCCATCTATTTACTGAAACCTAATAAGCCTTGGTAGAGTTCTTCAAAGATGATCATGCTTCACACAGGATCTCCGTTAACCTTAGTTAATGTAACCTTCAAGTGCTTCACCCACCCCTGCACCCACTTTTGCTTGAGTGGCTAACTTTAGGAAGAGTCTTGTTGATCCTTTAGACATTGTACTTATCCCAGGTGCTTACGAACAACTCTTTTATCCTTCATGGCTTGTTCTTTTGCACGGACATGCACCGTTAGCTGTAGGGCTTTATAGATACTGGTGTGTCTTTCCTATCTAAATGAACAGCAATTACAACAGATCAGCTTCAATGAAGCTTCAAAAAGTTCTAGGAACATTTACAGAAATTGGAGGCATGTCATAGCATGAGTGCACAGGTCATAAAAGAACTGAATGCTGAAAGGGTGAATCTTGCTAAGGTGGGTCACTTTATTACCTTAATCCTAATGTCATATCTCATTTATTAAAAATGAAAAAGGTTGAGATTTAAAAAGGTCTAAAAGGAACATCATGGAAAAGGGTATATGGTTTATATTTGGCTCTATGGTTAAAATGTTAGATTGTGGATAACGAGGTCATACCAGCACCACCAAGTTGTTACTGCTGGGGCATTAACCCTTTAGCTGCTCAGCTGTATAAAATGAGATTAATGTAGATTAATGATGTAATGTAGATTAATGATTAATTGCTCTACATAACAGTGTATGTAAAATTTACCTTTATGGAATTTGTCAGAAGCCCTTATCTCAATCGACTTACATATATCTCATTTATACACCTGAGCAGCTGAGGGTTAAGGGCATAGTTTAAGGGCCCAGGGGTAGCATAGTGGGATTTGAACACTTCCAGACCTTTTGATCAGTAGTCTAACATTCTACTCACTGAGCTGATCACATATTTTGTTATCAGTTGTTAGAAAAATGGACATATGTAAGAAAAAAGTCTTGTACTTCAAAGCTCGACCCGTGCTGAATTTCAATCACTGAAGATCAAGCTTAACTCTTTTTTCCCAAAGGCCAAAAAAATTGCATTTGCTCATGTTCCTTGTGTCCGTGTCCTGCATTAAATTTCTTAGTCATGTCGCACTCCGTAGTGGTGTCTAATTTGAATTTGTAGGAAATACTTCTGTTTTTATCAGCTTACTAGGGGCAATATATTCACAGATAAGATCCAAAAAAAACAAACACAGTTAGTGTTTTTTTCACTGAAATGTTTCTATCTTCCAAGTAACTGGCAATATCTAACCTATTTCTGCTCTCTGAGATGCCCCAAGTTCACAAATATCTTAAATTTAAAGGTGTTATCTTCAACCACTAATATTCTGACTAAGGTTATCCAACAGAGGGAAAACAAACCTCTTACACTGAAATCCAATAGAGTCGTGACTCCTTTTATATCAGACTTGCGACAATAAAATAATTCATTTGTTTATACTAATTAAAAATGTCCAATAAGTTGATATTGATTCCACCAGTGGAATGGAACACCAGTGTACTGGTAAAAAAAAAAAAAAAGGCTTAACCATTTCACTTGACCAGTATTCACAGTATAAACATAACCTTTACACATGATCAGACAAAGACGTTTGATTCAGTTCAATATGAATTAAAATCATTGTCTTCAGGATGCAACATTAGGAAAATTTGAAATGCACAGCATGTAGGTTATAGTATTTGATGGTACTTCATCTTGGACACGCTTGAGTACATTACGGCGTATTATTACATAAGACATTGATGTTACCATTTGTTGTATTTTGCTTTAAACAGGGTTAGAACAGTCACATCGACTCAATTAACCGACAGTCGAGTTTAATGGTCGTAATTACCGGTGTCGCTTTCTCATACACCACATTGTGGAGGATGTGACCTTTTTCCATTAGGACGAATCTCATTTGAACCGTCTCCTAGGATACCGTAGCAGTGTTTATGTGTTCATTGTGTAAGGAATCATTTTCCGTTCGTCAGGTCACTGTTTAAAATGTTGATTAAATGTAACTAGGCGTGTTCCTAATCCATTTCCTAATCCACCGCTCGAAGAAATCATTCGCTTTCAATGAATCAAGTAATTGTTTTTCCAAGAACCAATCAAATTGCTAGAGAGCCATGGCGACTGTTCTGTATCAGTCACTGTTCTATCATGAGCTGATAAAGAGCTCAGGGTGTGGTGTGTGATATCCCTGTGTGGTAAAGTGACATATAGAAGGATATCAAACTTGCGACTTTATTTCCCATCATACACAGAGGCCGCATCAGATAACAATGGAACTTAACAGTGGACATTGGATCAAAGCAGCTTTCCAGAAGTATAGAAACATAGGAAAAAATATAAAGTTTAAAGTTAAGTTACTATTTACCCCTAACGTTTATCCCTAATGAGCAAGCCTGAGGCGACAGTGGCAAGATTCTTGCTCTACTCAGGTTTTTGAGCATGTTTGCCCTCTGTCATACTGTCTGTTGATCATCTGACTCGTGCCGGTTACTGTCTTGAGACTTTGAGATTTGTCTGTAAATAAGTATCTCTCTTTCACACTCTCTCTCTCTCACTCTCTTATAGACCAATCATAACACTATGACCACCTATTGGTGTTGGTCCCCCTTTTGCTGCCAAAACAGCCCTGACCCATCATGCACTGTGTATTCTGACAACTTTCTATCCGAACCAGCATTAACTTCTACAGCAATCTGAGCAACAGTAGCTCGTCTGTTGGATCGGATCACACGGGCCAGCCTTCACTCTCCACGTGCATCAATGACCCTTTTGCCACCCTTCAAACCATAGCCACTGAATCAATGGAGCCTGTTTCTCTGCTAAATACTTAATCTGTACATGTCTAGAATTGCACGTGACACATGCAAGCTACTAAATTTGGGAAAAGCACTTGTTCAGAGAGGTTTTTTTTCTTACACTTAATAACTTAATGCTTCTCCTTTTTCAGGATTTTCCCCAGATGACTAGCTTGTGTGGACTGTACAGTCTTCATGTTGATGGTGAGGCAAGTCATGTTTTGATATAAATAAACCAATTATTGGTGCACTTTAAGTAATTGTTGAAAGCAATAACATGGACACCAGCTCGATTAGTTTAGATTTATTTAAAGCAACTTACAGGGAAATCAATTTATTGACTGTATCTATTTATGTCTTTCCTTGCAAACTCAAAACATTGGCATTACCATCATTCTTGCTCTATCTCTACAGTACTCTGCTTCTCATGGCCTCTGTAGCTCCTGACATACTATATGATTCTAAAAACACAGTGTTTGTTTAGTTCTTCGATTTCATGTTAAACATGTTTCATGTTATTGGCCTTCTTGCTGTTGTAGTAGTTTTTTAATATTTCTCCATGTTTCTGTCTTCAAGTGTCACCTTCCATTCATAAGAAGATAACAGACTCTTATTCTTTTGGAGAACTTTTCTCTGAAAGGTATCTGCTTATTGCCCTCCAGCACACGCTACATTGCAGCCCTTACCAACAATTCTAAATCATCTGAAGAAATGTGTTACGAGAAAGAAACCCTGCAGGAGATGATTTACAATGGGTGGGAAGGGGCTGCACTGTGGAGTTGGCTGGAAGGCAATAAGTAAATACCTTTCAAAGAAAACTTTGTCCAAAAGAATAAGAACATATTTTCCATATAATATACTGGAACATATGTATCACTGCAAATATTAAAATTGCCTTATTATTTTGTTTTACCAATGCATAGCAATAATACGTAAAGATTAGTAGAGCAATTAATATCAAATATAGTGTATTTAAGCTCATCACATTCAAAAGAAACATTCAATATGAAGTCTAGAATGTGTATTACATGCATTTGTTTATAGGCATAGCAATATTTTTCAATAATAATCAAATAAAACTTCTAAAAAAAACAGCATAATTATAACAAAAACACTCAAACGTCATACAACTAGTATAATTATAACAAGTTCAAGCTTACCGAAACAACAGTTGACTCTTGAGGCGCATTTTATCATTTTATCATTCCTGCAGAAAGATCTCCAGGTCATCTCTGAAAAGGAAATTAAACGTAAAGCACTGTCTGGAAAGCTGATTGTTCTAGACATTTGTGAAGGATCTTGTCTTTTTCATATATACTTTATATATATACATATATATATATATATACAGATATATATATATATCTGTGTAAAGTTTAAATTACCTTGAGAGGAACCAGGCTCAGAAGGGAACCCATCCTCATTTGGTTGATGCTGGACAATAAATAATGTAAAAGTAAATAAATAATGTCCTTTCTACAACAGCAAACAAGGGCCCATGAGGAACTATTAGGTCCTATACTCAAGACCACCTCTGTCTAGTCCAAGACCACCACTGTCTATTCCAAGACCAGAACCAAGATAGAGTGAAGATTAAGGGCCATGAAGCCAAGTCAAGTTTGAGTCCTGATGAAAGAGGGCACTGATGCTTCAGACTAAAGCATTATTTTCCTTGGTCTTGGTCTTGGCTTCATATTTCTAGTGTCTTGGTTTGTTACCTACCAGCCTGCTTACCTAGTACCTGCCAAAAGTGGTCCAAAGTTGGACGAGCGGTAAAGCAGGGTCATGTGCACTGAAGGCTATCCTATCTGGTCCGATCCCACAGTAGAGCTACTGCAGCACAAATTGCTGAAAAAGCTCATGCTAGCTAATGATATAAAGGCTATAACTTATTGCATCTGGGGCTGCATAGCTGCAGGCTGGTCAAAGTGACCATACTGATTACTGTCCACTGCTGATAGCACCTATGGAGGCTTTCACTTGAGCAATTGAGGAAGGTGGCCTTTTTGTGGACACCGAGGTTTACTTACCTGAAAATAAATACTGCACCTGGATACATCATGGGAAGAAGGCAAGCCAACGGAGGCAATGTGACTCTCTGGACATTGATCTGCTGGGATCCTTAGGTTCTGGCATTCATGTGGATGCTACATTAACATGTGCCACAGACCTGAACAGACTCTTTCATGGCAACAGTATTCCCTTATGACAGTAAGAGTTCTCTCAGCAGGATAATGCTCCCTGCTTCTCTGCAAAAAAATTGTTTAGGAATGGTTTGTGGAACATGATAAAGAGGTGTTCAATTGGCCTCAAAATTCCCCAGAACTTAATCAGATCACGTATGTGTAGGATGTGCTGAACAAACAAGTCTGATTCATGGAGGCTCCACCTCACAACTAACAGAACTTGAAGGATTTGCTGATAACGTCTTAGTGTCAGATACCACATCAGACCTTTAGAGGAAGTGGTAAGGCTCTTGGTGGTTGGTCGGGGTTCAGGCCCCAGCACCACCAAGCTGCCACTGTTGGACAGTTGAGCAAGGCCCTTAATCCTCTCTGTTCCAGGGAACTGTGCTCTGACCCCAACTTCCTCAGCTGGGATATGTGAAGAAAATTATTCCACTGTGCTGTAATGTATGTATGGCGATAATAAAGGCTTGTAGAGTCCATGCCTTGATGGGACAAAGCTGTGGCACAAGTGAGATCTTAACAATATTAGGGAGGTGGTTTTAACGTTATGGCTGAGTATACTGTGGCATGATGCTAAGCAGAGGATCTGTTACCACTCTGAAGAACATTCTTCTCTAATAACAGCATGACCCAAAGTGTTTCATTCCACGGTGGTTTGCCAATCATTACATTTCCACTCCGCAAAACAGGTTAGCATTTACCTTATAGCAGCTATCAACACTCATTCCCTCTCCATCCTCTCTGTTTCATCCTCTGATGTTAATTAGAGAAAAAAATGTACAGCTTATCGTGTTACTCTCTAATTGAGTGTTGTGCTAGTCGAGACCTGTCTCTGTCTTGTCATAAACCCAGATGAAATTTTACTCGGCCTTGCCTCGGTCTATGAAAATTGGAAATATTTTTCTATGAACAAGTACTCTGGTCATCTGCCACTGCATTTATAGGTGTTATATAGCGCCTATAAATCCCATGCATGCTCCCAATGCAGCACTTGCTAGAAGATTAAGCTAAGATTTATATATCTGATGTTTGTCATGTGTACCTATTTGTATAAAATGATAATACCAGAGTAGATGGGATATTTTAATATGTCAGGTTAGGAAGATATACATCCAATGCATTAACACATCTGAGCCTTGGTCTTGTTTTGACATGGACTCGGCCATATGGTGTTGGTCTCGTCTCGCTCTTGACTCTGTCTAAGGTAGTCTAGACAGACACTAGACAAAACACAACCTCTCTGTCCTGTGTCAGGATATGTAAAGGTAGCTTTACATTACACAGCATGGAAACTGGAAGATGTCATATCAATGTTTAAAGTTGAAATCTGTTTCTGTGGATAGTGGTAACCATAGAAACCGGTTGTAACCATAGAAACAATAACAAGCTCATTGACATGAACCATGCAGCTGGCACTACTCCCGTATCTGCCGTGCTTTAATACAAACACGAAGCTATACGCAATTTACAAGGCTTGTTCTGATCCTGCCAAGAGGCGTGGCTACAACTCAAGCGAACAAATTAGTACTGAAAGGAAAGAAGAGAAGTCACATCTACAGAATATCATCACCCAAATCCTTACAATGGCACCAAAAAGCTGCAAATGACAAATGTGTGTGTGTGTGTGTGTGTTGTGACTAGTGATCCTAATGCAAGCAGGAGCACAAAACACAACCACCAGCATTCCTCAAATTCTCCTGCAGGCCTCAAGGACATGTTTATCTGTCTCTCTCACTCCCAAATTAAAGGCTGAAAGAGAAGAGGAGAGGGGGACGAATGGAGGAAGGAGGAGGAGTTCAGGTGTTCAGAACAGCTGGAAGAGGAAAACATACACTGATTCATATTCCCTGAGACATCGAACTCGAATGATGAAAGGCCTCTCTGTGATCACTGGCTCTATTTAAATGAGTGTCATACCTGTGCACACCTACACACACACCTACACACACACACACAACAGAGGCATAATTTACACAGAGTCACTCAGCAACCAAGCACACACTGTCTCTCTCTCTCTCTCACACACACACACACACATCTTTGTTGCTCATCTGAATACACAGTGTCAGGCAAACACAGTATATCCAAACAGCAGTGTTAACCGACACCCAAACATGAAGTGTCACTCTGTAGCAAACACAGCTATACCAACACAGAGGGACGGCATCACTGAGTCATTTCAATCCAGGGGGTTTCCTGTTGGAGGGCAAGGTCAGGAAAAGTACCATCATCATCATCATCATATAAAATCAGATATTTGATCCGCTCATCCCATCATGATATAAACCTTGACTCTATTAGCTGTTAATTACCTTGCTAGTGTTTTTTTTTTTTTTACTACAATGTGCTATAATAAACACTTCAGTTTTCATTTTAAACCTTCCTGCAAATTCTTCCAGTCGAGTGCTAATGGAATGTTTCTAAAGTCTTTTTCCTTACAAAAATATTCCACCTTCCTGGAGCTGAAGGTTATCCTTTAACACTGGAGCTATATCTGTAAACACCTCTGAGGCCCAGAAGATATACATGGAAATCCCTAGTGTTAAATTAACTTGTTTTTTTTACCCAGCTGGATTTTATATGAACAGTGTACGGGTTCATTTTTCACAGCCGATGTTCATTTAGACCTAGGGATTTGGTGGCGCTGCAGGCCAGCAGTTTATCAGTTTGAAGAGGTTAAAAGATCGAGTTAATGAATATTATGCTCTGCAGGCTAGTTACTGGTTAATGCTATATTGCTGTTGGAGCAAACTAAAAACCTGACCAGGGTTCCAGTACACAGAGAAAACATAACACATTTTAGTCCTGATATAATCTCAAGTCTGTATCAGATTTATATGTCCAAATTAAGAAACGCGAACCACCGACGGATTGCTGTCTAGTACATAGCACTGGAATGATAATACTGTATCCTATATATAAAAACGCACTTACGGCTCCAGCACGGTGCTTTGTCTCCCCCTGGTGTTCACTAGAGGCACTACAGCAGTTCTATTTAATGTAGCCTGAGCATGTAAATCATAATGATCCGATTATTGATTGATTTACTTGTTTATTATAATACTGACTGTATCGTTGCTTTTATGTCTTAGGAAATGTTTTTAAAAAGTCAGCTGTTTGTCAAATGACCTGCATTAACATTAATCCATGATCTAATACATTATCCATGATCTAATCTAAATAATCAGATAATTAACACACCCTTCAGGATTAGATGCTGGTGTTAGTATATACAGGGGAAAATCAGATCACGTGCACTGGATGGACTGGTATCACTGTATTATTGCGTAACTGCGCTTTCAAGTCCTACTAGGAAGTTCATATATACAAGTTGGGAAGTAGTAATTACATCAGTTGTGTTTAAGACACCTTGCTGGGAGCAAGAAAATATCACGTATCTAAAACAGATTTCCGGTCAGTTACAGACGTTACGTCTATTGAATCCACCATGTCTTTGCAAGAGCTTCAAGAAAACCCAGCGTTTTCCCTACTCGTAATTGCAACTTTGTGGTGTCTCTTTAACTCGTAAATACGATCAGAAGAACCCACTAATGGAGACTAATCAGAGGACTGGGATTGAGTCACTCTGCAGCTCATCAAAATCAGGGGATGCATTAAAGTAGATAGACTCTTAAAATTTAACCTAGATTGGCTGAATTTGATGAACACCAGGGAACTGAACCCTGTGTCCCATATTAACCAGATGGTAGGTTTTGTCTGTTTAGACTGTTCCACATATCAGTCTATAATATTCTCATGAGCTCCATGAAGTCCATCTACAGCAAAATCATTGCAGTCAGTGCTGAGCTGGTGGAGTACATATAAGCTTGCACATGTGTGAATATTATGAACATTTAGCAATGTAGAGGATCTCATAAGGCTCATTAAATCAAATCAACATTAGAGTACTCCTTCAAAATAATTTTAAAAGCTTCCTGTCAACAAATAGTTGTTTGTCCTTGCTAAATAAGGAGAACCTTATAAGAAAGTTTACAAAGTGTCAAGTACCAGTAGGAGAAATCCCTGTGAAGTGGTGACTAAAGAAAACATGGCAACTGTTTTAGAAAATGAACCAGACCCAAGAACTCAAATGTAGTATAAATATCAACTGCCTTAGTGTGCCGTCCCTATGAAATACTGACTTGCACATTAAACAGCGAAGCCTGTCTGAAATCCGTAATTAACAGTAGTTAATCCAGGCCTCAGGGTGGATGGAGAGCTTGATAATTAGCTCCTGGCGGAGTGGGGTTATGCTGACAGCAAGACTTGAAACTCTGCATAGCAGCGTGACTCCAAAACCAGAGCCGAGATCCCTGCCTCAATTCCACTGCTGCGAGCATTAGAGGGCACTGTTCCCCCAAGAGTCGCCTCGGTGGGCAAGCCTACAGAAATCACAGCGCTGACCTTAAAGTACATTCTTCTAACTACCATTCAATAAAGAAAACGAGCCTGCCAGGAAAATGAAACAAATTTGAAATGGATGCAATTATGGAAGAAGAAACTGGCAGTCTAATTCAGCGCTCGGGGGACGGAGACACTGTGCAGGACGTGACTGATGCAACCTTTCTGCAGGCCAATTCCAACTTCTAACTGCCTACCTGATTCATAGCAACTAGAGCACCTTCAAGCAAGTCAAGAGCACAAGGATTCATTTTAAGGTGGTGGTTAACGATACAAGATATTCTGAAATCAAGACTAAAAGCTGACCAACAGTAAAGAAAAAAATAATAAATCTCTTGCACAGTCATTTACTTTAACCATGCTTCAGAAAACTCTAACCACAGATCACACAAGACAAGAATTCGAGTTCTCAAAGTTTATTTTACATTTCAAGACTTCTTGCTTGCAGCTGAAACCTGAGAAAGAAAAGGGAGAGAAAAGAGAGAAGTCATTAATTGTGTGCCACTAAACACCCAGGACAAACATTTATAGGAGCAAAAAAGCACTTATGCAGCAACCGAGCAAAGATGGCTGCTGGGGCAGTGTGTTAGGGGCTGGATTTCTACCCCCCGTTAGCCACCCTTTTCAAGTAAACATGGTGTGGCATTTTCAGTCAAGTCACTCATCGGCTTAAAACAGTACCCTCAAGAAAAGGTTCAAAAACAGAGGAACATTCCAAGTTGCCCACTGGTAACCCCGTTGTCAGGGGGCTGAGCAGATGCACATATATAACCCAATTCTCTTCATGCCGCTGGATATCATAGTGAGCACGACTCTAAAGCTAAAAGTGCAGCACTATGCGATGCGCCCCAGAAATCAGGTTAGCTTATCTGAATTCAGCTCATTATGGAGATCAGGCGGAACAAAACGCTGCCATACGCCTGCTCAGCCAGCATGAAATTCAATCGACTTGTTTACTTCCTGCAGCCCTGGACTGTCATAGCACAGTGACGGGCAGTGACAGGCCAAACAGCAGCTTGAGCTTTTGGGGTAGGGGGGCTGGTTCCTGATGTGTCTTTAAGCCTCACCATTTGACAATTATTGCATCACAGTTCCTGTTGTCTGCTGAAACTTTCAGCAATGCCCTGGCACACCCAGCTTAAGGTTTTTAAAGTGATGGATGACTGCAGGATTCAGGTTATCATTCCTAATGTGCATCTGGACCGACTTCACCAAGATGAATACTGATCGGATTTCTGCAGCCTGGGGAAACCTGCCGCGTTTCTCATTACTGGGTTTAACGGTCCGTGGGGTTCTGAGACTTGGACCCTCCGAGTATGGCACGTAAGATTCTGTAATTATGGTTCGAAAACTATAAGTATAGCTAGTTTAGAGTACACTAACAATATTCAGTGCATCTTCACCTGGCCGGCGATTCTATCCAAATCCCTGGTTCCCTGTGGGGTCAGTCTGCGCCCACTGTGAGAAGAAAAGAGTCAGCTTGGTTAGAAACAAAACTGTTCAAACCTCAGACTCAAAGGTTTTAACTATTGCCTTCACACAAAAAAAAATCCTTGAGTATAAAATTCTACTTACCCGTTGGGGTCTTTCTCCACCATCTTAAGAGCCTCCAGGGCCTGGAGCACTTTGCGAGCCACGTTCTTGGAGCCCACACTGAAGTGAGAGGGGCACACGCCGTTCCTCTTACGGCCTCCATAGATCTTGATCATGGAGCCTACGCCGACACCACCACGCAAGTAAAGGTGGCGTGCTGTGGAGGCTGAGAACAGAAATGGGGAAAACGCGAGTTGATTAGATAAACCATATTCACATTCAGTTCCAGCTTTGGGGAGCAGTAGTCATCATTAACTATTTACAGTCAGGATGTCATCAACACTCTTTACACTAGCCACTGAAGGCTAAAAATTAAATGAAACTAATATTTCACCCAGAAATGTTTTGCGGGTGAAGTTTGTATCTTCGGATTGTCCTAGTAAAGCAATAAGGCTAGCATAGTTGAAGAGTTCAGGAAGCTTAATGCTGACAGCAGAACATTGTCCAAATTACACTTACTGCAAAAGACAATGTTTGAGCAAGTAATACCATTTGTACATGTTGTATACTACACAGCATAAATGGGTCTCAAGAAGAAAATTACATTCACAAGAGAAACTGGAACTCAGTCCTTCAATTCACTTCTGACATGATATTCTGCCTTTAATATCACCAAATATTTCCCTGAGGTATAATAATGCACCAAGGAAAAATATTCCAGCTTCAAAATGGCTACCTCTAAGTATACAAACTCATTTACTATACATACTTTGTTTTATAAACAAGTTCCTGAAATAAACACAAGGGCTTGACTCATTACAGGAGGCAAAGTAACTTACTTGTTAGATACATTAGACTGGCGACTTCTTCAAACATTTGCAGATCAAATACATTCGCAGTGAGGGAGCAATTATGTAAAATCTTATCAGTGACCCAATTTTCACTACAAACCCCTTCACATGCAGATTTTATGGTCTTCTGTTATTGAGTAAAGTCCATGTTGAACAGCACTGCAAAATTTACAGAATCCTGCATGTTCCACTAAAGGTGACTTATGGTACACTTTGCTATGTTTAGGTGTGCATGCAGTCCTTTAGCACAACCTTTTACTCTGAATCAAAGTAATGACAGTCCTGACATTGGTTGCGTTCTCCCGTTAAAACGTCGTCTCGAAACACTCTGCACCACCGCACATTTCAACTTAATTTTTTCTATTTTGTACATATTGCTACTTATCACCCGACAGGCTCCGAGAAACAGCCTTGTCACAGGGAGCATCATGTAATTGGAAACACTGTGCCAGATTATGGATAGTTATTGTTTAGATTGGTTAGACTGTTCTCCTGTCCAGTGAAAAAGCACCAAATGCCAATCCTGCTTTGTCTGAAACGACACTGCAGTTTAGGTTTCTTACAGGGCTTTTCATACATAAAATTATCCCCTTCTGTGCTACTGCTTATATTGAAAGAGGTACAGAAGATCTTACATTTGGAGACTATAAAATCTACTTTGCAGACACACCAAGCAAGTTTAGAACGACCACATTTTATCAAACCTCAAATATTGATTTGGCTCAAATTATACCATTAATCGAGCAGAATGTAATCACACCCAAATCAGTTGGTCTAACCATGCTCAATTCCATAATCTGCTGGTTTTAAGCCGACTACTATGGTCGAAATATTCTCAAACCTTAGGTCTAGTAACCAGAAGACTAGCTCTGCGTTTTCAGTTAAAGCTTTCTAACAGATATAGTTAAAGTCAGAGAAAAAAAAGTCATAAGGATGAGCAAAATGGGTGTGAAGAGAAACAGTGTACAGGACACAACATGCATGACTCAAGCAGGTATCGCCTGTAAAGGCTTACACCAACAAGTTAACCATGATAAATAACTAGAACGTCCTATTATCCGTTTCAGGAGCAGATGAATTCTAATTACATATGCAAATAAAATTCAGTGTGACTCATCAAATTTTGCTGCATCCAGAAAAAGCAATTATTAGAATTGAACAAACTTCACATGGCTCAATTTTGGTCTTTTGAACTACTCCGACAGCCAAAAAAAATTACTGTTTTAGTGATGTAAATAGATTTCAGCTTCCTCTCTGCACAAATTCATTTTTTATCTAACTGCAATTTATAGAAGGTTAATGAAAACTCACCAGCTCTGATGTAGAACCAGTTGTCATCGCAGGGTGCCAGCTCCTTGTGTTTAGCCAGCTTAACAATGTCCACCCAGTCTGGCACCTTCAGCTTTCCTGACCTGGCACAGAACAGACACTATTAACTCCATCACAGAATCCACATGCTGTATTGGTAGACTGATAGAAAATGTGTGAAAGACACCCAACATGTTCAGAAGATTATTATACTTTGAAAGTGTAATATGAAGAGGAATGCCTCTACATCAGCAGCAAAAACTCTTCTTCTATAAATTAAGCACAATAAGAAGCCTACAATTGACAAAGGGGCTTTTCTCAAAGAAAACTACATTTAATTGTTGTGTGTTTCAAACTTGAAAATAAGCCACAGACACACATCCTTGAAGATGTCCTCAAAAAGCCCTGCCACGCATGATGAATCAACCAACACACCAATTACCACACAACATACACCGGCATTTTATAGTAGATAACAGCAATCTTAAGGCAGGTCTGTAAGGTATTACCATTTACACGAATCCTGGGGTAATTTCCTATTTTGCAGATCTGTGTTCGGAATTTTAGCCCAGCTACATGTCTAATTTTCAACGCAGATGTCCAGACGTTACACCGTATGTTGCATTTGCACACTTCGACTCATTTAACGGAGCAGAATTAAGAAAAGGTCCAAAACACTGATTGAAGGAGCTGATATAAGGGCAGTAGCAGGTAAAGCATTAGTTTGTGTTCAAAAAGGCACAGTGTAAACTTTAACATTCTAGAAATTACAGCACAGAGGAATTCTTTTCTTCATATATCCCAGCTGAGGAAGTTGGGGTCAGCGCACAGGGACTATGATGAGTTTAAGGGACTTGCTTAATTGCCCAACAGTGGAGCTGGGTGGTGTTGAGGCTTGAACCCTGATCTTCTGATGAACACCACAGAGTCTTAAACACTCGAGCCACCACTGCCCATCAGTGAGTTTCTAGAAAAGACATAACTACAAACTTGGTCTTTCTGGGGTAATTTTACTGTTGTCCAGATGAGCGTCTCATCACTGAGGAAACGTAAAATAATTTAACACAGGACTAACCTGATCCAAAGAGGGCTTTTCAGAAACAGGAACTTTTGAGTGTAAAAAGCACACAAATTCACTGATCTGGACATAGCTAAAATCAGCTTATACCTCCTCCACATAAAACAAAGGGCATAATCTGTTATATCTGTATGATGGAACAAACTCTCTCTGAAGCACATTCATCACTATATTAGTGGATAATCACAGACACCAGTGAAGATGCTGAACCTTGTGGACTAGGATTCAGGACTTACTTCTTCAGGAAGGCAGCCAGCGCCCGGACAAACTCCTGCTGGTTGACGTCTTTTACTGTTACACCACCGCCTGGCATCTGAGAAGGAAAAAATACACAAGTGTTACTGTAAAGCTGAGTGATGGAGGGAAAGCCGGTCAGTCCAGCTAACGAGCTAGCTACACTAAACCTTAGCCGAGGAGAATATAACAGACAGTTAGGGTAATACGAACACTACCGTAGCTTTACAGGTCACGTTAAGGGAGTAAATTATACCAAAAAAAAAACAAACCTTTATGTATTAAACATTTTGTGGGTCAAACGTGCCTCATCACTTTACATTGCTCAGCTAGCTAGTTTAGCACGCTGCTCTCCACACCTCACATGTGAGGGGCTAAAAACAGCAATGGAGCCAAGAGCAAATGTTATTTTTAAAAAAGATTCAAGGAGTAAATACACATTTACAACTAAAGCGAGCTGAATAACACAGTAAACGTTAGTTATAATCACGATATTTCCCACAACACGCACAAGAGATCAGTTACAGCTTACTAGCGCACAAGGCCTATGCTAACTGCTAACGCACGGGCGCAGCCATTGAAAGCAGCACGCGTTTATTCTATTATTTCCAAACTGAGCCATTATGGCGTAACCTTTCATTGAGCGAGATGTTAAGAAGGTATACAGTGAAGACTTGAAACCGTTTCGTGCGCGTTTCTAGCACTTGAAATGCCAAAATATACACTTTAATCGGGGAGAGAAACGCATACTGGTTTACCTTGCTTGCGGACAGCAAAAGGAAGAGGGTTTAACGGGGTTTCCGATTGGTGTTAACAGGGGCAAATCGCGTGTGCCATCGCGAGATTTTGGAGCACGATATGCGCGCCAGACCACAAATATTGTTCATTTCTGCGCAGGCAGGAAAAAGAGTTGTTTAATTGCACTTTTGCACCCAGTAACCCCTTTCAGCTTAAAATAAATAGCAGTGCAGAATTACTTCCCAAGCATAATCTTACTCTTCTATTATTATACACATCCTTTAACTATGTAGACTATTCCTGCTTTTTTATTTTCTTATTAGAGCCATGGTGCTTTTTATTCCTTAACCTGTACAATAGGTCAGAGCTGACATTGTTTATGAACTTTTTAGAGTTATTGAGTTTGGATTAAATCCAAAAAAGAAAAAAAAAATGAACAAGTCAGTTATAAATATAATATATAACTTTAAATAAGTGACAGAAATCAGTTGTACTTCAGCAAGATGCAGGAATACGAAATACTGCAGGCAAAACAGACATTTGTCCCCATAACATTTTTTTTTTTCATTTTTCTTCACATTACATCTTTGCTTTCGTGGTTACACCTTTTCTTATTTTTCTCCTTTTGCCTCCTTATTGTTTGTTTTGAATTTTGTCCACTATTTTGGGCCAAAGAAAGAGTAAGGATAAGTTGTTTTTGTTAGCAATACTTAAATACAGTCAAAATACTGAAACAGCAAGGCTAATTCTTTTGTTTTTGCTATATATCAAAGAAAAAATATTAAAAAAATAAAAAATAAATAAAAAAAGAAAAAATATTAAAATATATATATATATATATATATATATATATATATATATATATATATATATATATACATGAAACACTGAATATAAATATATAACTTATATTTAAACACTTAATTTAACACTTTTAATTTAATATTTGGTTGTATGTCCATTGCTTTCAATAACTGCTTCAAGGCAGCGATCCATTGATATCACCAAACTGCTGCATGCTTCTTCTGTGACCCTTTTCCAGGCTTGTGTCACTGTTTTAGAGCTTCGTGGCTCATCTCTGTGTTTCACTGCAAATTCCAATCTGGCTTTCCAATGGTCTCCATAATTCTCTCAAAGTCTTCTTTAAACAGTGGATTGTGAGACCTTCACAATGATGTGACTGATACCCCGAGTTTTTCTTCACAGCATTCACAATGTTGTTTTCCTTTGGCTGGCCTGTTTGGTATCTGGTTGTTTAGTACATCAGTGGTTTTGTTCTTTTTCAGGACATTTCAATTGGTTGTATTGCATGTGGATGCAATTTTCCCTCTTCTTTCTGCATCAAACAGCTTGTTTTTCTAGACAGCTCTTTGGTCTTCATGGTCATCCTTTTTTTTTTAACAGTCTTCACAGGTGAAACCCACGGCTCATAATAAGATTAGACATTCAGAGCTGTTCAGTTGTTTAATCTATTGAGTTGCTTATCAGTATTGATCATTCTAATAGATTTTATATGAAATAGGTAGATATTTTAAGCTGTTTTTCACATTGTACTGTAAATATCAGGAAATGAAAGTTTCAATTCTGATCTATCATCTTATCTTTTGATCTCAAGCATAAATGTCTTCACTGTATAGCAAATAATAATAATAATAATAATAATAATAATAATAATAATAATAATAATAATATTGCAATTCCTATACTGTGAAGGGAATTTTATATACTAAACACTATAACATTAAAACCACCTGTCTAATATTGTTTAGGTCCCCCTTGTGCTGCCAAAACAACTAGGGTTAGGCTCTGACCAATCAAGCATGCACTCCACAAGGCCTCAGAAGGTATCTGATGTTAGAGCAGATCAAGTCTTCTAAGTTGTAAGCTGAAGCCTCAGAGGATCGGACTTGTTTGTCCAGCACATTCCACAAATGCTTGATTGGACTGAGATCCGTGGAATTTTGAGGACACATTAAAACACTGAACTCTTTGTCATGTTCCTCAAAGCATTCCTGAACATTTTTTGGCAGTGTTTCGGGGCACATTATCCTGCTGATAGAGGCCTCTGTCATTAGGCAGTACAGTTGTAATGAAGTGGTGTTCTTGGTCTGCTATAATATTTAGGTAGGTGGAACATGTCAAAGTAACATCCACATGAGTGCCAGGACCGAAAACATAGGATAGAGCAAGGATGTCCAATCTTATCCACAAAGGGCCAGTGTTGGTGCAGGTTTTCATACCAATCAGGCAAAAGCCACACCTGAGTCCACCTGTTTAATCAACTGAATTAGGCTTTCAGTAGGCTCGGGTGTGGCTTCTGCTTGGTTGGAATGAAAACCTCCACCCACACTGGCCCTTTGCAGATAAGATTGGATACCCTGGCATAGAGCATCATGCTACCTCTGCCACCATCCCATAGTGCATCCTGGTGCCATCTCTTACCCAGGGAAGTGACACACTTGTCTAACCACAACAACTTGGCCCTTGTCAGAGTCATTCAGATCCTTACGCCTTGCTCATTCTTCCTGCTACCAACACATCAACTTTAAAAACTGACTGTTCACTCACTGCATAATATATCCCACCTCGTGCCAGTTTAACAAAATAATCAATATTATTCACTTCATCTGTCAGTGGTTTTAATGTTATGGCTGATCAAAGTATATGCAGTTTATAGACCATTACACCATGCTAAGCTCAATATAAAAGAAATCTTTAAAAAACTTTGAACATTTAAACAGCCATGTATGTACAGTGTCTTAAGATCAGGGAGCCATTTAACATTGAAATAAATAGCACAGACTCCATCAGTACGGATTTATTTGAGCCAGAGAGCATTTTATTCTCGAACTTTTCACACAACACATACGGTCCAAGTTCACATTATTTATAGACCTACTTTCTTTGAGTTATTGAGGTTGAGATTAAACCCGTTCAGTTCAAGGGGCCAGTCATACAAGCCCAATAACTCGCAGAACTCAACAATAAATTTAAATAGCACTGATTTGTGATTTCCGCCACTGTAACAGTGTAAAGCAGTCAAGGCTTCACACCCACTGCTGTAGATTTCCCTGTGTCTTATAATCTACTTTTTATTATTTCATTCTATTTATGGTAACATGTTCCCATATCTAAAAATCCTACACAAAAAAAAAAGTCAGTCAAAATGACTTTTTGTAAATGATTTGAAAGTTAAAACCAAACAAAAGAGCACAATTTGTCTCACGATTTCTATCGCTGTTTATTTTTTTCTTCTGCTCAACGTGGGAAACCTCTAACCAAGCTTATTACTATTGTTCAATTTATTTAGGATGTTTGATATTTTCTTTTCCTATAAACCTTTTTTTTTTGTTACAATTTTTCCCCAAAGTTGTGTTCAACAATTGTGTTTAGTGTCTCTTAGTCCCTGGACTAATAAACACAGTCGGCTTCTTCCGGATATTAGACAATATAATAAAATGTTGGGGCAGGATTTAATTTCTGCTCTGGCATCTCTATCTATTACAGCAGCTCATTCTCCAGCACTGGGTTTTTTTTTTTTTATTTCCTAGTAACAGAATACTCACTCACAGATCACGAAGCTCTACGTATTCGGTTGTACAAAATGTAACACAAGTCTAAAGAATTCAGACAAAATGGATGAGGAAATCACTTGAGAATCCTCTGTGAAGCATGCACCATATACAATACATGTCCTATATCCTTCAGCCATAGCCAAGCTAAAAACTCCTGGGTTCCCAGAGAAAAATCACTGCAATAGACTCACGCTTTAAGATTTGCCAAGTCCCTCACCCTTACAGCGCCACAACTCTTTACATTTTACTAAAGAAAACCTGTCATGAAAAGCAGATTTGTTCCATTTTCATGCAAATGAAGGATTATAATTACCCTGTCAGGTATGCTGTTAACTCCACATGCAGCTTTTCTTCTAAAAATAACCATGTGTCACCATGTGACTGTGCAACAATTCTATAACATCTGCCGTTTAAATCATTTATTTGTGTTATTTTAATAATGGGAGTTTTAAAAAAATCACTGTATATATGCTCTGGTAAATGTGTGCACGCATATACAATGGATACAAAAAGTCTACACACTCCTGTTATAATGTGTAATTACACCACTGTAATAAATGATAAGTATGCACACCCCTGAACTAATACTTTTTCCTGCTCTGTCTTTCAAAAACATTTAGATTGTTCAGGTGATCAAAAATATTGGAACACGTGACTGACAAAGTGTTTCTTGTTGCTCAGGTGTGCCGTGCTGTGAAGGTGAGCCTGAGTGTCTGTGTCACCTTCTGGCTCTCCCTTTTAGTTATGCTGTCATAGCTAGTCTTGCCAGAGTCCCTGCTTGCACTTTGCACATTATGGGCATTGTCTTTTGAACTATCACATGATCACAAGCATACCTAATATTTTTTTGTCGAGCTATACTATATTGCCAAAAGTATTCGCTCACCCATCCAAATAATCAGAATCAGGTGTTCCAATCACTTCCATGGCCACAGGTGTATAAAATCAAGCACCTAGGCATGCAGACTGTTTTTACAAACATTTGTGAAAGAATGGGTCGCTCTCAGGAGCTCAGTGAATTCCAGCGTGGAACTGTGATAGGATGCCGCCTGTGCAACAAATCCAGTCGTGAAATTTCCTCGCTCCTAAATATTCCACAGTCAACTGTCAGCTGTATTATAAGAACGTGGAAGTGTTTGGGAACGACAGCGACTCAGCCACGAAGTGGTAGGCCACGTAAACTGACGGAGCGGGGTCAGCGGATGCTGAGGCGCATAGTGCGAAGAGGTCGCCAACTTTCTGCAGAGTCAATCGCTACAGACCTCCAAACTTCATGTGGCCTTCAGATTAGCTCAAGAACAGTGCGCAGAGAGCTTCATGGAATGGGTTTCCATGGCCGAGCAGCTGCATCCAAGCCATACATCACCAAGTGCAATGCAAAGCGTCGGATGCAGTGGTGTAAAGCACGCCGCCACTGGACTCTAGAGCAGTGGAGACGCGTTCTCTGGAGTGACGAATCACGCTTCTCCATCTGGCAATCTGATGGACGAGTCTGGGTTTGGCGGTTGCCAGGAGAACGGTACTTGTCTGACTGCATTGTGCCAAGTGTAAAGTTTGGTGGAGGGGGGATTATGGTGTGGGGTTGTTTTTCAGGAGCTGGGCTTGGCCCCTTAGTTCCAGTGAAAGGAACTCTGAATGCTTCAGCATACCAAGACATTTTGGACAATTCCATGCTCCCAACTTTGTGGGAACAGTTTGGAGCTGGCCCCTTCCTCTTCCAACATGACTGTGCACCAGTGACCAAAGCAAGGTCCATAAAGACATGGATGACAGAGTCTGGTGTGGATGAACTTGACTGGCCTGCACAGAGTCCTGACCTCAACCCGATAGAACACCTTTGGGATGAATTAGAGCGGAGACTGAGAGCCAGGCCTTCTCGTCCAACATCGGTGTGTGACCTCACAAATGCGCTTCTGGAAGAATGGTCAAAAATTCCCATAAACACACTCCTAAACCTTGTGGACAGCCTTCCCAGAAGAGTTGAAGCTGTTATAGCTGCAAAGGGTGGACCGACGTCATATTGAACCCTATGGATTAGGAATGGGATGTCACTTAAGTTCATATGCGAGTCAAGGCAGGTGAGCGAATACTTTTGGCAATATAGTGTATATGTCCCACTCCCGAGCTCCCAGTGTTCCCCGCATGTGTGAACGCTTCTTCTTTCTGGACCTGTCTGATCCATTCAGATGCTCTAACTCTGGATGTAGTCATGTTGCTTGCTGGTGCTCACTGCTGCTGGGGATAGATCTGCTTGGACTGCCCATGACCCAGGGGACTGCTGTGGATAGAACCACTTGGAGACTATTACACCGTCTTTGAACTGCTGTTGCATCAGTCAGTTTTTGGCAGGAAGGAATTATTAGTCTATAATTAACTCAGAAATTACGCTGACCTATTAGTTCCTCAGGAGCTCTTGGTTGCACAATTTCATGTGACTATAAACTGTTAAAGAAAGGACATTTACATTATTTACTCCCCAGTGTCACCCAAATGAGGATGGGTTCCCTTGAGTCTGGTTCCTCTCAAGGTTTCTTCCTCATATCATCTTTTCGCTTGTTACTGTCGCCTCAGGCGTGCTTATTAGGGATAAATGTTAGGAATAAATTGTAACTTATCTTTAAACTTTTATACTATATTTCTATTCTTCTGTAAAGGTGCTTTGAGACAATGTCCATTGTTAAAAGTGCTATATAAATCAAGTGAACTGAATCAAACAGTGAATAGCTCTGAATGTCTAGAAGACTGCATTTATTGTTAAAAAGACCAGTGAGGTGTCCATAGGAGAATTTTGAAGTTGAGACAAGGGGAAAATCAGTCACTGCACAAGCACTGAGCATAACCAATACAAGAATTTGAAACGCCCTGAAAGAAAGAAACCACTGGTGTACTAACAAGTGGACAAACCAAGGGAAAATAATAGCAGCATTGTGAGAGCTGTGAAGAAAAACCCAGAAATTACAGTCAACCTCCACAGGACAAGAGTGAAGGTCTCACAATCCACCTTTTGAAGAAAACTTTGAGAGCAGAAATATATAGACAATACCACAAGATGCAAATTACTCATCATCAGAAGACCAGATTGGAATTCACGAAGAAATAAAGAGATCAGCTACAAACAATCTTGGACCCAAGATTAAACTCTACCAAAGTGTGGATGATGATCTGCTCATGATCCAAAAGTTTACATAGACATTCTGTCTGACAATTTACGGAGAAATGCATCTAATCTAAGTTGGAAGAACTTACAGCAAGAAAATGACCCAAAACACACTGCCAACACAAACAAATGACCAGACCTCAATCTAACTGAGCAACTCCTAAAGACGACGCTGAAGGGTCTGATTTTTTAGTTGCCAGTACACTGTAGAGTTGAATAAATTTTCTCCCATGCCTTTCTGTCACATTTTTTGAATGAATATGGAGAAAGAGAAAGTCTTTTCGAAAGTCTTTTTGATTTATGATACACACCTTGTTTTTGACTGGCACAAAGCATCTGGTGTAAACTGGTTTTATGAGATAATAAATGTTTATAAAAAAACAGAAATGATTGACATGTCGAAACTTCTTGCAGATGGGAATAAACACATCATGTTGCACTCTTGTCAGCCAAGATCCAGAATCTGAGGCCACACTGGGCACAGACTCACTGAACCTGGACAGTTGAAGATTAGAAAAAGGCCTGGTGATGCCCAGTTTTGTGAGCCTGTCTACACAGTAGCCTCAGTCACTGCAATCCCTGAGATTTTCTTCATCTTGTTGTCTGATGTGAGCAATAACTGAAACTCTTGATCTGTATTTTTGCATGATTTTATGCGGTGCCCTGATGCTAGATGAATGGCTGTTTCAATAATTGCATAAATGAACAGGGGTACAAGTATTCCTATGTGTTCACCGACCAGGCATAACATTATGACCACCTGCTTAATATTCTGTTGGCCCCTCTTTTGCTGCCAAAACAGCCCTGACCTGACTGTATATTCTGACACCTTTCTATCAGAACCAGCATTAACTTCTTCAGCAATCTGAGCAACAGTAGCTCGTCTGTTGGATCAGATCACACGGGCCAGCCTTCACTCCCCACGTCCATCAGTGAGCCTTGCCCGTCCATGACCCTGTCGCAGGGTCACCACTGTTCCTTCCTTGGACCACTCTTGATAGATACTGACCACTGCAGACCGGGAACACCCTACAAGAGTCTACCCATCACAACTTGTACCCTTCAAACTCGCTCAAATCCTTCCGCTTGTCCATTTTTCCTGCTTCTAACACATCAACTTTGAGGACAAAATGTTCACTTCTTGCCTGATATATCCCACCCACTAACAGGAGCCATGATGAGGAGATAATCTTTCTTATTCACTTCACCTCTCATTGCTCATAATGTTATGCCTTTTTCTGACTGTATCTGCTTTTCTGATGTACAGTATATTTCATTATTTTTGCATTGTCCGGTATTTTCGACAGTTTCTATTTTTGTGACATATTTTTATATTTTTGTGTTCATATCGCCTGTTTTTGTGCATTTCCTCCCTTTGGAACTATTTAGTTTTCGCACCATGTTTTGTGAATTAAACTTGCCCTTTACTTGCATCCAACCGCCGAGTCTGCTACGTGACAGACAGTAAATTGCATCAATCATCCAGGCAAAAATCGTAAAAAGATAAATAAATTCTTGGTATGAAGTTCAAAATAAAGTTTTACAATAATCTTTAGTCAGTATTTTTAAATTTGACAGATGGATTTTGAGCTGTTTATTAAGTGAGTGAATATTCAGAGCTGCTTGTAAAAAGCTCTAGTTTTATTTCTGTCTTATTAAATCACCTTTCTCTCAAGATGCTCAATAAGACGTCCCTTTACGATGTTATGGAAGTCGGATTTGATGCTATGAAGAGATCTGAAAACTTGTAAAAGGATTTTAAATTGGTGTTCTGAGTCAAGTGGGCAGCCAGTGCAGTGGTGCCCCCCTCTCCCTCTGTTTAGAGCAAGTTGTTAAAAAGCTTCTTGAAGTACTCTAGTAAATAATGCTTACATTTTCTTTCTTTTTCTTTTCTTACTTGATCTTTTTTTCTCCTATCCCAATAGGAGGAATTTCATTGTCCTCATTTTTGCTGACTGATAATTTAACCTGCTGCAGTATATAGGAATTAAAGAGGTCTGAGTACAGAGCCTTGTGGTATACCGTGGACAGTATGGTTTCTTTTAAATATATTTTCACCAAAATGAAAATGTAATGAAATTGCACACATGGATGAGGGGACTATTTTATTCTCTTTCCTGAGTCACACTCTATCACCAAAGGTTTGTGGATATCTGACAATAACCTCCTATGTTTTTGTTGAACATCCCAGTTCTGATTTATTCCCTCTTTTCTGGGTAGGCTTTCCACTGGATTTTGGAGCATGGCTTTAGGGATTTGCTCAGAGCATTAGTGATGTCAGTGGGGTGCAGTCAGCATTCCATTTTATCCCAAAGGTGTTCAGTGGTGTTGAACACCTTGATGGACTTCACTTTTCTTTGCAGTGGTATTGTCATGCTGGGACATGTTTGAGCCTCTTAGCTATATCATTCCAAACCATTCTAGACAGTTTGGGGAAGAACCACATATGGGCCTGATGGTCAGGGGTACACAGTGTTTTGACCATAAAGTGTACTTAGGTAGAATTACAAGATGATTTATGTGTACACTGTAATAAATATTAACGTCATTTACTACTTTCACCAATGCCATTTTGCTATATTAACCTGACTGATTTTTTTCATGAATATTATTACCTGGAGAGTTGATAGTCTGTGTAAATGCACATTTTGCATGAATGTTCACTGCGAGAATACTAATGAAAATGATCCTGGTTGTATTTTAACCAAGACTACATTTTTGTGCATTTGGAAATAGGCCTTTTTTTCCAGAGATTCATTTATCATCTCTATGAAACCGGCACTAATTTAGAATGTCTAATCCACCAGCTGTGGATTTTAAAGAATTTAATGGTGTAACAATTTCCCGAAGATTTAGTTCATCTGTTATATTTAATGCAGCTAGACTGTGTCATGGATGAGTAAGTAGGATCCCTGATGAGGCTTCTATTAAGGTAAAATATCTGATTGAAACGTTCCTGATTTTGTCGTTGGAAAGCAGATTTGCAGAAGTGCAGATTTCTGACAATTGGACTGAAATGCATCCCTGAGCCAATTATACAGCAGAGCGAGGTTTCAAAGCTAATCAATAGTTGAAAATAACACCATTTAAAAAGACTGTTTCCTCTCTGTATCTGCAATTTGGTGCATACTGCCTTGTTAAAAGTGCCTCAGCACTGTTTGCCATGCTATTTCAGCTGTGTGACTTAATTCGTATCAAAAGCTGATTAAAAAATGCTAATTTAAAGATGAATTTCCCCTCATTTGAGACATAATTCATATTCAGTTGCAAAACATGTATGCATTTGCATTTTTGTGTAGAGTGCTGTACCAAATGGCTGCCAAAATTAAAATGAAAAGTCTATTGAGCATTTGATTTTTAATGTGTAAACATATTGCGAATGGAATATTAGTCTATCCATGTTCATATCTTTATGTTTAACCTAAACAGACAAAAATAAATAATGCCCTTTGTGATCTCATTTATATTTACGCTGGCTATTATTTAGACCTGTCAATCAAACACTGTGGCATGTACATTTTGGTCCATAATCCATTTCAAATGAGGGTGAAACTCAAGATTTCCTTGGTTATTTCGCCTTTAACCTAAATGCCCATATTATAACTATTACGTATATTAAGTATAGCTATGAAAATGAATAAACCAACCTAACGATTCATATCACATTAAATACATTCAAATAAACTACACATTATATTTTATGCGGTATACTGTAGCACAAAACCTCTCTCTCTACTGCACTGTTAGCCAAAAAATACGTTTTTTATGCAGGCAATTTAAGTATATTTTTTCTTTTAAAGGAGTGTTATTGCAATACTTAAGAAACTGTAGTATGTTGTACTATTAGAAACTTGTCTCTGGTTGCACTAGTATCCATATGTTGAATTAGTTTTACAATTAGATCCGGATTCTCATTGGTTGATTAACTGAAGACAAGCTTGGGCTTGTTTGTAGAGGGTTTCAATTTCCACTGGTTAGTATTTTCTGTCTTTTACCAAGATTCTTTCTTCAGGAGTCCCTGGTGGTCCTGCGGTAGGATCCCACTCTCTCCTGGGCAGGGAACCAAGCCAGCCACTGAGGGGTTAACTCTCAGTGCAGGTTCCAAGCCTGGATAAAATGTGAGAGTTACATCAGAAAAGGGCCTTCGGCATAAAACCTGCGCCAAATCAAAATATGAGGATCGGATAATCCGCCGTGGCGAACCCAAACAGAGTGCAGCTGAAGGGCAACAACAACAACAAAGATTCTTTCTTTATTAACAAATCCTTTGGACAAACCTGGGAGTTATTCACATTGACTTGATGTTGAAAAATAGATGTTTTTTTGTATTTGTAGATGCCAAGACTGACTACACAGCTAATTCATCAGGTGGCTGAAGTCGTCAAGACCATTTAACCTGTTTTTAACATTCTGAAAGTTGCTTTCCAAATGCAATTTAATTCAATTCAATTGAAAATTTCCATTTTCCAATTTTCCAAATACAATTTTAAATCCATGAAAAGGAATTGAATGGAATGAAAACAAATTTAATGTAACTGAAATGTTAAACTACATTAGAATAATTCATTTCAACATTGTATCAATACAGGATAAATAATCTAGTCACTATTGTATTGTTTTTTTTTTGTTGTTGTTGGAAGTTTAAATGTTGCTTCACTTAGCATACACATGTTGTCTCACTTGAAACATATCATTAAATTGCATCAGACATAATGTGTGGAGACCTAAAATTTCTATTTTAATTCTATAATTACTATTTTATTACCTACAAAACCATCTGCTAAAGTTACCACTAGCAGAAAAAAAGGATATATATTTGGTTTCAGTGGTGGGCCGTCAGGGCCAGCAAGGCCTTCTCTGCTGGCCTAAACAGCAGTGACTTTTATATATATGTATATATATATATATATATATATACATATAAACTATTGGGAATAATTTAATACACATTCATGGAAAAAAAAAAAAAATATATATATATATATATATATATATATATATATATATATATATAATTTTAATATATTTATATATTTTTTCCATGAATGTGTATTAAATTATTCCCAATAGTTTATTCTCTACATTTCATAGCTTTTCTCTTGGTTGCGCTGCTTCCAGTAGTGTATATTTATGATAAGAATATTTATCCAATCATATTTCAGACAGTGGCCGACATCATGTGTTGCCAGGGTGAAGGAAATCTGCCTTAAGGCCTTCAGAATCAATAGTGCAGGCGCCCGTGGCTTAAAATAAGTGTCAATGAAATTGTTACCTTAACCAATCAGATTTAAAGTTGGCGTCACTGGGGCCATCTAGCAGGCATATGATTACGTCAGCAATTTCCCATCCTTTGATTGGATAATTGGAGTAGTCAGAGGCATTGAACCGCACAAACTAAATAAAATATATATATTTTAACACACAATGGCTGACAGAGGAGAAGAAATCGATTTGGTGGCAGACATCCTTACAAATGCATTTTCAAGGTGGACTGTAATAAAATTGACTATTCCTTGTGAGGTGTGAAATACTGTAGCCTCATTTATTTTTTACTTTGCTATTTAATGGTTGATTAGTATCTACTGCCATGGCGCCATAATTATGGTATAGAGGTGGATTAATTCAGGAAGGACACCAGTGAAGGCCTAGGTGTGAAATGCATGGCCCGCCACTGTTTAGTTTATTCTGTGCAATTTAGTATATAGTGTTTAAATAAGGTGTGTAGTATTTAATAATTTGTGGTGTACTATCTATTTTCAGACCTATGTTAGGCGCCTTGTCCTTGGTGGACTTCCCGTCATTCTTCAGGACAATTCAACCTAGATCTTCAAGGGCAGCTCTGTGAGTGACTTCATTTAGTAAGTTTTATAATAGTGCCTTAGCCATGCAAACTAGCTTGTCTATACCGGATCATATTTACTGGAGAGTTTAACTTTAATTAGATTGAAGTTCAACATAAAACGAACACAGATCTTGTGTTAGGATCTGAATGATGCAGGCCTCTTAAACATTTCAGTGGGAATCCTCTGCCTTGAGGGTAATGTGTCGCAAAACCTCAGCTGAACCCATCAATGCAGTCTTGTTACTGATGACCTGAATAACCCACCTCAGGCAATGTCTTTAGTGTCTATTATGCATCTTGCTTTCAGTATTCAAAGTGCATGAAAAACACTTACCTTTTCCAGCAGGTCATGCTAAACCTGAGCTGTCCTTCAACTTCAAAGCCTGAAAAGTCAACTTGCTGTGTAAGACACATTTCAGATTATTTCTCAACTGTTCTTAATGTTCCTGTTTTGTTGTGTAGCACAATTTGACTGCAGTGATAAATCTAAACAATCTGCTCTTTTTGTTTAGTGCTCCATCTGGTCAGAAATGTGTTTTCTCAATCTTGAAACAGAGCAGCTATTTTAAGATGATGTTGCTGTTGCTATTTCGCAGTTACATTTACCCTGCAAAAGATCTAAAATATATTCTATACTGTTGAATAATATAATGCAAAGTTGTATGTAAGTAGTTAATATAAGAAAAGCTCACTCACTGCAACTTGATGCAGTTTTTGTTTTTCACTTTCAGTGCTCAAATGTGGCTCTAAATCTGGTTTATATTTTTCACAGTGTAAATGCTTTGTTATGACATCTCTTGGTCAGTGGTCAAGGTGGTAAACTACTGATTGGAAGATTCATCCTAGCATCACCAAGCTGCTATTGCTGGGTCCTTCAGCAAGGCCCTTAATTCACAACTGCTCAGTTGTATAAATGAGATAAGCATAATTCACTCTGGATAATGGCATCTGCTCAATGCTGTAAATGTAAAAGTGAATTATTAGAAACACTGTAAAGAAAACTCTATATATCAGGGAAAGTGATGTCAATGTAAATTCAAATGATCATGGGTTAAGTAGGTGGACAGCAGGACTAATTTTACAGCAAGGTTTGTGTCACCCAAATGAGGATGAGGTTCTCTTCTGAGTCTGGTTCCTCTCAATGTTTCTTCCTCATATCATCTCAGTGAGTTTTTCCATGCCACCATCACCCCAAGCTTGCTCATTAGGGATAAATGTTAGGGATAAAATAGTAACTTAACTTTTTAAACTTTATAATTGTTTCTATACTTCTCTCAAGCTGCTTTGAGACAATGTCGATTGTTAAAAGCGCTATACAAATAAATTGAATTCAAAAATATCACCTGCTAATTCGTTATATTTGAACCATAATCACAACCTGCATGTGTGCATAAAACAGTATGCACTGACCAGACTATATACATATGTATATAGTAAAACAATCCATACTTCCTGTTTTGCTAAAGGTTTGTACGAATGCCCAGCATCTAACCTGCGTCAAGAAATCAGCTTAATGCAACATGACAAGAGTTGTGCAAATTGAGCCGTCGTCTTATTGATCAGATTTAAGGTTGTTTTCTCCTGTCAGCAGCCCTTTGTGAGGACACACAGATGCACAATTTCAGCTCTACAACTGAGATTCGTTCCCCTGCAACCTGCAAACACATCTCATAGAAACTCTAAACGTTTATACTAGAGAAGAATTTAATGCATTAAATGCAAGTGTCTTGTTTACAACTTTGCTGTTTGTGGGCACATTCAAGATGCAATTATTTTCGTTTACAGTGTGAGGGAAAAGTGTGAAATCAGTGATTCGGACTGTGGCGTGTTTGGTGGTGCAAGATGGGCTGGTTTAGTGTGTATTACAAACTGCTGGTCTGGGATTTTCAGACACAAACGTGTGAAGAGTTTCCTCAGAACGAAGAAAGAACATCTAGTTCTGCAGACAGAAACACCATGTTGATGAGAGCGCTCTTTGGAGAATGACCAGACTGGGTCAAGCTGATACAAACAGGCTACAGTGACTCGGATAACCGCTCTGTACAACTGTGATGAGCAAATAAGTATTGCAACACGCTGAACATTGAGGAAGATCTGCTACCACAGAACAACAGAACATCAGATTCCTCTTCGGTCAGCCAAGGACAAACCTGAGGCCAAAACCGGGCAGTTGAAGACTGGAAAAACGTAGCCTTGTTTGATGAATCTCGATTTCAGAAGGTAGTCAGAATTTGGTGCCAGCAGCATGAGTCCATTGACCCAACCTACCTGTAATAGTGTGAGAAATATTTCCTTTGGGTCCATTACCAATCACTCATTGCTTGGATGCTACAGTCTAGTTGAGTACTGTTGTTGACCATGGGCATCCCTTCATGACCACAGTTTACTCAAAGCTACGTCCAGCATGATGACGCACCGTGTCACAGAGCAAAATTCGTCTCAAACTAGTTATATGAACATGACAAGGATTACAGTGCCTTTACAGTAACTAGATCTGAATCCAGTAGAACATCTTTGGGATGTGGTAGAACAGGAGACTCTCAGTCATTGTAATTGATATTGATGTGATAATGTCAGCATGGACCAGAATCTCAAAGGAACGTTTCCAATATCTCGTGCCATGAAGATCTGAGGCTTGCTTTGAACACAAATGAAGGCCCTACCCCGTGTTAGTATTCCTAATAAAGTGCCCAGTGAGTGTAAATTAGGACTATCAAGCTAAATCTGTTCAGTTCTGCATATGTGAGATATATTCTCATTAGCAGTTCCTGGCTCAGGATCTTTGTCAGGTGGGACAGCTCAAGTGGTAGTCAACCAGAGGACATCCTTGTTATTTGCCCGAACTGCCTCCACTGACTCTTAATTCGGAGGAGCAACAGCTTTAAGCTGAGGCTGTCCAAGATCGCCAAGCACCAGCTGTACTCACAACCTTATTCCTTCAATCACTGCCCACAGTTCATGACCATAGGTGAGGAAGTGGATGTAGACTTGAGCTTTGTGGTCCAAAATAGAAATCCCTTAAAACCTGGTTTCATAGTAGATATTGCATTGACACACACACACACACACACACACACACCTTTATTCTCTTACATCCAGTCCACAAAGCACATCTGTTCTGAAAATATACAGCAAAGTAGGGCAACAAATATAAAACCTATAGAATATGAAGAGAAAACCAACACTCTCTGCTCTGAAGAGAGACAACTGATACTTACTATATTACTTTTTGTCGCAATCCTGTTACAAAGTAGGGAAGTGATGTCTCTGAAATAGTAACTAGAAAGTTGCTTATATTAAACGGAAGGAAAAGTATTCCTATGTATATTAAATAAAATGGAGAGGGAATAGAAGACAACACAATGCATATATATATATATATATATACATACATATATATATATATATATATATATATATATATATATATATATATATTCTGTGCATGAACAAATGATATATTGCACAATATACACTTGCTGGCCACTTTATTAGAAACATTTATTTATTAGGATCATTCATCATGCAGTTTCCCAACCATGTGGCATATGAGAAAAGGCAGAACAGAGATTGTACACACTCTATAGGGAAGAAAATATATTTGTAAGATGTTCATAGACCTGTATTAAACCATTAACGTGTTCTCTTGCTTAACCATTATTACTAAGTGCAAATTTGCGAAGGTGTTCTCTTTACAGAAGAGAGACTAAGCAATTCGCCAAATCAAACATAAGCTCTGCTTCTAACTGAAGCATTAAAGTGTGTACAGAAAGTGGAAGTCAACCCCACAGAGTCATCAAGCAAACAGTGTGTGACTAACAGACACCTGTGCTTTCCTCAGCAGAAAGTGGAGTGCAGGTTTACGGTGGACTGCAGAATTCGATCCGATTTATAGTGATGTGTCGAGGTCATGTGTTGGATAAATGGAGATTTCCTGTGTACTAAGACTAGGTTTTGAACTGTTAATGGACCGAGATTAGGATTGTATTATACTGAAGATGACTGAATGCAGGAGGAAGAGGTTCCAATTATGTGAAATGAATTCAAAACTGTTCATTCTAAACTACTATTATTATCTATCCATTCATTTTCTCTGCCATTTATCATACACAGGGTCATGCAGTTTATCCCAGGGGACTTAAGGCAGGGGACATCCTGGACAGAGTGCCAGTACATTACGCACATATTCATTCACATAGTTGGAAATGCTCCTGACTTTGGACTGGAGGTGGTACCCAGAGGAAAGAACATGAACGCCCAACCCTGAAAATGCGATGCAAATACCCTAGGTCTATGAACCAAGGGCACCAGTCAAAGCAACAGTGGTCAATGCACTGAGGTGACACCATCCTTGTGACCACAGTGGAAGTTGTCATGACTTCTCTGACACACAGTCATCTTTTCCTAGAGCCTTCTCACAGAACCAGATCACGTTATAAATATCAAAGAAAGCCTGATGGATAAACATGTACGATATAGACACAGATAAATACATAACTAGTGTATTCTTTACTTCTCCTAACCATGATAACAGCCTCATCCACTGTAAATCATAGCTCTAATTTCATAGCTAAATTATAACCGTGTCTTAATCAAAATTCAATCCAACAGTATCTTTCTGCCTACAACAATTACTACAACAACCTTCCAGTTTAAACCGGTGTTTTGTCAGATTACTACATTTTCTATTACATAGAGAAATGACTATATTAATGGCTTAATGTTAGCTTGTAGTGTTGTTGCTATCTACATACAAAAATGATTCCAGGAAATCATCATCATTTATCAAAATTTCTTAGCATGAGTACATTGCTGGGGAAAACAAACGAGTGAATTAAAACTTAATCATTAATCCTTGCCTGGAGTAACTATCAACACACCCAAATTAAAGCACACACTCCGTGATTTACAAAACGAACAGCGAAACAAAGCAAGTCATTTATAACGCAGTGAATAATTACTAGCGATCGGAACAATAGAAATTAGTAGGCGACGTCACATTCTGAATAGCGCTTCCACCTCATTAAGCTCTTTTGTAGATGAATTTAATAAATGTTATATTTCTCCCACGGTGTAAGGATAGACGGAACAATGCCCCCGCTTTAAATGAACTCCTGCAGAAATCCATAATGTTCAGTTCTCCTATGAACATTTTTGCATTCGTATTCATATGAATAACGCTTAAGAAATCTTAAGAGGCACTCGACTCCCAATCCCTTTCATTCAATGCAGCAGGTTTTCATGAGCTCAGACAATACCAGGAATGGGATGAGTGAGAGGGGTGTAAGTCAGGAATGCAGCCTTCAACCCTGACACCTTGATCATCTTCAGATACACACACACACACACACACACACACACACACTAGACTAGACTGAGATTAATGTTGAGTACAGGTGGGCCTTCATGCTTTCTATACAGCCATGAACTGTGTAAGGTGGAATAATTGATTCTTCTTCAAGGGGAAAATCCTCCAGCTGTTAAAAGAGGCTGTGTGTGTGTGTGTGTTACCATAATAAAAAGGAAAGACAATATCTCTGGCTTGAATGGAACTGAAATATATTCACTTATTTATTCATTCATCTTCCGTAACCATGTTATCTTGGTCAGACTTGCCGAGAAACTGAAATATAGCAGTATATAAATAACAAAGCCATTTACTTTCTGGGCTTTTTTTATTTTGAAAACTGCTGAAACAAATACACAAATATAAGACATATTAAAATGGTTAGAATTGGAAACAAAAGTTCACCTACCGTCTTACAAATGTGGAAGATATTCTTTGTTTCAAGTCAAGACAATGGATTATTTTCAACTTGAAAACTTAGAAAGTTCAATATTCAAAACAATTGGAGTTAAATATAAGAAATATGTTCACATGACTGAATGGGGCTAAAATGTGTAGTAGAAGACTGGAATGTTTAAAACAATACAATTAAAATTCTAGGCTTTTTTTGCTTGTGAAAATTTTTTGGTGTACGATGTAGTTCAGGAGCATAAGTTCAGTGATGTTTAGATCTGGAAATTTGTGTGAAAGCATGTGACCAGTCAAACTGTTGCTTGACCTGGTGTTTATGAACTTGTTTTATTCAGTTTTATTTGTATAGCATGTTGTGCTGTCAGCAGTAAGCTCAACTATATTTACAACATGCTTTACTAGAACAAATCTCACCCACAAAACATCTCTGGGTGAAATATTACTTTCATTTCATTTTAGCCTTCACTGGCTAGTTGTAAAATGAATGTTAATGATGATGTCCAGACTGTAAAATGTTAATTATGGCTGGAACTGAATGTGAATATGGTTTATTTAATCAAATAGTTAGTGCTCTCCTGGTGCTCATGTCTTCCCCATTTCTGTTCTCAGCCTCCACAGCACGCCACCTTTACCTGCGTGGTGGTGTCGGCGTAGGCTCCATGATCAAGATCTATGGAGGCCGTAAGAGGAATGGCGTGTGCCCCTCTCACTTCAGTGTGGGCTCCAAGAACGTGGCTCGCAAAGTGCTCCAGGCCCTGGAGGCTCTCAAGATGGTGGAGACGATATGAGGAAGAAACCTTGAGAGGGACCTGACTCAAAGGGAACCTCATCTGGGTGACCCTGGAGAGTGTGATTAAGAAGAAGAACTGAGGGCATGAAGCCTTTATTATCACCACAAATACATTACAGCATTGTGGAATTCTTTTCTTCACATATCCCAGTTGAGGAACTTAGGGTCACAGGGGCAGCTATAATACAGCATTCCTGGAGCAGAGAGGGTTAATGGCCTTGCTCAATCGCCCAACAGTGGAGCTTGGTGGTGCTGAGTCTTGAACTCCGATCCTCCGATCAACAACCCAGCGCCTTAACCACTTGAGCCACCACTATCCGATTACAAATCATTTCCCTTCTATAACTGTGCACTGTATTGTCCAAAAAGTGCAATTGTGTAAACAGGAAATTCATTCATTTTAACAAGAAGTCTGTCTTGTTGAAGTTGAATCAAATGTTCATTGAAGGAGACTTCAGCACAATACTGTTTGTGGCACTTGCAAGTTTGATAGCTTAAAGATTACACTTCCCAAAAACAGTTTAAGCCCAACTCTAACTCTTACATCAGTTAACAATCTCACCCGATTTCTATCTAAGAACTAATCAAAACGATCATCCTGGGACACTTATTCAAGATATGATCATGCTGAACATCCTTTCAATATACTTAGTTCTGTTTGTCTTTATTCTTTTCCACCTCCATCCATCCATCCACCCACCCATTCATCCATCCTCTCATGTCATGTCAAGGACATTTTCCGAATTGAATAGTATTGAACGGGTTGTGCTCAAGTCTCCATCAGTGAACAGCTGATAACTCAAACAAATAGAGTTTATGTTATAACCAGAATGAATTTCCTGGTTACATAATTGCACTTGTTGACCAAATAGTACACAGTTATAGAAGGGAAATGATTTATAATCCCGCTGTCTTCTTCCAAAAGGTTGCTCTTCTTCTATCTGGTGTCATTCAGATGAGGATGGTTCCTCTAAAAGTTTTTCCTTGTATCATCTCAGGGAGTTTTTCCTTATCACCATCTCCTCTGGGATATATATATATATATATATATATATCCTGAATTTATATATTTCTGTAAAGCTGTTTTGTGACAAGATCCATGGTTAAAGGTGTTATACAAATGAAATTAAATAGCTACGCTTGCCTTGTTAAGTGAATATTTGTGTCTGTTTTTTGTGTATTTAGTATGCAGATCATTTTCAAGATTTTTCCCTTTTACCTCCTCACAAGGTCTGGGCACCATTTAAGCTCACTTTAATTCTTACTTCCTGTGTGTTGGTTTAAAACCCGTCAGGGCCGATGAGTTCGGAGCCACTTTCATAGCTGATGTAGCATCACTCACTTCTCTAACTGCCTTTTCGTCCGACTCGTTTATGTGTATTTCCCAAGTGAATGCAGTGTCAATGCTGCACTTTGCACCAGTTTAATGGAAGGAGCAGGCCTGCCCTCACCTCCACACTATCGATATGTTTACACAGGCTTGAGAAGGAAGTGAGAGGAGGCTGATGAAGGTGGGCTATGAAAGTGAGTTTATTTTCTGTCCAGCAGAGCCTGAGACAGACAGCGTGTGAGGGAGTGGAGGATAGGGATTATCCGAGGAAAGAAAATCAAAAATCCGCTTTATCCACCTTATCAGGTAATTTCTTTCACTCTTTCTGTCACATATATACTCTTCATACACACATCTACTCTGTTGCTGCACATTATATCTTTTACAGTCTAGTTGTAATCCATACTTCTTTTTTTTTTGCCATCACTATTGCTAAAACACAGGTACTTTGCTTTCCTAACCCACACATCGCCTGTTGTGCAGTTACGTGGACGATTATGGAGGTCTGCAGGTCAATGTTGGTTCTTTGGCTCTTTATTGATTCACTAGATAATTATGTGTGCTTGAATTACTCTGGGGAGATTACTCATTTTTACACCCATTAATTATTCCATGTAATCAATTTGTAAGAGCGGTGAAATAATGAAAAGGATGCACACTTTGTATTTTCACACACACACACACACACACAGAGCAGAAGAGCAGTGGATTAAGGCATTGCTTATTAATGCGAAATGCTCCTAGGCATTTCAAAATTGATTAGTGTCACTAGCCTGTTGAAAAGCTGAAACTCATTACGATAAGCAGTGATAAGTGTCATATCGAGGGGCTGAGTCGTTATTTTAACATCCATTTTCTTTTTGTCTCTTTTTCTTTTTTTTTTATACTCGAAGCCTTTTTTCTAAATATGCGAGGAAATTAACTTTCTGTCAAAATAGTGACAGCATTAGAGTACATGACAATCTGGTTATACAAAAAACTGAACCGTCTCAGGGCTTTTGATTGATTAGCTCACTCGCAGGTTTCGGCTAAACCCTCTGCTTCACAGGCAAGACCACTGCATAGAAGGAGTTTATATATATATATATATATATATATATATATATATATATATATATATAAAAGTGTTTATATCATGCATACTGTACATTACAGCACAGTGAAGTCATTTTCTTTGCATATCCCAGCTCAGGAGGTTGGGGTCAGAGCACATGGTCAGCCAGAGAGGGTTGAGGGTCTTGCTCATGGGCTCAAAAAGGGGCCACTTGGTGGTGCTGGGGGTTGAACCCTTGGCCTTCTGATAAGTAACCCAGAGCCTTAACCATTTGAGCCACCACATACACCAAACACACCATCCACTGAATTAGGAATATCATTACATCAGATTATTTGGCTAATGATGCAGCAGTGCAATACATAAACTCCTGCAGATACAGGCCTAAAGCTTCAGTTAGTGTCCACCTCAAACATTAGAACGGGGGAAATGTATACAGTTTATACAGAATGGTGTGAAAAACAAAAAACATCCAGTGAACGGCAGTTCTGTAGGTGAAAACATCTGGTTACAGAGAGGAGAATGACCAGACTGATTTAGCGAACAGGTTCCCTACAGGAACTCAAGTAAGCACTCTTTACAACTGAAGTAAGCAGAAAAACATCTCAGAATACACAACACATCAAACCTTGTGGTGGATGAGCTACAACAGCAGAAGACCACATCAGGGTCCACTGCTGTCGGACAAAAATAGGAATCTAAAGATACAGTGGACACAGGTTTGAACAAACTGGACATGTAAAGGCTGGAGAATAGACCATGTGATGTTTGAAGTCTTGAACTTTCCAGGTGAAGCCTGTTTTGTCTTTGTAGAATTAATTTCTCTTTTTTATTTTCTTTATAAAAAGGGAAGCTTTGCTAGATTAGCTGGAATTACTCACTCCTTTACAATTCAAAACATTTTTTGTTCCTATCTTCCTCTCCCAGGCGCCATGCATCAGGGTTGGCTGTTCTCGTTGGTGCAGTGTGTTCTGTCTGTGTCCGTGATCAGCATGAATGTCAGGTTGTGTATGCGTTTGGATTCAGGCGGCCATGCAAAGAGTGTTTCCTCTTGCCTGAAGCTGTGTTTGGGCTGGGTGGGAGCCATCGGGGGTGTCATGGACATTCCCATTAACATGTTATTGAACCTGAGGAGCACTCAGTGCCTGTACACATGCATCATTCTGGTGTGCTTCCCACTTCTGATCAGACAGTTCAGTATGTGGCTGCTGCTGCTTCTCATCCTCAACACACACCTACATTGCCGACTAGGACACAGGTGAGTTGAGGGATTCCTTCAAAATGGTTGTGCTATCTAGAAATTTCTTGCTTGGAATCTGTTCACTCTTGATTGAATATTTGGCTGTGTGTCTTGCAGGTATGCAGGTTTGGTAACACGTCGATGGATGCTGTGCCTGGTGCTCCTCAGCTGGCTCTGCTCGGTTGTAACTGCCTTTGCACAGTTCATTGTATGCAACTCACTGGACACTTGGGGAACGGATGGGCTGGGATTCATCTGGCCCAATCAGACTACACTTAGGCCACACCCTCATACCCCATCGGTGATTGGCAAGTACCTTCCTTATGGCGGATTCCTGTCCAAGTTCCTGGTGGAGGACCTGAACAACTTCACCTATGCAGAGATTCACAGCAGCCACTGGGGCGTCTGTGCTCATGACACTGTCCTTAGTCCAGCCTTTCTGGTCTATGTCTATGATGTTGCTGTGTTTTACATTCCTCTACTTATCCTGCTAGGTGTATATATAGATCTTAGCTGTGTGATGTCACGACAGGCTGTAATGAGTCTCTCCGAGCTCCAGATGAAAACCTCAGGCTGGTCTCGCTCTATGGTTCTGTCCTTGTGTCTCTTGGTTCTCCTGTGCCTACCCCTTCACACCATCCATGCATTGCATCTCTTTGCCCCCAGCAGCCAATGGCCTCTTTGGGCAAATTATGTTGCTTCCATGTTATTCCAGGCTTATGGTTTGGTTCCTCCAGTCCTTTTCATTTCATCTCCTCAAAAAACAAATACTGGTAGTGAATCTCTGGCTCTAAAAACAGCTACCTCACAGCTGAAGTCTATTCCCCCAACACCCTCAGAGTTCTGTTCACCAGAGCCAATGCCAAAAGGCAAAACATGTCTAGGGGTGTGATGCCTGCATGTTGGTTTACACAAAATCCAAATGTTTGTCATTGCTCTGACTGATGCTCAGTAGGCTAAAAACCAATTAGCTGAATTTAAATACTGGTTTCGCCAGAGTGACCCCGATGCCTGCTCCATGAAAATGATTCATGTAAGCTTTTCTTTCCATCGTTTCTGAATAATTAATGATTGCCTGTCAGCGAGCTGTAATACTCAAATTAATATTCCCCTGACATCCACCTCAAATAACAGTAATGGTGCTGTCCTAATCGCATGCCTCAGAAGGATTAACTGGCTACATGTACCATAGCCCAGTGATGAAGACTGATCTGAGCATGTTTAATTAATCCAAAAGTAATAATAACATCTAGGATGGGAGGCCGTAATAATTGTATTCAAACTTAATTGACCCCAGATTTCATTGCTATTTGATTAAACGTGTCTTTCTTGTGTGTAGCCTGAATAAAATGCATAGTTCCCCACTAATTGGGTTCTTTTTTATATTGGAAACAGTGCTCACACACACAAAAAAAACGACCCTGTCTGATATTCAAATTGCACAAAGGTCTTGGCTCCTTTCCCTCTCATTTCGCCCACTCACTCTCAATCTCCCTTTTTTCAGGTGGAAATATCTGGCCAAGCCCCTCTTTCGTCCTGTGCATTTCACCACATTATGATGAGTGGTCCCTTTTGACTATTGCTTCATCTGTCTCAACTGTTCCTCTCTCTCTCTCTCTCTCTCTGAAGCTTTTTTCTGTCTCAGTGAAGTACAGGCCACACAGGTCTCTTGCTGCACGGTGCTATTGAAAGGTGGGGGACGAGAGAGGGGGAAAAAAATAAAAAAGCGAAAGTTCTCCTAGATGGAGAGGCCTATTCGATTGTACTCTGTGCTTGAAAAACCTTTTTGTTCCCTGCTGGCTAGAACAGCTCCCCGCTGTTACCACACCACTTCAATCAATCCATTGGATTTAAGCTTTCTGCATGAATGACGTCACTTCAAAGTAAGAAAGAAGAAGATCAGATAACTGACATTTAGAGTGTGACTTAAGACATGACTATCCAAAGGTGAGGAACTGTATCATATATAAACTAGTTAAATCTCCATGAATGGAATAAGCATGCTCTTATCTCGTATATAGCAACGATAAGGTACAATGCTAACAAATTCCTTTCCTTTCCAAACTCTTTCGCAGGGACTGAAAAACAAAAGCTAGCATGTCTAGGCATTCTTGCTATCTCTGTTGACGTTGTGTGACACTGCATTTGAACTTATTTCAATAATAAATCCAATTATAAAATATTCAGTAATACATTTTTATGGGCTATTTTATTGCAGGGTGTTGAAGCATGAAATCCATAACCTGTGTGTTTGTGTGTGTTAATTATATCAAGACCTCATACTGTCTTTCTAAAAGAAACACAATTACCTGCTTTTTTTCTGACTCCTGTAGAACATTATGTTGGGGTTGGACGGCAAAACCTGGAGGAAAGTTAAATATTGGTTCTCTTTAGAGATTAAAGTTTTTTTTGTTTTTATTTCTGAATCCATTTATTTTCTCTAGCGATTATTCTACACAGGGTCACAAGGAACTCAGAGTCTATCCTAGGGGACTCGGGGCACATGTTGGGGATACCATGGATGGGGTGCCATCTCATCACTGGGTACAATCATTTACTCACATGAACGCACACACAGACACCCATTCACACAATACACACAATTGAGAGACACCAATCAGCACATGTCCTTGGCCTGGGGGAGAAAACCCAGAGGAAACCCCCAAAGCAGGGGGACACCATGCAAACTCCACACACAGAGGCAAATGTACTAAACACAAAATATTAATCAAATATCAATCTAAGTGTGGCCAGTGGGGGCAGACACTGAACTTCAGGACCGGTTTCAACACACTGACTGGAGCATGTTTGCCACTCAGGCAACCTGTGGTTCCCACTTGGATATTGAAGGCTATGCTTCCTCTATACTGGATTACATTAACACCACGACAGACAGCGTCACCACCCAGAAACAGATCACCATGTACCCAAATCAGAAGCCTTGGATGAACAATGAGGTTTGCCTTTTACTGAAGACCCGCAACGCTGCCTTTAGATCTGGTGATGCACAGGCCTACAGTACAGCCAGGGCCAATCTGAAGCGGGGCATTAAGATGGCCAAGTACTGCTACAAGCTGAGTATTGAAGAACACTTCTCCAACTCCAATCCCCAGCAGATGTGGCAGGGCATTCAGGCCATTAGCAACTACAGGCCCATCAACCCTTCACCCCCGTCTACTGATATCTCCTTTCTCAATGAGCTAAACAACTTCTATGCTCGCTTTGAAAGGGATAATCTGGAGCCAGCAATCAAAATCGAGCTCCCAGCAGACTTCCAGCCACTCACATTCTCCACTAATGATGTCACTGCAATACTAAGCAGGATCAATGCATGGAAAGCAGCAGGGCCTGACGGTATCCCCGGGCGCATCCTCAGAGCATGTGCTGGGGAGCTGGCAGGGCTCCTAACAGACTTATTCAACCTGTCTCTAGCCCAAGCTATTGTGCCCACCTGCCTTAAGACCACCTCCATTGTGCCTGTACCAAAAAACTCCACTGCATCCTGCCTTAATGACTACCACCCAGTGGCGCTCACCCCCATCATCACTAAGTGCTTTGAACGGCTGGTCCTGGCACACCTCAAAACCTGTCTTCCTGCCACCCTTTACCCTCATCAATTTGCTTACCGTCAGAACAGGAGCACGGAGGATGCAGTTTCCACAGCGCTGCACTCAGTCCTCTCTCATGTGGACAATAAAGACACCTATGCCGGAATGCTTTTCCTGGACTTTAGTTCAGTGTTTAACACTGTCATCCCTTCCAAGTTAGTCACCAAACTTGGAGACCTGGGCATCAACGCATCACTATGCAACTGGCTTCTGGACTTTCTGACCAACAGGCCCCAGCATGTTCGGATAGATCACCAATGCTCTTCCACCCTCATCCTTGGCACCGGAGTACCACAAGGCTGTGTGCTGAGTCCCTTCCTCTACTCTCTCTTCACCTATGACTGCAAGCCTGTACATAGTTCCAACACAATTATCAAGTTTGCAGATGACACCACGGTGATTGGACTCATCAAAGACAACGATGAGTCAGCTTATAGAGAGGAGGTGGACCGTCTAGCTGCGTGGTGCTCTGGCAACAACCTGCTGCTCAACACTGCGAAGACCAAGGAGCTCATAGTGGACTTCAGGAAGGAGAAAGGTGACACACACACACCTATTCATCTCAATGGAGAGGTGGTGGACCGTGTCACTAGCTTCAAATTCCTGGGTATCCACATCTCCGAGGATCTCTCCTGGACTACCAACAGCTCCAGTCTGGTCAAGAAGGCTCACCAGCGCCTCTTCTTCCTGAGGGCTCTGAGGAAGAACCATCTCTCTTCAGACATCCCATTGCACCATCGAGAGCATCCTGACCAGCTTTATCACTGTCTGGTATGGGAACTGCACTGTGTCAGCCCGGAAAGCACTGCAGAGGGTGGTGAAAACTGCACAACGCATAGTAGGAGTTCCACTTCCTAAGATTGAGGACATTTACAGGAAGCATTGTCTCACCAGAGCACGCAAAATCATAAAGGACTTTTATCACCCTGCCAATACACTCTTTGCCCTCCTGCCTTCTGGGAGGCGCTACAGGAGCCTCCGGACCAAGACTAACAGGTTTTTCCCCACAGCTGTTTCTTTGCTGAACTCTGCCTCCACTGATCACACACACATTGACTGAGCACATTATTATCAGTGTATATAACCTTTTTCTGTATATAACCCTTTTTGTGTACAGTTTACATATGTGTACAGTTTACATATACAAATTATTTATCATAGTATACAATATCTTCCTCATTGCACACATCTAAATCATTACACTCATTGTACATAACTCCTCTGTATACTGTTTATTATATTAATTATTATCATGGTATACAATACCTTCTTTATTGCACCGCTACAATCATTTGCTCATTTGCACTCATTGCATTTACTATAATCATTTGCTCATTTGCACTCATTGCATTTACCTCCCACTGTATACTGTTTATATACTGTTATATATGCAAATTATTTATATATTTTGTATATTGTTTATATATGCAAATTATTTATTGTTATATACTTATTATATATGCTAATTATTTGCACTGCGAAATGCACTTCTGGTTAGATGCTAACTGTATTTCGTTGCCTTGTACCCACATGTGCAGTGACAATAAAGTTGAATCTAATCTAATCTAATCTAATCTAATCTAATCTAATCTAATATAATATAATATAATATAATATAATATAATATAATATAATATAATATAATATAATATAATATAATATAATATAATATAATATAATATAATCTAATCTAATATAATCTAATATAATATAATATAATATAATATAATATAATATAATATAATATAATATAATATAATATAATATATCAGGGGCTCCCAACCACTGGTACCGAGCCGTGAATCATTTGGCACCAGGCTGCAAAGAAACAATGACCCAAAAACAAATGTCACTAGAGAGGTCCACCTATCAGTCGCCCCCACCACCACCACCACCACCACCACCCCCCAGGCCCACGGAAAAATTGTCAGGTAAACATATGATATATGGCTGGATATGTTGTGGTCTTTGTATCACCTCAATGCACATTATACGTCAAAAGGAATTAAATACTATTAAACCATTACATTATCTAAAACCAATGCTTTTAGAATATAAAATGATAATGTTGTCAAAACTACAAATGAAAGTATGTTGGCTTATAAGTGAATCACTAAACCTCTGAGCCGGGCTGAGCTGTGTGCCAGGCCTGAGGAAGGTCAGCACACATCTCCCTGGCTCAGTATGCAAGTTTAATTAATAGCTCTCGTACTATTAAGTCAAAGTGACTGGACGTGTTCTAAAACATTTTTCTAGCCATCTGAAGGGCTTCATTAGTTCTAATGAGTAAAACCGATGAAGCCCTTTCGGATAAGTGGTGTAGAGGCTTAACAATTATAAATCTACTGACTCTACTGACACCACCGACAAGCTATCACCGGTCCTACTCAAGGCTTCTCAGTTTCTCTCAGTATTAACTAATGAAGCGCTTCAGATTGGGGGGCCAAGAATTTTCAGGATTATAACACATGCCTAGTCACTTTAAACTAACTCTACTGGACATATAAAAGGATCTGGGTGGCTGAAAATCTTCTTCAAGCTCTTGTTTGTTCGACTTAAACCACTGAGTACATCACTGGCATGACCAGATATGTAAGACTAGCCCAGGAAAATCCAGCAGCTATCAAGCTCAAAATGTTTTTTTCTGCTTATAACACACTTTGACATGTACTCTCTTTACTGAAAGTATTGGAATTCCTTTGTTTGCGCTATACACTGAAGATGTTCGAGATCAAAAGATGAATATGAGACAATAGATCAGACTTTTAGCTTTCATTTCTTGAGCTTTACATCAAGATGTGTTCAACAACTTAGAACATGACACCTTTTGTTTGAACCCACCCATTTTTTTCCTGTGATGGCCAAGGTGTTTCTTGTTGCTCTTGTATGGTTTGTTAGATTGAACGTTTAAACAATGAATAGCTCTGAATGTCTACTCTGGGTTTGAGCCCTGGGTTTCACCTGTGAAGTCTGCATTTGTTGTTAAAAAGGATAAAAAAAATAACCAGTGAGGTGTCTATGGAAGAAAAGCAAACCATTTTGAAGCAGAGAAAAGAGGGAAAATCAATCCCTGCACAATGTTTGAGCATAGCCAATAGAACAATTTGGAATGTCTTGAAAATGAATGGAAGCACTAGTGTACATCAAACATGTCAGCCAAGGAAAATAACAGCAGTTGATGAGGGAGACATTGTGAGAGATGGGAAGAAAACCCCAGAAACAACAGTAACATCATCAACAACCTGCACAGGATAGGATAACCTCACAATCTAGTGTTTAAAGAAAAGCTTGAGAACATTAAATAAAGAGAAGGTAACACAAGATACAAATCAGAAGTAGAAGAGCAGATTAGGATTAACGAAGAAGAAGTACAGAGATAAACCTCTACCAAAGTAATGGAAAGGCCAAAGTGCAGAGAAAGAAAGGATCTAAACATATGAGCTCATCTGTGAAGCATGGTGGAGGTAGAGACATGGCTTGTGTTTACATGGATGTTTCTGGAACAGATTCACTTTAGTGATGGTGTAACTCATGATGGTAGCAACAGAACGACTTCAGAGGTTTACATAAACATTCTGTCTGCAACTTTACAGAGAAATGTATACAATCTAGTTGGGAGGAACTTCATCATACAGCAAGACAATGGCCCAAAACACACTGACAACCCAAACAAATTACCAGACCAAAAACCAATTGAGCAGCTTGCCGAGGAGACTGAATGGAAAGAAAAAAAACCCCAAAAATGAACGAAACAGACCATGGAATTATGCTGCAGTACAAACCTGGAAGACCATGACAAAAGACGAAAGCAACCAGTCAGCCACAGACATGAATCAGGGTGTTAAAGGAAGAGATTTCAAACCAAATATTAAGTGTTATTTACTTTCATTTACTTTATTTCTATCTGTTCCTATAGATTGAGTCATCTACCACCAAAAGGTGCCATGCTCTACACTGTTAAACACATCTATCTATCTATCTATCTATCTATCTATCTATCTATCTATCTATCTATCTATCTATCTATCTATCTATCTATCTATCTATCTATCTATCTATATGTGATTGGATTGTACTGTGATTGGAGTGTTGTAGTAGCTTGATGGTGCTTGTGATGGTTGTGTTGAGTTCTTTGTTCTGGTTTTGACTTGTGCCAGTGTTTCCCTGACTTTGAACTTGTTTCCTCTTTGGACTAGTTAGCCATGTGTTCACTCTCTGTAAATACACTATATTGCAAAACGTTTTTTTCGGACACCCTTCAAAATCATTGAATTCAGGTGTTGTTTTTCAGGAGTTGTGCTCGGCCCCTTAGTTCCAGTGAAAGGAAATCTTAATGCTTTGGCATACCAAGACATTTTAGACAATTTCATTTCAACAATTTCAGCTATAACAGCTTCAACTCTTCTGGGAAGGCTTTCCAAAAGGTTTTGGAATTTTTGACCATTCCTCTAGAAGCACATTTGTGAGGTTTGACACTGATGTTGAACTAGAAGGCCTGGCTCACAGTCTCTGCTCTAATTCATCCCTAAAGTGTTCTATCAGGTTGAGGTCAGGACTCTGTGCAGGCCAGTCAAGTTCCTCCACACCAAACTCACTTATCCATGTCTTTATGGACCTTGCTTTGTGCACTGGTGTATAGTCGTGTTGGAACAGGAAAAGGGTCATCCCCAAACTGTTCCCACAAAGTTGTCCAAAATGTCTTGGTATGCTGAAGCATTAAGAGTTCCTTTCACTGGAACTAAGTGCCCGAGCCCAACCCCTGAAAAACAACACCTGAATTCAATGATTTGGAGGGGTGTCCCAAAAAAATATAGTGTATATTAATCACTGTACATACTGTTCACTAGCAGTAGGGGTGTAGCTGCCATTTACCTTGGGTTCTTTTCCTCTGTTTATGTGTAGGGATTTAGATAAACCCCATTGTCTTTTGCTTTTATTTCAGGTAAGCAAGTTCTTAAAAACTATTAGACTCTCATGTTTATTGTCTTGGCCTTGGCCCGCCCTGAAGAGACGCCATTGTACGTTTTGTGGCATCCTCTTGTGCGTCTGTCTTCCATTACCCTCATTATAAAGGTAACAATTCACTGAATCACGAGCTAATCACTCTGTGCAGCCAAAACCTAGACTGGCTTGTAACAAAAAGATTTGACCTTACTGTTCCAATAGTTTTGGAGGGGACTGTATCAGCGTAGACTGTCGACGTTGGAAACAATGAAGAAATGATTTTATTCACTTTCTAACCTTGCCCAGGCTTTGTGCACAGCGCACATTATTTATATAAGAACACAACCTGAACAAACACTGCAGAGAAACTGATTGTAGGATGTAAATAAAGACAGGTATAAATATATACATAGGTTTCACAGTTCATGTCATTGCTTATATTTTATTCATTCCATGTTAAATTAAAAGCGAATGAAATCAATAAAAAGCAGGCTCTCAGTTTGTCGGTATGTCTCAGTGGAGCTGGGATGCAATTATCACCTTTTTCACTTTTGAAATGCTTGAATTTCTTTGTGATTGAGATACAAAGGGGACCAAAAGCCTGACAGCACTAGTGAAAATATTCTCTTTTTTTCCTTTCTTTTTTTTTTTTTTTTTTTTTAATTAATGCAATTTCCTTTTCATTACCTATAATATTATAGATAGCAACTTGAAAGAAAAGCAGAATCTTTGAAATATTGACATGAGTTTTTTTAGGATTTTTAGGTTGGTCCCTTTTTGCTTTAATGACAGTGATATTACTCGAGTTGCATGGACTCCAGATGTTTGTGCAAATCTTATGATCCATTTTAGATCAAATCCATCGGAGTGTAAATCTCAGTAGACATGAGAAAGATCTAAGCCTCCTGGTGGTCCAGCAGCAGGATCCCGCGCTCTCGTTCCTGCAGCCCGGGTTCGATTTGCTAACCCAACCACTGAAGAGGACCACTCTCAGTGCCGGTCCCAAGCCTGGACTAAATGGGAGAATTGCATCAGGAAGGGCATCCAGCATAAAACCTGTGCCAAATTGAAACATGCGGACTAAATGATCAGCTGTTGTGACCCTGAACAGGGATCATCTGAAAGAACAACAACAACAGACGTGAGACGAAGAGCTGACCTTTTGTTAAAAGCAGTTAAAATAGTCAATACCACACATTTGCTTAATTTTAATGGGAATAGTGTAGAATTTAAGATACCGAACATTTACTGTTGCTTTAAATATTTGAAAATTGTATATTTTTATTTTATATATTTTTTTTTAAATATATCTGTCCCTTTGCTTGTAAAAAAAAAGAAAGAAAAAAAAAGTTCCATTTTTACCCTAGCTATTTTTATTCTACTGTATTGTGGTTTTTAATTCTATTCTGATTCTTCTCATATATCACTGGCGCATATCACGCTGTGTATGTGACAAATAAAGCTCAATTTGAATTGAAGGCCCAGATTTGACCAGATTTTGGGAAGTCACTGTATGTGGAAAAGAAAGACATTTCAGACTGGGAAAGTTAGTGGAAAATTTCAGCATGAGCAGCTCACCATGAATACAGACTATATACAGTATAGAAACTATATACTTGAAATGGACCTGATTAGAGTTGCAAGCAAAGGGTCTAAGTGTGTAGAAAAACTATTATTGATCATTTCCTGCTCTCTCTCACTCTCTCTCTCTAACACAAAGCATCAGCTGCTTGGTCCCACTGAAAAGAAACCTTGCACCATATGTCCCTTTTCCACACAAGTAGCTGATGAGTGGATTCAAAGCCTTTGGGCGAGTTTAAGCACATGGAGAAACGGCTTTGATTGCTTCTTGACAATCATTCTTTATGACAGGCCTCTGCTGTGCTTCTGCATTGACAGAGGACAAACACATCGATCAGCAATCCGCCGACCTCCACCGGCTTTGTAAATCCCAACTCCACCAGCAATAAACATTCACCAAGTGTGTTCTGTCAAAAGCAGGAATTGATTGCATGGAAATAATGGTGGTGTAATGGACTATCTTTCCATAGATACTCCTCTCTCTCTCTCTCTCTCTCTCTTTCTCCCCCATCATCTTTATGATTCATCGCTTCAGCTCTTCTATATTCATTCTTTCATCTTCATTCATTTTATCTCTTTTTGTAAGGCTGCTCACTCCATTTAAATGCCCCCACCACCACCACCACCCTCGTCCCCTCCTTTCTTTTATAGCCCCATCGATCTCGCCAGCTCTTTTTTTTTTTCTCTCTCTCCATCATTCACTCTTTCTTTCTTATAAAAAAAAAAACAATTCTTTGACAGGAGGATTTTGGAGTATGTTTTATTTTGTCGTGCTCTGTAACTTTTCCTCTATAAAGAAACACGGTTAGCTATATCAACAGTGACATGAAGACTATTAAAAATCAGGAGTAAAAGACAAGAAGGAAGGACTCCGACAATTCAGCACACAGACGATGAGAGGAGCGAGAAATACAGGAGAGAAACCAAAAAGGGGGGGGGGGGGGTAAAAGAGCAGTGTAAAAAATAAAAGCTTTCTAGAGTCGCAATAAAAAATAAAAAGAAAACATGGGGAGTTTTGTACAATTTAATAACATTTACAATTATATTAACAATACCAACAATCATAGTCAAAAAAAAATAATGAATATAAAACAAAGGATCTTTCAAAGACAAATGAAATAATCTTTTTTTCTCGTTTTCTCCGATTTTTTTTTAAAGATCGCACAACGGTATTTCGTAGGTATTTCTCTCTAAGCTAATGTTTTGTGTTAGTATAATAGCATCGCTTGGTAATGCGCTCAAAAGTAAACCTTCTTGTTCACTTCTTAAAAGATTAATTTAATTTACTGAACTTTTTTTTTTATACAAATAATGACTTAAGAGATATGTTTCATTGTATCAGTGTGTGCCTGTGTGTGTGTGTGTGCCTGTGTGTGTGTGTGTCTATACATATAAAGAGGTCTATAGCATTTACAGATATTCTCACTGATATTTTTTTTTACTACACATTCCTCCTTTAAGCCTCGGCTTCTCATATGGGTTCACGATAACACTTTGTTTTAATTCTGTGGCCCTTTGGCTCCTCAGACTCGTGTAATAAATGCTTAATTATGAAAAAAAATGGGGGAGAGATAGGGATGGAGAGAGAGAGAGAGAGAGAGAGAGAGAGATAGATGGTGGGGTGGAGGGGGGGTGTGGAAATCAGAAGCTGAAGAGATGTGTGGAGAAGGTGAGAGAGGATCAAAGTGAACCTCAGGAGGGCTTGATAAGTGTGTGTGTGTGTGTGTGTGCGTGGATTACTAAATGCCTGATAATGGAAAATGAAGGAGCTCCAGTAGCAGGTGAATATCCAGTGTAAATACTATACGAGGGAAGCACGAGGCACGTGATGTCGGCTTTTATATCTCATGTGCTCTGTTTATATTTGCGTCGGCAAAGTCAATAGGTTGTACGTCGTTGCTGCTCCGCTGGCTTCTGAGTTATGGCTATTTGCTTCTGCTTCCTACTTACTGTTTAACAGAAAGTGTGTGTGTGTGTGTGGGGGGGGGGGTGTTGGTGACTAGGACCAGCGCTTTTTCTGTTAAGGATGTCTCTCTCAATTTTAATTAGGCTTCTTCTCTTTCTTTCACTCTCTCTCTCTCTCTCTCTCCCCTTTACATGGCACTGCTGTAGTGGTTTTCCACCAGGTGTGTGTGTGTGTGTGTATGCGTGTGTGTTTGTGACGTGTGCTCCGTGGCCATCCTCCAGGAGCTGTTACAGTAGATATTCCTTCTTGCCTTGGCTAGTGTCGTTCCCGTTGAGAAACGCTTCCTGCACCTCCCCATGTTCATCGAGGCCACTCGCCTCATGCGTGAGGTATGAACCTGGGGGGAGAGAGACAGAGAGAGAGAGAGAGAGAGAGATACAAGCCATTTACTGCATTGTGCCACCATTTCTCTGTCCTTCTACTACTGTTTCTCATTATATATCATTTTCATCCATTCAGTACACAGGTGCACCATTCCAGCTGAAATTGGCTCAGATGTTTTTACCCATGCTGTAAAATATGTACAAGAAAGGGAGCTTGGATGTTAATGTGGGAATAGTGGTGTTGTTAGATATTCTCACAGAGTGATGATGAATGATTATAAAGTCTAAATGGATTAGAGATATTAGGGTATTAATTAGTCATGTAAATACACTCATACACACACACACACACTGGTGGTGGTGAATGCAAGGGAACTATTCATTACAAAATCTATCCGTCCATCCATTATCTGTAGCGCTTATGCTTAAGCTGGAGTCTATCCCAGGGGACTCAGGGCACTAGGTGTGGAACACCATGAACAGGCTGCCAGTCCATCACAGGACACACACACTCACACACACACATTCACACAATAGAGGCACTAGAGATGCCAATCAGCCCACAACTGGCAGAAAACTGGAGTCAGAGGAAATCCCTGAAGCACAGGACGAACATGCAAACTCAACGCACACAGGGTGGAGGTGGGAATCGAACCCCGCTGGAGCAACGGGGGTCTGGAGTAACAATAAAAGTAGTGCAAAGAGAAAGATCACATCAACAAATCAACTTTTCCATAAAAGCTCTTGCATCCTCACTAGGCTAGGGTAGAGTCTGGAAGAATTGTGTAGCACTGCATAAGTAATAATAGCACTTTTACCGTGTTCTTGTGTGCGTCTGACAGCCGTAAAATTACCAACAAGCTAGGCGTGGCAGCAGAGGCACTGTAGCAATGTAACATGTTTAACTACAGTAGAGGATTACACAGCTGGCGGGGTTTTAGTGAGGTCTGTCTGTGTTCCCTGTTTTGGAGAAACAGAGGTGGCTGTAATGCGATTTTATGCAACATCCAGATGGGGGAAAAAGTGAAGAACTGCAGGAGTAAGGGTATTGATTGAGGACTAAGTAGATAAGGTGGTAAGAAATGGGAACCACGCAGTCGTCAATTAAGTTCCTCAATAAACACTTGCACGAAGTTGCTTGGTTCTTGACGGGACATTTCGGATTGGATGAGTATCTCGCATCAGACAACACTCTGACGGAGATCTGACGTTTGTGTGATGGAAATTATTAACTAGGACCCATTTATTCCTAATCCCAATCCCTAATACCACTAAAGATCTGCACCCGCACCACTGAATCAGCCTTCAAGACAGATAAGCAGCTCATCCTCATTAAAATGCCGGCTCCCTTCTTCCCATTTCGTTTTGCAGGAAAAAAAAACATTTTCAAACGCAGGGTTTAATTGTCAATTTGGCACAACACCATGGACCCTTTTCACAAATCACAAAAATAAACCACTTCTCATTACAGTCTGGCAAGGGAAAAGGTTCAGCAGCCTGTAATACGACTTCTCCATCACCTGACAGCTTCATCTGATTGACCTGCGGAGCCCGACATCAGCTCCTCCTTTGCTCCGGGGCCCATTACTGCGAGAAGTCTATTACCGTGAGAAAGACACAACAAGCAGCAACTACTAATTACTCACAAATGTATCGGATTCCAAAGAAATAAAAACAACCCTCCTCAACGTTGTATGAGGGCCAGCAAGCAATCCAGCACTGCATTTCCTTCCGCTCTGACGGATTCGCCTCGTTGTGATCCTGCGCTTCCAAAGGTGGCTTAATTAAAACAATCGATCTTCTGCGCTTGCCTTTTTTTTCCTGGCACGTTAATAAAAGGCTGATGAGGTCATTAAAACTGACATGTTAAAAATGGACATGGACATGGGGGAAAAAAAAAAGACACTTTTCAATTTCCGTTTAAAGAGGGGTCACGGAGAGGAGGTGTCTGATTGATCACTAACACTTGATTACATCAGAGAAGGTAAGGTTACAAAAAAAACCTGACATGCTCTGGCTCTGTTGATAGAAGGAGGATGAGTTTGATGGACAAGTGGGTTGGACAAAGTGTTAGCAGTTGTTATCTTCCTGTGGCACAAGGGCATGATTGAGGCTGCTTGCACCTCTTAGGGGAAGCCTGTGAGGGACTGATGTATTTCATTACACATGAGGATTGATCTAGTGGACTGAAACACTCAGCTCACTGACCAACTCCACTGCTTCACTTCAGCTTTGTATATCACAAACCCGCAGCGCCGGCAATCTCTCACCTCCTCTCACTCAAGCACATGCTCTTTCAGACTGAGCGAAACTCCTCCTAACTATTTTCTTTCAGTGCATCTACACGCTCTCACAAGCTATGCTGGTCAAGAATTCATCCATTCCCCAGGTTTTTCAGGAGCTCTATGGATAGTCTCAGGGTCCACTGTACTGCACCGGAACCGTTTCAATGAGCGCATGGCTTGGCTGTTTGGTAGATCTTCCAAGGATTACTGTGAATGATGTCAATCGCATTGTAAGGCTGGAATTTGTTATTCCCTGTAGTAAGCATTAGAAAGGACTCAGTTTTGAGTTATTTCAAGGAAGTATTCTCAAGCTCCTTTGTGAAAGTTCACATTATTACATGCTTCATTTTCTATCTAGTTAACCTTATTTAGATTTTCTGTTTGTGTATTTTCACTAATATTATGATGTTAATACAATAGGACTTTTCGCTCTACACTTTTTACCCCTGGGGTTATGAAAGCCTTCCCTGAAGCAAGCGCATTTGCCATCTGAAACGTGTATGGTGTGGTGCTAAAATGTTATGATTTGATGCTCAGGGACAGACACACGATCATAAATTGAACTCTGTGCCTTATGTCGCATGAAAACCAGCAACACTTAACAAAAACAGCTCGGTAACGTCAAGCCGAAAAACACTGAACATCATGGGAGTGTGCGCTCAAGCAAGAGGGCAAAACGTGATACTGAAAAATTAGTCGGATATCACGCTTGAAAGACTGGTCAAGTGTATGACTTAAAAAAGGCCAAAAAAGATTAGAAAGCTGTGAAAGATCCTGTGATAAAAACCTGCTGGGGTGCAGAGCAGCAGACCTGTCCTTTTTTTTTCCCTAACTGATGTGTGAAAGCATGAGACAAGCTGTTATTTAAAGCGGTCGCATGCTGCATTTATTCAATCATGGTTGTTGATGCAGCAAATATGCAAATAAGAAGGTCAAGTACAGTGTGAATAACCCTGGGGAAGGATGAGCAGTGTGTAACGTGAAACAAGATCATCCAGGATAACGTTTAGGTTAAGTGAGAAAAGCCCTAATTTATGATTCTTGAGTATTACAAATTCCTAATATTGTGCATTTTATCTATGTCTGATAAAGATCAGGTGACATGAGCATGAGGGAGACTAGTTTCAGATCTGTGCAGAGAGTTGCACTGGTACATAGAGGACACAGCATCTTCCTTTAGTAGTCAGCGTCTTGTGGGAGTCGAGGGTTCAATCAAACCATCACGCTTCATATGACACTCGAGTGCAGACTCTTGTATTAGGAGTGACATTAAAAATCCTCACGCTGGATATTGTGAATCCACTTTTTGGTGTCCAAAGGGAAAATGTGGAGACTAAGCACAGAATTAAATTATGAGGACGCAGGACACAGAAGCAATGCAGGTATTTTAAAGCTTCTTCAACGCATCCTACAACACACTAATATGTTAGATTTTAATGTTATACTATAATGCTAGATATATTACAATAACGCTACTATAGTTAATCTAGTTAACACCAATCAGGCATAACATTATGACCACTGACAGGTGAAGTGAGTAACACTGATTATCTCCTCATCATGGCACCTGTTAGTGGGCGGGATATATTAGGCAGCAAGTGAACATTTTGTCCTCAAAGTTGATGTTAGAAGCAGGAAAAATGGACAAGTGTAAGGATTTGAGCGAGTTTTGTGATGGCTAGACGACTGGATCAGAGCATCTCCAAAACTACAGTTCTTGTAGGGTGTTCCCGGTCTGCAGTGGTCAGTATCTATCAAAAGTGGTCCAAGAAAGGAACAGTGATGAACCGGTGACAGGGTCATGGACGGCCAAGGCTCATTGATGCACATGGTGAATGAAGGCTGGCCCGTGTGATCCGATCCAAAATACGAGCTACTGTTGCTCAAACTGCTGAAGTTAATGCTGGTTCTGATAGAACGGTGTCAGAATACACAGTGCATGATGGGTCAGGACTGTTTTGGCAGCAAAAGGGGGACCAACACCAATATTAGGTGGGTGTTCATAATGTTATGCCTGGTTGGTGTATATATATAATTGTGTGATGTACAGATTTGTTACAATCAGAGAAAGCTACACAGCATTTAGACATCTTCTCTTATCAAGGTACAACAAGGTGTGGTCAGTAACGTGTAACATGAATCGAAGCATTCGTGTTCGTATATCATAATCCATGCAGGATTTTTGTGTAGGCTTACCTTTCTGTCGGACCGAGCACCAGATGGTTACGATGAGCACGCAGATGATGGTGAAGACCAGGAGAGCCAGCACACCTCCTATGACTGGATACGGTACAGCACTGTGAGTCTCCACCACTGCTCCAGGGTCTGGCACACACACACACACACACACACACAGACAAAATGATACAGTGGTTCCCCAACATTCTAGCTATGAGTTTAGTAACTGCTTCTGGAGCTCTAGCTTCTAGTGCTGGAACTTCATAAACATAACTTGGACAGCCCTGACCTAGAGGAGTGGCAGGGACTTTTTGAAGGAGTGAAGGAGTGAGACATTAAAATCTGCTTTCATATGAGACTGGACAAAACAGATAAATATTTAAAGACATTTAAAACGGGTTGAAGGTGATAGAGAGGTTCTGGCGAAGAAAACAGGCAGAGATAGAAATGTTTAATCCTCGGTTTAATAAAGGGTGGATAGTGATGGAGGTGCAGGTTGTGGGGAAGGAACTGGAATGAGAGAGAGAGAGAGAGAGAGAGAGAGAGAGATGTGAAAATGCTAAATGTGAAAAACAGCAATGATGGAAACAATAAGGAAAAGTAGACAATTGCTCATGCAAGAAGGATGTGGGATGAGCGCAGCCGAGAAACAGAGGGCAGAAGGAGGGGGGGCATGACTGAGACAGAGACTAACACAGAGAGAATGAGACAGAGGGAAAGGAGGGATGAGAAGTAAGATTTCATTAGAAGAGTAATGAGCAATATTTCATAAGGGATGAAAAATTAAGCAGGTTCTCCGATGAGGGTCTGGCAGCTCCAGCTCGACAGACATTACACACACACACGTTTTTCTCTAACAGTCTGCAGGTACACACACACACACACACACACACTTTCTTTCATTCAGGTAAAACAATGCTACGCTTCCTACATCTTTCTCTCTTCATTGAATAAAAAAGGAGAATGTAACAAGAGAAGAATAATATAAAAAGATCACAGTAAAAATGTAAGGTAAAAAATGTAAGGAAATGAGGCAGAAAGAGAATGGGTAGCAAGTTTACATTTGAGGAAAAAAATGAGTGAATCAGTGATCCTACGCAGAATGTCTACCTGTTTTATTTAAAAAGGAATTCCCGCTAAAATCTGTGGTTTAAGATCAGGCCGGATTAACATGCCCGAGTGTGTGGTGGTGTTTGTGTGTGCATGTATGTGCCTGTGTGTAGGTAGGGGTGTAAATGAGGTGTGTATGTATTATGGGTTGGGAGGCACTGAGATGTCTTTGTGGGAGGGGGTACTGAGGTGTATGTATGGTGGTGGTGGTGGTGGTGGTGAAGGGGGGGATCTGAGGAGCGTGTGTATGTGTAGGGGCACTGGAGTGAGGTTTATGTATGTGTGTATGTAGGGTGTACTGAGGTGTTTGTGTGCCTGTGTGTGTGTATGTGAAGTGTGTGTTTTTCTATGCATTATAATTATTCTGATTCTTTGGTGTCAGTTCAGAGAGAGAGAGAGAGAGAGAGAAAGAGAGAAAGAGAGAGAGAGAGTGTGTGTGTGTGTGTGTGTGTGCGTGCGTGCGTGCAGCCAGCAGTCAGTCAGGGCCGTAAACACCATTGTAACCTGACTGAAGGGCAATCTAACTGACACACTGCTGGTAATGTTAAGTCAGACTCGTTTAAAAGAACTGCCCTCCCAGGACCTCTTTCCCCTTCTCTCACCTTCCCTTTCCTCTCATTGCCCACACACACACACACACACACACACACAGAGCATGCACACACATGCACACACACACACACCGCTCATTATGATTAACAGCATACACACACCTCAGTATCCCCCCCACACACACACCTTGGTGCCCTCCTCCCTCTGCGCATCCACACATACACACACACACACCTCAGCGCCCACACACTCAGAGAGAGGGATAGAGACAGAAACAGCTGACTAGACATTACAGAAGAGTGCTAGTTCTAGAGAGTGCAGTGAAGGCAATAGATTAAATGTGTGTGTGTTTATCATAATATTATGTGAAGACATGCTGATTTCTCATGAGAAGAGCAGAAGAGACAGAAAAGAAGAGGTTACTAAGGATGAGGAGGCGAAGGAGTCGGAGGAGGAGGAAGAGGAGGACGGGTTACCTGCTGCTGTCCATGGGAGGGAGTATGAGGAGGTGACAGGATGGGAGATGGTACTGACAAACACAGACACTTTCTCTATGAGGGAATGACATGGTTATGAGTTAAAACCTAGTGAACAACCCAAAATGACACACACATATGCTGAGAGGGTGCACTTGTGCAAGTGTATGGTCTAGGACAAATGGCAGACAGCCAGATGTGTGTGTGTGTGTGTGTAATGAGAACAGGGGTCTGCCATGTGCTACAATGTGGGCCTCGTTCCAAACGTTCAAACATTCCCAGCTGTGGCCTGTGTAGACAACACGGGTCAGTCTGAAGTTCCCAAGGGAAGGAGGCACGGGTGAGATTTTAACGCTGCCTCTCTCCTTTCCCAGCCAGCAGGGTGCAATATTGCTCTGTCTCACTCTCATCCCTCTGTTCCGTTATATCCCTCCACACTGGCCTTCTCATCCATCTCTTTCTTCTATACACCTCCGATATCAGCAAAATCCCCCTTTCTCTCTCTGTTCACTTTTCCTCCACCTAAGTGTGTGTGTGGGTGTGTATGTGCGGTATTGCAGTGTTTTCTATATGCACTTTTCTATTCTCTATACCCAAGAAACAACCACCTTGTAGCCATGCAGTGCCCTATTAAGAGATTTAAGCTTCTATTTCCTTGCATTTGATTCAAGTTCAAATCTTTCATGGCTTTTAATTGCCGGCTTGTTCGAAGTGTTCAGCTCAGCCTTGAGGCTATTTTCAATTTTTTAAATATCAAGGATGCTTCATTCAAAGCGCGAAGAAAGAACGGAAAGAAAAGACACAACCTGCTCTGGAAAGCTACAGGAGAGCTTCATGCTCCGTGTCGTGTGTCCATGCGTCAGTGGGTCACGTCTGGTGTGTGGACAGGCTTGTACTTGTGTGTGTGTGTGTGTGTGTGTGTATGCATTCTTTGTGACTCTAGATGCATGCAGTAGTTGTATTTATGTGACAGATTAGTTAGTGTTTGTGTATAAATGCTTGGAGCTGGTGTGTGTTTTTGTGCACGCATGTAACAGAGTGTGTAGGAGGACTGCCTGCATGCGTGTTAATTAAGGAGTGGGGTATTTATGAGTTATATGAGTACTTGTATTTGCATGCATTTTTGGGCTTTGTAATGTGTGTGTGTGTGTGTGTGTACCTAGGCCTAAGGGTTTCAATGTAGCAGCCAAAGCTGGCCATTAATTGGACAATGATGAATATATACTGCGCATTAACACACCAATCTCTCTCTCTCTCTCTCTCTCTCTCTCACATGGCTCTCCATATGTCTTCTCCTCTTAATCATTCTCTCTCTGCCCCCCCACTTGCTCATTCTCTCCATTTCTGGCTTCATTTCTTTCAATCTAATGGCAGCACACATCTTCATCTGTCTTTAAATTATGGATGCAACCCAAAACCTCTAATAACGCTTACTGCTTTTCATCGTCACATCCGCGATATTCGCAGAGACTTTTTTTAAAAATAAAATAAAATTTAACTGCAGGACGTTTCCACATTGCAAATCGAATCCCCTATCTCGCTTCTTCCCACCTCTGGGGTCAAAGGTCATTTCTCCGGCACTGGCTTAACTATTCAGCATGTTCCACTGCTTCCATTTTAAAATTCCTACCGTGGCTTACTGTAAGTGGAATGTAATGAAAGCCTCAGTTATGATTTCTTTTCTGGCTTCTGCTTTCATTATTCGCTCGGTTAATTAGAAAGCCGCGCTGTGACTCCTAATTAGTGGCTGCGCTTGTTATTGGGCTACTCTTTCCCTCAGCTATGGCTTCTCTCTTTCTGTAAAGAAAAACACGATTGTGAACATTTCACGATTGTCTGGATGTTTCCCATTTGCTGGACATGATTCGATTAGTGTTGTGACAGTATTCACTTAATAAGATAATTAACTTCTTAGCTAGAAAATTGTATAGTTGCAACAGAATGAGCTTTTTTGACAGGAAAAATCTTGTAGTTAGTATGCGAGAAATGAGCTACATTAAATATGCTACTCTGTCAGAATATGGTCTCAGACGCTCAGCAAAACAAGCCACAAAACATCTGGTAGCTTTTATACACTTTTCAGGCTTCAGAATCTAAGGTTTGAATCTGTTGGCTTTTTCGCATGTTTGTGTATATATACACTACTCAAAAAAATTAAAGGAACACATTGAAAACATCAGCTCTCAATGCGGGAAAATATCATGCTGGATATCTATACTGATATGGACTGGGTAATGTGTTAGGAACGAAAGGATGCCACATCGTTTGATGGAAATGAAAATTATCAACCTACAGAGGGCTGAATTCAGACACCATTCACCATTCAATGGTATCAATTCCTTCATCCTCCAGGAACTGCCTGCATACTCTCGCCATATTGTCGTGCACCAGGAGGAACCCAGGACCCACTGCACCAGTCTAGGGTCTGACAATGGGTCCAAGGATTTCATCCCGATCTCTAATGGCAGTCAGGGTGCCATTGTCTAGCCTGTAGAGGTCTGTGTGTCCCTCCATGTATATACCTCCTAGACCATCACTGACCCACTACCAAACCCGTCATGCTGAATGATGTTAAAGGCAGCATAAAGTACTCCACGGCTTCTCCAGGCCCTTTCATGTCTGTCACGTGCTCAGGGTGAACCTGCTCTCATCTGTGAAAAGCACAGGGCACCAGTACCGGACCTGCCAATTCTGGTGTTCAATAGCAAATGTCAATCAAGCTCCACGGTGCCGGGCAGTGAGCACAGGTCCCACTAGAGGATGTTTGGGCCCTCAGGCTACCCTCATAAAGTCTGTTTCTGTTTGTTTGGTCAGAGACATTCACACCAGTGGCCTGCTGGAGGTCATTTTGTAGGGTTCTGGCAGTGCTCATCCTGTTCCTCCTTGCACAAAGGAGCAGATACCGGTCCTGTTGATGGGTTAAGGACCTTCTACAGCCCTGGCCAGCTCTCCTAGAGTAACTCACTGTCTCCTGGAATCTCCTCCATGCTCTTGAGACTGTGCTGGGAGACACAGCAAACCTTCTGGCAATGGCATGCACTGATGTGCCATCCTGGAGGAGTGTCCAGGTATCGCCTCAAGCTACCAGCTAGTGACACTGACCCTAGACAAATGCAAAACTGGTGAAAAACAGTCAAAAAAGATGAGTAGGGAAACAAATGTCAGTGGCCTCCACCTGTAAAACCATTCCTGTTTTAGGGGTCATCTCATTGTTGTCCATCTAGTGCCCCTGTTGTTAATTTCATTAACACCGAAGCAGCTGAAACTGCTGATAAACAAACCCCTCTGCTACTTAACTGACCAGATCAATATCCCAGGAGTTTAATTGACTTGATGCTATACTCTGATTAAAAAGTGTTCCTTTAATTTTTTTTGAGCAGTGTATGAAAATGTAGGCCTTTAGCATGAAAACAAACTACTTAAAATGTAAGAAATTGCACTTTAGAAAGCATGAGATTTGCTGGATTGAATAAAGTTTGCCCATCTTTAAAGATGTAGTGCTCTCTGGTGATAGTATCTTTTCCCTTCCAGGACTTGTCAATAATAGACCAATACATCACGGAAAAACGAGGGGGAAATACCAAACACTGATCAGCGTCGACTACGCGTCAAACTTAAAAAGGCTAAAAGTGTTAGAAAGCTGTGAAAGATAACAATACCTGCTTGAATGCAGAACATCAGTCCGTTTTCCTCTCTGAGGTAAAAGCGTGAGACAAGCCGTTATTTAAAGCGTTTGCGCGCTGTATTTATCCAATCATGATCACTGACACGCGAAATATGCAAATGAGAAGGTTAAGCCAGTGTATAGGGATGTACAGTGTGAAACATCAGATATATTATATTATATTATATTACATTATATTATATAACCTTAAAAAATTATAAACGACAGTGTTCAGTGTAGCGTGAAAAGCCTTTTAGTGTAAGGGAAATCTATTTCTAGCTAATCCATTAGCTAGCTTAATTACTATTTATCTAGATAAGATGCTAGCTAGGTAAACATTGACCATCATTTACCCTAGAAATAGAGAGCTTTTATATCAGCATTTTAAAACATTTAATAAAATAAAATTGACAGCCATTAGCTCTCAGCTTATTCACAAACTTAAACAAAGATTCCTGCCCAAATCTCTAAAAATAGAGAACCATATTTCATCTGATTATGAACTCTGCTCATTTAAAACTACACTTTAAACTTTATCTAGGTCAAGTTTCTCTTAAGGCACAAACACCTTCAAGGTTTAAAATAAAAAAAAATTGTGCTGGAAATTAGCATGAACAATAAATAATGGCACCCATCAGAAACACAGCTTACTGAGAAATTCTTCAAGGCTGAAAAATGTCTGCTTTCGTTCCTCCTCATCCTTCATCACTCCAGTCATCACTGACTCGCTCACGCTTCAGTACATTCTGGAGCAGAGTCAGTGAATTACATACAGTATGAAGGGCTGCTTTCGAAAAACGTCTAATATTATACGCGTCTGACTGAGTTTTGGAAAGAATATGAGATATAGCTAGCTTGGGAATTATCAATTCAAATTGTTCCTTTGGCAACCTGTTTTTTATAACACTGCTTAATAAACTTTTTATTACACTTCTATAAGCAGTGTATTAATTTTGGAACACTTTCTATCAAAACTAATGGGATGACATTAGGCTTTTATTTGGCTTTGTCCATAGGAAAGAGAGGAGAGAGCAGAGACCTCGATTATCATAATGGAAAGACATTAAAATCTTACCGCACTTTTCTTTTTTATTCTTATTTGCGACAATTTTTTACTAACACCACCTCCATGACACTTTGAACAAGTTGCAGAAGGTATATACTGCGTTTCATAACAGAATTAGAAATGCAAATTTACCTAGCGTGGTAGTTCGAGGGCATTAAAAGCATCCGCCTGGCGTATGGGCCTCGCGAATGAGAGGAAGTCGCATTAAAGCAGTTTTAAATGCAAATGGACCGATAGCACTTAGGTTGAAAAGGATTTATACCTGAAACATCGATACAATAATTTAATACATGATCTGAAAAGGGCAGGTGACAGGTGTAATGTACATGTCATAGAAGATACATTAATGTAGCTTAAATTTCCTGGTTGTATAATAATACTTTTTGACCATATAGTACAGAGTTATAGAAGGGGAATTATTCTTAATCGCACTGGGTGTCACACAGATGAGGTCTGGTTCCTCTTCAGGTTTATTCTTTATAGCAGGAGTTTTTTTTTTTTTTCTGGGATAAATTTAACATTTATAACTCACCTCCTGAATTTAGATATTTCTATAAAGCTGTGTTGTGACAATGTCCACCATTTGTTTTGAATGTGAGAAGAATGCCGGTGTGATGCCAATGCTTCGGTCAAATACAGCAACGTTCACAATCTCCTCCTTATTAACTCGCCTCCTTGTTAGCGATGCGGTAATGATTGCTTACATAGAACAAATTCCATTTTCTTGTAAAGTCTTGCTCCTGCTTTCACCCAGTGATGATTCAGAGCCTTATTATCTGTTGCTATTCTAAGTTTGGACTTGGGAGTTGCTTCTTGCCTGGCGTAATCTGTTTATCGATTGACTTTGAGTTTGCTTTGCCCTTTTGCATTGTTCACCTCGGTCTTTTAATAAACCCGGCGTTTACATCCAAATGCCTGCACACTCGCATACTCGTGTACCGTTTGTAACGAGCAAATGATAACATTGTGGTTCTCTTTCATGTGAAGCACTGCTTTGGCATTATATACAGTAAACCCTCCAGGCATGCAATGTTAATAAAGTTCTTTGTAAGTAACATTAAAGGTAAAGTGTCACTCTAAAGTCCGGGTTTACTTTAATGTTCAATTTTAATCTTCTAGTTTTCAGATTAAGTTGATCAGGTTAGATTAAAGTGTGTTGCTCGGTCACGGCTTCACTTTCCAGCTCTGTTTGTTTCTTTCCCCATTCAATCTTTCCTATATTGCCTCCTCCATCAGAATGGCCCTATTAAACAAAAGCAGCAAAAGAACTGGCTGCATTTTCTGCGCTTCACAGCTTCTCAGCCAGGAGCAACATCTTGATGGAAAATGTTTTTTGATTCAGAGCAAAGAAGCATGGAAGATTAAGGGCCCCACTCCCTGCGCTGTCATTCGCTCGCCTTTTTTCTGCTCATTCATCATCCGCTCTTCTCCTCCGTCCTTTCTCTCTTCGTCCTCTTGCAGGTCTCCTAGCAGTTTTCTCCCTTGTTTTTTTCCCCTCTCCTTCTCTTTCCTTATCCAGAAGAGCAGTTCGACTGAAAGTAAAGTTCCGGCAGGTAAAGAGTGTTTTCACCTGTGTGTTGTTACCCGACAGCCTATTTATATGATTGTTTTTCTCTCAGCAGGTGTAGGGAACTAGAGAGAGACAGAGCCTGCGGAGCTCCCGGAAGCAACACAAAACCGCGAACTTGAACTTTAAAACAAGCCGTGAGCGGTCTTGTCTATTTTGTGCTGATTTTCTTAAGTAAGCTGAATCTCACAGAAAAGCTCTCACTCTGAATAAAAAGAAAACAAGGCAAAGTTCTGCCAAAAATATGCCCGTCTCCTGAGTCCTGCTTTCCACCTCATTCGTGACTCAGGTCTATCGTCTACAGCCTATTTGTTTTCCTGTCCACTCCAGATGAGTGTTATAGTAATAAAAGAAAAAAAGGAAGCAAGGACACACTCTGTTAAGTATGCAGGAAACATCAAATGAGAGCTCGAATTGCCTACACGGCACCACCAAACAGAGCGACGAGAATAAGGGTGCGAGGGATGGCAGCTGGATGAAAGATGACATTCCCACCCACCTGTGCTCACTGAGCTGCCTCATTAAGGCGCGCATTTGACGGCTGGCTCCGCCAAGCAAAGACAGAGAAGGAAAAAAAAAGACAGAGCAAGGGAGGGCGCTGCCTCCAGAGACCTAATCCCTTACATAACTTCTCAATAATAAATCAGGCACGGTGAAAGGTGTAGCACCTAAAGTCAGCATCTGTGTTACATCAGAGCTCTGTATTCCCACTGGAGGCTAACAAAGGCCTGGAAATAGTGTTTAGATCATGGACTGGGAGAGGAAGTGAAGTTTACATGGCAGGAAATACCCATGAACAGACCCCATATCGTTCGCAATGGTGTTTGTGTGTGGTAGTTTGTGTAAAATTGTATACATGTGTGTGGATGTGATTAGAATAAACAGCATATAGACTATATGAAAGACATGAAAGCTCTCACTGGTGTTGTGTCATTTGTGTTATCATGAAATGGACTAATTCTTATCTAATATCCACTCACTAATTAATTTATTGTAGGAACCTGGTCATTTATGCAATTATCTAATCATGGGGAAGTAGCACAATTCATTAAAAAGAAGTTCACATCAAACATAGGAAATGTGGGAAAATGTGATCTTGACTGTATCATGGTTGTTGGTGCTAGACAGGCTGATTGCAGTAAACTATTTCGGAAGCTGCAGATCTCCCGGGATCTTCCCACACAGCAGTCTCCAGGGTTTAAACAGAAAGCTGTGAAAAGCATCCAGTGAGGGACAATTGTGTAGGTGGAACACCTTGTTGATAAGAGAGGTGAGAAGACAATGGCCACGACTTGTTCAACTCAAATAAATGGTGAAACAACTCAGCAGATCGTTTCTTTCTCCACTCTTTGATTTTTCTTTCACTTTGGTAGAGGTTCATCTTGGTTCCAGAGCTTTTGTGGCTCATCTCTGTACCTCTTTGTTAATCCCAATCTGCTCTTCTGAATCTGATCAGTGGTTTGCATCTTGTGTTACCTTCTCTATATTTCTGTTATCAGAGTTTTCTTCAAACAGTGGATTGTTAGACCTTCACCACTGTCCTGTGGAGGTTGTTGGTGGTCACTTGACTGTTGTTTCTGGGTATATTTCTTCTTCACAGCACTCACAGTGTTTCTGCCATCAAGTGCTGTTATTTTCCTTGACTGACCTGTTTGATGTCTGTTTGTTTGTACACCAGTTCAGTGGTTTCTTTCTTTTTCTTGAAATTCCAATTTGTTGTATTGGCTATGCTCAATGCTTTGGCAGTGACTCTTTGGCCGTGATTTTTTCTTTTGTTCAGCTTCAAAATGGCTTGCATTTTGCTCAGCACTTTGCTTCATGTTGGTTCATGCTTTTTAACAAGTCCAGCCTTCAAAGGTGAAACCCAGGGCTCAAACCAAGAGGAGACATGCAAAGCTATTCATTTAGCAAACAATAATTGCCCGTCACTCATTTGTTCCAATATTTTTGCTCACACTGGCTATTTGGAAACAAAAGGGGCCAAGTTGTTTAAAAGATCTGCATGTAAACGTCAGGAAATGAAAGCTCAAGGTGTTAGCCATTGTCTCAGAATTGTTCCTGCTGCTCCAATACAGGACTGTATGTAATAGATGGATCAAAATGAGACAGAAGTAGATGTATAACAGGCATTAATAGCAGTAGCTTTCTCTTACCATACACCAGCAGTGTGTACTGGTCGGCTGCGCGGCCGTAATTATTGTGTGCCTGACACAGGTAGGTGCCGTTGTGTGTTTGGCTAAGGCGAGACATGACCAGGGTGGTGCCGGAAATTTCCGCCCTCTCGGGCAGAGTGTCGTTGACTCGTGACCAGAGAATGTCCCGTGGCCTAAAGAAATACAGAGAGAAAGAGAGACTGAACACTGAAGCAAAACAGAAGCTGAGGCTAAACTGTTTCAAACAAAATGGTTCCTCAAGGCTTCTGGGATTGTTAAGAGTTTATTGTTTAATACATTGGTTCTGGTTGGAGCCTTTAATAATGAAGAAATTGTACCCTATTTTATGGTTTTACATTGAAACAAACCAACCAAAGAACCACTTTAAATTCTAATAAAAGATAGATCCATAATAATTCTGGTACTGGGTACCAAAAACTGCTCTTATACCAGCATCCAATACATGATCTGATGTGATGATGAAGCATTACTGAACAGACATGAAAAAAACATTCATCTACTTATTTAATGATTATTGATTACAACACACACACACACACACAATGATATCTGCACACATGTAGCAGTGAAGCGAATGTGTAGGAAACCTGTTTCACTTCACGTATTCGAGCACATTTTTTTCCCTCCATCGCTCACCAGGGTTTACATTCTGCTCATGAGGCCAGGTGTATTTCTCATGTTTAATGACCATGCTTGCTGACACTGCTCTACACAGTCAGGTCAGCTACACATGAACTCTATATTAACCCTTTTTACCAGTACACTGGCGTTCCATTCTGCCGGAGGAATGGACATCGACTTATCAGACATTTTCAATTAGTATAAACAAATGAATTCTAATAGAACAGAATTCTATGAATTCTAGTCTGATATGAAATGACTCAGGATGCTGTTGGGTTTCAGTGCGAGAGGTTTGTTTTTCCCTCTGTTGGATAAGCTTACACAGAATTCTAGTGGTTGAAGATAAACACCTTCAAATTTTAGAGTAGAAATGGCTTTGATATCACCATTCATTTTGAAGATGGAACCGTTTTTGGAACTTTTCTAAGAATATATTGCCCCCTAGCAGGCTAGACAAAAAGAGAAATACTTATAAATAACTACAAATTCTTTGTAGTGTCTAATTTTATCTGAGCCATTAAACACCACTGTGGAGTGTGACATCACAAAGAAATTCAATGCTGAACATGGATACAACCAAAATAGACACAAATTCCATTTTCTTTTGGCCTTTGGGGGAAAAAAAGAGTTAAAGAAACAGAAGAATAATTCAAACAGAAAACGTCGTTGCTAGCAGCAAAATAAAATACCACCAAACATAAACAGTCACTCAATTTGTTTTCTTTTTCTGAATTAACTGCATTAAAACTGACCAAACCTTTTTTTTGACCTTTAAATGCTGCAACTTTCTGAAAAAACCCTCGACATTCCCATTGACCAGAAAATCCGAAATCCCAGTACAACAAGTGCACAGACTTTGGACCCTGATACAGAGACCCAAAGAGGATACGGAGTGGAAAGCTGTGGTACAAAGACCGTGAACGCAAAGAGATTATGGCACGCACACACCGTCACATCTGTGATATGATCCGTGAGCCTGTTTTCAACCCGACGGCTGCGAAAGAGCTTTATCCATCATCCGTCCTTGGCTAGATTACAATCCTTCTATCGGCTTTGCCAATAATCCTGCTGGACACTTTTAATTAAAGCCTGCCCAGGATTCACATCCCGTGTCACACACACACACACAGGCAGGACCTAACAAACAGCTGTAGGCGACTAATAAACACACCTCGGCAACAACGGTGGACAGAGTTTAATTGGTGATTAATGTCAGAGGAGCAGGATCATTATAGCTCTATAACGGAGCGATGCACTCAGTGTAGCATGAGCTCAGGGCCTGGGAGTGGCTCTCTCTCTCTTTCTCTCTCTCTTTCTCTCTCTTCACACTGGTCAGTGTTTGCAATCACATCATTTTCTTTCACACTTAACCCATATTCGTCGCACTCTATCTGGCCAGAGCACTCATCCCCCTTTCTCCTCCCCTACACCCTTGTTCTCAAGAGTCTATCCAAGTCCATCACTTCTCTCCACTCCATCTGTCATCTGCTTGTCCCCCATATAAAAGGACCAGCGCTGGCACACTTTCCCTCCATCTCTCTCTTTCAGTCCTCGCGTTACTTACAAGACTCCAGGGGGGCTTTAATGGCTCTACTCTCAGAGCCTCTTAAATTCACAAAGACTAGAAAAGGGGGGAAAAGAAATCAAACAGTAGGTAGAACTTGTGGCAGTTGCCCCAGATCTCTGAATTTGCTTTTCAGGCTCATGTTGATCTTCTCATGAGCTTTCCAGCTCATCTGGATTGGGCTGATCTTCTGAGCAGTGAGGAGCTACACGGAAAAAAATCTGGCAAGCAGAAAAGAGCTGGAAGTGCAAAAATAATTCCAATTTCAATACAGCATGGGAAAGCACAATACACACACACACATACTCACAGTGGATTTCCAGTGACGGTGCAGGTAAGGCTGAGCGAGTCCCCCTCTCTCAGAATGCTGGGTGGGGGGCTGATCCTCACTGTGGGGGCAACTACGTAGAGACAAAAACATGAAGAGCTCATTGTAGTGGTGGTGGTGTTTTTTTTTTTATCATCATTGCTGAGCACATCACACATCACACACCGCCTCGTGCAGTCATTATGTCGCTTCTTTGTCCATAATCAGGCAACAACATAATTAGAGGCAATTGCTTTTAAAATCCTGCCAAGAGTACAGGCTTTAGCAGATGGCTATTCCGTGGGCTAATAACGAGCGCTAATGGCCCGTGATTAGCAGTACCCATTGTTTCCTGTTACACAGTAAAGACAATATATTGTAGCTTCGGTTCTTCTGACCTTGTAAAAACTTCAGATCAACATCACACGATTAAATCCATCCGACTGTAAAACTATATCACACCACTGGAGATTCAAATAGATAACTGTGTGTGTGTGTTTTTTAATACATAAAACGAGTCTCACAGTGGACATCCAGGCGGTAATGACGGACTCTTTTCTGTCCCACAAGTGCTGGATGGGAAGCCTCGCAGCTGAGAGCTGCACCGTTGTCCTTCCTCTCCACGGGAAGCCGTATGGTGTTGGACACGCTCACCGTCTTTCCATTCTCCTGCTGAGACACCACACCTGAGAGGCAGACGGATATAGAAACACAATGTTCAGTGTAGTCAGTGGTTACTCTTTTGCTGCTCTTGCTCTACGGTATGTTTAGTGTGTATTGTGTTGTCTCTTTTCTGTTTATTCATCACTTTTTTACTGCAAATCTATGGAATGATTTATATATTGCTTTAGAGATATCACATTATATTTTCCATTCAGTACACACACACACACACACATATATATATATGCCCAGAGCATCACACTGCCTCTACCAGCTTGCCTTCTTCCCATCCTGGTGCCATCTTTTCCCCAGGGAAGTGACGTACACACACCTGCCTAACCAAATGATATAAAAGAAAACATGATTCATCAGTCTAAGCCAACTTCTTCCATCGCTCCATGATCCAGTTCTAATGCTCACATGACCATTGTAGGCAAAGGACAGCAATCAGCATGGACACTCTGACCAGTCTGCAGCAACGCAGCTCTATACACAGCAAGCTGTGATGCTCTGTGTGTCCAGACACCATAACCATAACATCATAACCAGAATTAACTGTAAATGTAGATGTTCTGTGGGATCTGACCAGATGGAGGTGATCTGTGAGCTTTAGGTGTCCATGACCATGTCTCTGGTTCACTGCTTGTCCTATTTGGGACCACTGTTGGTGAATACTAACCACTGCATATGGGGCAATGCTTCAGTCAAAGAGCTCTGATCCGTATTTCTTCAATTTCCAGCACAACACTTACGAGAAATGCCCTCACTTGTTGCCTTATAAGACTACGCTATTGATTTTTAAATATATTTTTAATTTAAATATCCATTTATTTACTGTTAAAACAATTGCTAGAGAAATAAACTAACTATAATAGCAATTATTTTATTTAGATTTTATATTTTTGTGTTTTATATATATATATATATATATATATATATATATATATATATATATAATTTCAGTAAACTTTCCAGTACATCTCCATCATGGATGCAAACAGATATACTGTAGGATGATTTAAAAGCACTGAAGCATAATTAAAACAGTTGCATTTAAAAAAATAAATAAATAAATAACTATTACGCACATTAAACAAGATTAAAGTCTGTTTATGTTTGGTTTTTAGCACATTTGAAATGCATTAATCATTAGTGTGGCTGCCAGTATATTAAAGTGCGCTGTAGCGTAAACAAGTTCAGTATATTATCTGAGGTCTACATTTGGAGAATTCATTTCTGAGACTGATTTTATAAGACTCAATACTGATCACCAGCCAAGTGCTGAGGAACACTGACACAACTCACACATCGAGAAAAAAGTAAACAGATTATTACTGCTTATTTCTGCAAACAAGCCTAAAGTATAGTTAACAAGTTAATAACAAGCTAATGGCAGCATACCTGTAGATAGATAGATAGATAGATAGATAGATAGATAGATAGATAGATAGATAGATAGATAGATAGATAGATAGATAGATAGATAGATAGATAGATAGATAGATAGATAGATGCAGAGTTTAATTCACTTCTCAATATGATGCTGCTTATTTTTGCAAACAAGACTAAAGTATAGTTAATAACATGTTAATAACAAGCTAATAGCAGCATACATGTAGACAGACAGACAGACAGACAGACAGACAGACAGACAGACAGACAGACAGACAGACAGATAGATAGATAGATAGATAGATAGATAGATAGATAGATAGATAGATAGATAGATAGATAGATAGATAGATAGATAGATGACGAATAATAAACCACTAACTAACTAATGACTGGCTAATGTCCACCACTGAACATTTGATGGCTTCGACAGAAAGAAATTAGTGTTTCTGTCAGAACCAGCATTAACTTCTTCAGCAGTTTGAGCAACAGTAGCTCGTCTATTGGATCGGATCACACGGGCCAGCCTTCCCATGACCCTGTCACTGGTTCACCACTGTTCCTTCCTTGTTCCACTTTTGATAGATACTGACCACTGCAGACCGGGAACACCCAACAAGAGCACATCAACTTTGAGGACAAAATGTTCACTTGCTGCCTAATATATCCCACCCACTAACAGGTGCCATGATGAGGAAATAATCCGTCTTATTCACTTCACATGTCAGTGTTCATAATGTTATGCCTGATCGGTGTATAGTTTCATTAAAAATGAATCATACAGACAACATGCTGTGAGATCGCTATACTATGACCTTGCTGTCCCTCACATGCCTCATAAAAAATAGTCATAGTCAAATTGAGTGAATCCAGTCATGGGGATTTTGCTGTGTTTGCGTTTACAGATGAGTAAAACATTCACACATTGTACAAGGTATTTAAAAGGGATTTGGCACCACTAATTACTCCTGTAATCCATAATAATGGAGAGAGAGAGAGACAGAGAGAGAGAGAGAAATAATGCAATGAGGTATGCACACCGACTGCAATTTTATAGACTTTTCAATTTTATATTTCATTATTTTTTAATATTCACATACTTTATAACCAAGATTTGCCAATACAAATATACTGTTATTTGTCATGCCAATAAAGCGCACTGAAATAGAAAGTCGCAAGGGAGATAGAGAGCAAGCGAGAGAGAGAGAGAGAGAGACAGAGAGAGAGAGAGAGAGTTGGCAGACT